>NC_079198.1:30175336-30529814 GCF_029499605.1 Hyla sarda | reverse complement strand
AGGTAACATGCCCCCCAAAAACCATTTCAGAAAAACGTACTCTCCAAAATCCCCTTGTCGCTCCTTCCCTTCTGAGCCCTCTACTGCGCCCGCCGAACACTTTACATAGACATATGAGGTATGTCCTTACTCGAGAGAAATTGGGCTACAAATACAAGTAAAAATTTTGTCCTTTTACCCCTTGTAAAAATTCAAAAATTGGGTCTACAAGAACATGTGAGTGTAAAAAATGAAGATTGTGAATTTTCTCCTTCACTTTGCTGCTATTCGTGTGAAACACCTAAAGGGTTAAAACGCTGACTGAATGTCATTTTGAATACTTTGGGGGGTGTAGTTTTTATAATGGGGTCATTTATGGGGTATTTCTAATATGAAGACCCTTCAAATCCACTTCAAACCTGAACTGGTCCCTGAAAAATACTGAGTTTGAAAATTTTGTGAAAAATCGGAAAATTGTTGCTGAACTTTGAAGCCCTCTGGTGTCTTCCAAAAGTAAAAACACGTCAATTTATTCGTAATATCCATTTTCCTTACAAGCAGAGAGCTTCAAAGTTAGAAAAATGCAAAATGTTCAAATTTTTCATCAAATTTACGGATTTTTCACCAAGAAAGGATGCAAGTATCGACAAAAATTTACCACCATGTTAAAGTAGAATATGTCACGAAAAAACAATCTCGGAATCAGAATGATAACTAAAAGCATTCCAGAGTTATTAATGTTTAAAGTGACAGTGGTCAGATGTGCAAAAAACGCTCCGGTCCTTAAGGCCAAAATGGGCTCCGTCCTGAAGGGGTTAAGATTGTACATATTTTTTATTTCCTGAGATAGAAAGGTGTGCAATGTAAAAAAAAAAAAGCCATCTAAGCACAAGAAAAAAAAAACAACAACAAATCTATGTAATATTACTCGACTTTAATGTTTTAGTAAACTGTGAAATGTTGTTAAAGAGAAACAATTTAAAGTAATCGCAAGACAAATGATATTAATGCATGAAAATAATATTTTTATCTTTAGAGTCATAGCCATTAAAGAAGAATTGTGTTACAAGGTAATGAAAAGTGTGAACAGAGGAACTGCAGCCGGAATGGTAAACACAAGTGTTATGTCATAACCGGCAATGGTATTTGTTATGGATGACCTTTTTGTTCTGAAATGGCAGGAACTTCACTAGATAAAGAATCTGCTGCCAAAACAACACAACAGCAGGCCGGTTACACCGAAAATAGGATTTACACCTTCCAGTGATGTATTGTTCTGCAATCAATTATCGTATTTTTTGTCATATAAGACGCTCCGGCGTATAAGACGCACCTAATTTTATAGGATAAAAATCGAGAAAATAAAGATTCTGAACCAAATACAATGTAAAGTACAGGTCAGTGATCTTCAACCTGCGGACCTTCAGATGTTGCAAAACTACAACTCCCAGCATGCCCGGACAGCCAACGGCTGTCCGGGCTTTCTGGGAGTTGTAGTTTTGCAACATCTGGAGGTCCGCAGGTTGAAGACCACTGGTATAGGAGGTAATACTCACGTGTCCCCGCCGCTCCGGACCCATCACCGCTGCCCTGGATGTCGCCCTCCATCGCTGTCGCCGCATCCCCGGGGAGGCCCGGTCGCTCTGGAACGTCCTTGCTGCCCGGTATCCTCTCTCTCCGTCGCCACCATGACCTCGCTACGCACGCTCCTATTGGATGACGGGACGGCATGCGCAACAACGTGATGGCGACGAAGGAGAGCGCCGGCTATGCAGGGGATCCCGGCACGGAGCAGACACCGAGGAAGCCGGTAAGGTCCCTCCCGGTGTCCTGTAAGCTGTTCGAGACACGGTAATTTCACCGCGGCGGTCCCGAACAGCCCAACTGAACAGCCGGGTTAGTGTCACTTTCGCTTCAGACGCGGCGGTCAGCTTTGATCGCCGCGTCTGAAGAGTTAATACAGGGCATCACCGTGATCGGTGACGTCCTGTATTAGCCGCGGGTCCCGGCCGTTGATGGCCGCAGTGACCGCCGCGATAGGTGTGTATTTGCCGTATAAGACGCACCAACTTTCCCCCCCCCCCCCCCCAGTTTTGGGGAAGAAAAAGAGCGTCTTATACGGCGAAAAATACGGTAACACTAGAAACAATAGTTAGTGCATAATATTACATGAACAAGGTACTATAATAGAAAAGTTTTGCTAATTTATCCGGACAGACTGTCTTCCCCATGAGTGAACCTACTCAGGGCATCAAAATACAGTTCAATTCCTTTAATCCATCTGGAATCTAGTCAGTTATTCTAAAGTAGGTAAAAACCACTTGTAAGGATAGATAAAATGTTAAAGGGTTACTCCGGCCCTGAGACATCTTATCCCCTATCCAAAGGATAGGGGATAAGATGTCTTACTGCGGGACTCTTACTGCGGGACTCGCGCCACTGTATTCATCACCCACCTGTTTGAGCTGCACGCCGCGGTGCCAGCTCACAAACAGCCGGGTGGCGACCACGGGGCCGGAGTATTGTGACATCACGACTCCGCCCCAGTGGGACGTCACCCCCGCTATGCAAGTCTATAGGAGGGGGCGTGACGGCCGTCACGCCCACTCCCATAGACTTGCATAGCGGGGGGTGACGTCACACTGGGGCGGAGTCGTGATGTCACGATACTCCAGCCCGTGGTCGCCACCCGGCTGTTTGTGAGCTGGCACCGCGGCGTGCAGCTCAAACAGGTGGGTGACGAATACAAGATGTCTCAGGGCCGGAGTACCCCTTTAACACTAAATCTCTTAACACTAAGGTTGTTTTTAGAGGAATTTCCTAACAGGTTCTCTCTGTTCAGCCTTATCATTCTGACCTTGTGATATTCCCCATTATATAGCATTTCAGCACCGGATTATTAGACTTTCTGCATTACTGGATGACAGATATAAATATTGTCTGGTAAGATCATTACATTGAAGTGCCTAAATACAACACCTTGATGGTCTTGAGAAGAAACCATTAAAAGTTACCATTACCCATACTCTTGTTGATGTAATAAACCATTAACCCTTTAACCTTTAAGCACACAGCCAATTTTAATTTAGCGTTTTTGCTTTTTCCTCCTCAGGTTCTGAAATCCATAACTCTTTTATATTTCCATTCACAAACCCATATGAGGGCTTGTTTTTTGCATGACCAGTTGTACTGTGTAATGAAATCACTCATTTACCCTAAAATGTATGGTGAATCATAATTTAGCAAATTTGGGGGGGGGGGGGGGGTTTGTTTTCACGCTGTACACTTTACGGTAAAAATTACATGTTTTCTTTATTCTCTGGGTCAATACGATTAAAATGATACCGATGGTTACATACATTTCTTTTTTTGTAATGCTTTTAAAAAATTTCAAACATTTTATACAAAATCCGCACGTTTAACCCCCTTAAGGACGCAGCCCATTTGGGCCTTAAGGACGCAGACAATTTTATTTTTACGTTTTTGTTTTTTCCTCCTCGCCTTCAAAAAATCATAACTCTTATATTTTCATCCACAGACTAGTATGAGGGCTTGTTTTTTGCGCAACCAGTTGTACGTTGGAATGCCATCACTCACTTTAACATAAAATATATGGCGCAACCAAAAAAATACTATTTGTGTGGTGAAATGAAAAAGAAAACCGCAATTTTGCTGATTTTGGAAGGTTTCGTTTTCACGCCCTACAATTTACGGTAAGAATGACACGTGTTCTTTATTCTTTGGGTCAATACAATTAAAATGATACCCATGATAACATACTTTTCTATTACTGTTGCGCTTAAAAAAAAATCTCAAACTTTTTAACCAATTAGTACGTTTAAAATCCCCCTATTTGAAGACCTAGAACTTTTTCATTTTTCCGTATAAGCGGCGGTATGAGGGTTAATTTTTTGCGCTGTGATCTGTACTTTTTATTGATACTATATTTGGTTATAAGAAAACTTTTGATACATTTTTTATAAATTTTTTTGGAATTAAATATTATAAAAAAGCAGCTATTTTGGACTTTTTTTTACGTTCACGTCATTCACCGTACGGTATCATTAACATTTTATTTTAATAGTTCAGATATTTGCACACGTGGTGATACCATATATGTATATAAAATATTTTTTTTAACAATTTTTGGGGGTGAAATAGGGAAAATGGGACAATTTAAATTTTTATTGGGGTAGGGGGTTTTTCAATTTTTTTTACTTTTATTTTTACACTTTAATAGTCCCCATAGGGGCTATTTATAGCAAACATTCGACATAGCACTGATCAGTGTTATCGGTCATCTTCTGCTCTGGTCTGCGGGAAGGCAGATCAGAGGAGAAGATGCCGGGAAGGCAGCGGAGGCAGGTGAGGGGACCTTGCGATTCGATCATCCATTTTAATGACCGTGATGCTGCAGATGCCATGATCTGTATTGATCATGGCATCTGAGGGGTTAATGGCGGACATCCGCGGGATCTCGATCAGCAGCCAGGGACCTGCCGCGCATGATCTGGGCATCGCTCCGATGCTCTCGGTTATGCTTAGGACGTAAATGTACGTCCTGGTGCGTTGAGTACCACCTCACCAGGACGTACATTTACGTCATGCGTCGTTAAGGGGTTAAAATTGCCCTATTTTCACCACCTCTAACTTTGTTTTAATACCACTTTTGCATATATATGTGACTTTTTGATTGCTTTTTATTAATTTTCTTTTTGCAGTTTGATGTGGCAAAAAAGCTGAAATTTTGGACTTTTTCTTTATTCTTACGTTTACACCGTTCGCCGTAGGGGATCATTAACATTATATTTTTATAGTTTGGACATTTACGCATGTGACGATACCAAATATGTTTAATATTTATTATTTTTTAAGCTTTTTTTTTTTTTATTAATATGGGGAAAAGGGGTGAATTAAAACTAATGGGGGAGGGGCTTTTTCAAAAAATAAATTCACCTTTTTTAAAACTTTATTTTTACATTTATTTTAAACTTTTTTAGTCCCCATAGGGGACTATTTATAGCAATCATTTTATTGCTAATACTGTTCATTGCTATGCATAGGGCATAGCACTGATCAGTATTATCGGTCATCTTCTGCTCTGGTCTTCTGGAAGGCAGATCAGTGCAGAAGACCCCAGGAGGTGAGGGGACCTCTGTCTAGCATCTTGGCTGATCTGATAATTCTTTAAGCAGAATCCATGCTGCGGACATTGCCATCTATGAGCGTGGTAATGTCCGGGCGGTCCTAGTGATGACTGTTTCAGATGGATGGAGCTTCTTAAGCTTGAGCCTAGCCTAATAGCAATCAAAAGACTGCTATAAATAGTCCAAAATGAAAAAAAAAATGTAAAACACTAGTGAAAAAACTTTTAATAAATATGAATATTTTCCATAATCATGAGATTTACTAAGGCATATGGCAAACATGAGAAGCGTGGTGTGAAAGGAGCCCTACTGAATTTGGTGTATTTTGGTCTGGCCTAAAGTCAGGAAATGAAATCTTCTTTTGCTATGAGCAAGTGTGCAGATATGGACTAAAAATGTCACTATTTTCTGGCTTTAGAATTAATATTTTGGAAAGCCGAACACTGTACCCACTTCCAATAAACACCACCCACTTTTCTTTGCCATTTTTTTTAAACTAGCATATTCCAAGAAAAGTAGAAAATCTTTAGAAAGATGATTTGTGACTTTGGCATGAAAAAAAAAAAAAACAACTCTGGGTCTTCCATTTCTGAACTGAGGAGGGGAAGGGGAGTGTGTGTGTGTGAGGGGGGGGGGGGGGGGGGCGGGACACCTTTTTAATAAATGTTGAAAAATCCCATAAGTTATTTGATTATTTATACATAGTACTTGATACTGACACAAGATATAATGTTTTCCTATATTGTAGCTAGGGAAATATATAAGTGGTACATTGTGTCCCAATATCACTATTCAACCAACACCTTAGTAGTCTGGGAAAGCTGTGTGACATCCAGCTTTCCTAAAAACAGATATAACTTAAAAAAAAAAAAAAAGGCTATACAATATTTAATATTGTGACACTCAAGGTATTTCTGTTTGTAAAGTTGTTTTTTTATTTATTTATTTATTTATTTTTTTATTTAAGGGCGATACTGAAAATACAGAACAATTAAAGAGTAAATATTTAGTAGATTTTACTAGGTTCAATGACAAATTATCCTTTAGGTCTGAAACTTTGTTCACCTACGGTTGAAACTCAGGTAGTATATGAGCAACCATAATTGTGAAACGTCAGAGGTGATGATACTAAAATTATAATTATATATGTGCTCCCGCCCATAGATGTTATCATCGTGCTGTGACCTTCCCAATCCCGGTAGCTAATGCTCACTGGTGCTTCAAGTCTGACCGGCTCAGCCTGATCCTACAACCACAAAGACTCGAGCAGTGCAAACCCCAGAGGAAATCCACAGCTATTTCCCTTAATTCAGTGTGTTAGGTGACATGACCATATTTACCCACACTCAGGTCCTGAGGATTGTGGTTCAGCTTTCTGTTGGTCAATATAAATGTGGTGATTATGTAGATGACGCCAGTATTAAGCGGGCAGAATGTGATAACACAAGGACACAGCTGGTAAGGGCAGCTGGAGCAGGCAGATGTGTCGCCAACACCAACTGTCAGGAAGACATCTGCCCGTCCAGAGACCCTCAGCATTGAACTTGAACTTTCCTTTTTACTGAAGAAAAGCGAGGTGATTGTGTCACATAGAGAATTAAAAGTATACTAAAAAATAGCAATAGCTTTTTATTTCTCTCTCAAGGACCTGGTCCTTAGCTTGGGAAAGTTCTAGATTTTTTTTTAGAAGAGTATACAAATGTCCCTGGAAAGTATTCATTATAATTACCGTATTTTTCGCCATATAAGACGCTCCGGCATATAAGACGCACCCAATTTTAAAGGAGGAAAATCTAGAAAAAAAAGATTCTGAACCAAATACTGTAGTAAAATATTTTATATCAGTATAGTTCCCCCACAATAGTTGGCAGTATAGTTCCCCCACAATGGTAGGCAGCTCCTCCCCCCCTCCCCCCACAATAGTTGGCAGTATAGTTCCCCCACAACAGTAGGCAGCTCCTTCCCCCTCCCCCCCACAATGATTGGCAGTATAGTTCCCCCACAATAGTTGGCAGTATAGTTCCCCCACAATGGTAGGCAGCTCCCCCCCCTCCAAAATGGTAGGCAGCTCCCCACCCTCCACAATGGTAGGCAGCTCCCCACCCTCCACAATGGTAGGCAGCTCCCCACCCTCCACAATGGTTGGCAGTATAGTTCCCCCACAATGGTTGGCAGTATAGTTCCCCCACAATGGTTGGCAGTATAGTTCCCCCACAATGGTTGGCAGTATAGTTCCCCCACAATGGTTGGCAGTATAGTTCCCCCACAATGGTTGGCAGTATAGTTCCCCCACAATGGTTGGCAGTATAGTTCCCCCACAATGGTTGGCAGTATAGTTCCCCCACAATGGCTGGCAGTATAGTTCCCCCACAATGGCTGGCAGTATAGTTCCCCCACAATGGCTGGCAGTATAGTTCCCCCGCAATAGTAGGCAGCTCCCCCCCACAGACATACAGCTTCCAGCCATATACAGTGTATGGCTGGAGGCTGTATCTCTGTGTGCTGCCCCCACAGTGATCCGGTCACTGCTCCTCTGGCCCAGTGTCACATCTACTGCTATGGCCTATGGACCATAGCAGTAGGTGCCGGGACCGGAGGAGCGGTGACCGGAACGCTGAAGATTACACACCGCCGGTCACTCACCAGGCCCCGGTCGGCGTGCGTCTTCCTCCGGTCCTCCGGCGCCTCTAGGGTTGTACGCACGGGACGTCACTGAGGTCCCGTGCGTACAACCATAGAGAGGCAGAGGATCGCAGGAAGACCGCAGGAGGACGGGAGGAGGACGCGCATCGGCCGGGGAATGGTGAGTGACCCGTGGACATCCTTATGTCCCGAAAAGATTTTTCGGGACATAGGGATGTCCGGCATAGGAAAACCTATGATTTTATCTGCCCGGGCCGGCTCCTGTGTGCGGCTGCAGGCGGGGGCCGGCCAGAGCAGGTAAAAACTAATACTGTATATTAAAAACCAGGGGGCCTCCAGCTGTTGTGAAACTACAACTACCAGCATGCCCAGACAGCCTTTGCCGGTCCGGGCATGCTGGTAGTTGTAGTTTCAGAACAGCTGGAGGCCCCCTGGTTTTTAGTATACAGTTATTAGTAATTCACTTGCCCGACACCTGGAACTGTATGTTCCAGGCGTAGGGCAATAAACATAGCCGGTGTGAGGGAAAAATTCACCGGCGGTCATGAGGCTGCTGCGGGTGGGGAGCGGGTAGTCAGCGCTGTACCGCACCGCCGCAGCCTCTGTTCTTACCGCTGACTTCCCGCTCTCGCCCGCAGCAGCCTCGGGCGTATATTCGCCGTATAAGACGCACCAACTTTTCCCCCCACGTTTTGGGGAAGAAAAAGTGCGTCTTATACGGTGAAAAATACGGTAAACAAGATCTCCCTCAAGCTGGCTGTAGATAGGACAAGATACCCTGATCTGAGCAGCATTTAATATCACTACTATTGGACGTGATTGATTACTAGTCAACACAAGAACATATCGGTGGGGTAAAACAAATTCACCATATTTCTATACCACGTGTAAGGACATATACAGTATATCTCTCTTATAGGCAACATAGCTGTAACACTTAAAATGTACCTGTCATCAACAAAAACTTTTTATATAATGTAGATAATACCATATATGTATATTTGTAATATACATTGGTTAAAAAAATGTGTATATTTTTTTTTCCGGCAGTTATTGCCAGTGTGTCTCTATGAGGAGGCCAAATACAGGAAGTGAGGGTTGATAAGCAGGGCTCTGTACACTGAGGACAAGCAGGGCTCTGTACACTGAGAACAAGCAGGGCTCTGTACACTGAGGACAAGCAGGGATCTGTACACTGAGGACAAGCAGGGATCTGTACACTGAGGACAAGCAGGGATCTGTACACTGAGGACAAGCAGGGATCTGTACACTGAGGACAAGCAAGGCTCTGTACACTGAGGACAAGCAGGGATCTGTACACTGAGGACAAGCAGAGGTCTGTACACTGAGGACAAGCAGGGATCTGTACACTGAGGACAAGCAGGGCTCTGTGCACTGAGGACAAGATGGGCTCTGTGCATTGAGGAGAAGCAGGGCTCTGTACACTGAGGACAAGCAGGGCTCTGTACACTGAGGACAAGCAGGGCTCTGTGCACTGAGGACAAGCAGGGCTCTGTACACTGAGGACAAGCAGGGCTCTGTACACTGAGGACAAGCAGGACTCTAGGCACTGAGGACAAGCAGGGCTCTAGGCACTGAGGACAAGCAGGGCTCTGTACACTGAGGACAAGCAGGGCTCTGTACACTGAGGACAAGCAGGGCTCTGTACACTGAGGACAAGCAGGGCTCTGTGCACTGAGGACAAGCAGGGCTCTGTAAACTGAGGACAAGCAGGGCTCTGTGCAGTGAGGACAAGCAGGGCTCTGTACATTGAGGACAAGCAGGGCTCTGTACACTGAGGAGAAGCAGGGCTCTGTACACTGAGGAGAAGCAGGGCTCTGTACACTGAGGACAAGCAGGGCTCTGTACACTGAGGACAAGCAGGGCTCTGTACACTGAGGACAAGCAGGGCTCTGTACACTGAGGACAAGCAGGGCTCTGTACACTGAGGACAAGCAGGGCTCTGTACACTGAGGACAAGGTCAGAACCCTGCTTTTCCTGCCCTCCCTTCCTGTATTTGGACTCCTCATAGAGATACACATGCAATAGCTGCAGGGACAGCATTTTTCACCCAAAAATATAAAAAAAATGTAATCAATGTATATAACAAATATACATATAATGGTATTATCTACATCATATCAAATGTTTTTGTTGACAACTGGTACACTTTAAAACTTAATTTCCCACAATACACCGTGTTTCACTGTGACACATCGCTTCCTCAGGCATCAGGATGTCTGAGGAAGCGGTGTGTCACTGCAAAACATGATGCATTATGGGAAATTAAGTTTTACTACTGAACCTTTGCTTGGAAGTCTGGCCAGCGCAGAGTGGAATCCCATTGTCTCTGTGGAGGAGTGTCCAAATTGGCTTGTCTCTTTGTGGATGGGAAGGCTGCAGGGAAACCTTTGGTTCAGCTTTATACAATCACTGACGTTGTGCTTGGACTTCACAACCATCCTTGGTTAGCACATCATTCACATTTTACGTTTCCTGTTGCTTGACAACACTACACCACGGAGTGCCTTTAGCTTACTTTCTAGTCTAACTAATAAAGTCATACAGTTACCAAATAATACACCACTACTTGGCTTTACTGCCCCAAAGTCGTATGGTTCTAATGTTTTTAAATGCTGTTTATAAGCCTCACTATTACATTTAGTTAAGTTTACAGCAGCCCATATATGAAATAAAGCCTACTGTACTGTTTATTAGTTTATTTTATACAATGTATGTTTACATACCCCTGATATCTAATGCCCAATTATTATTTTGCATGTACTTTAGATCAATCCGTGCTGATGACTCACAATACAGGGGCCGGAGTATCGTGACGTCACGGCCTCACCCCCTCATGACATTACACCCCACCCCCTCAATGCAATCCTACGTGAGGGGGCGTAATGGCCACCACGCCTCCTCCCATAGACTTGCATTGGGGGGGTGGGGCATGATGTCACAGGGGGGCGCGTGACGTCACTAATACTCCGGCTCCTGTATCGGGAGTCATCTTCGTGCACCGTATGTCTAGGGTGCCGCAGCCGAGATTGCGGGGGTCCCCAGCGGCAGGACCCCCGCGATCAGACATCTTATCCCCTATCCTTTGGATAGGGGATAGGATGTCTAGGGGCGTAATACCCCTTTAATGTATTGACAGGAGCCATTGTCACAACAATAATCGGTGGTATTCACTTTGTCAGTCAGTGGTTTTATTGTTGTTGTATATACTGTATCTTTAAGGTGCCATTGTGAAATCACTCGGGAAGAATAGTAGTCAGCACTTATACACCTATATTTCACTCATTGGACTCCTCAGATATTATTTAGTTAACAAGAGGGGTATCCATTTTAGTGATGTTTTAATGTGTTCTTATCCTTGCAAAATAGAGCATTGTTTTTTCTCTAATAAAAGCCTCTGTAACCCACATTGCTATAGCAATATTTTGAATGAGAGAATTCTTTATGTCAGTCAGATAAGGCCACATGCACACAATATAGTAGGAGACAGTAATGTGGCACATGAAGTCCTGTAGCTCTGTGCTACAAAGCTATAGGCAAACTGTGTGCTGTGTGTGATGCTTCATGTACCATGGAAGGCTTATGGAGTAACATTAGGGCCCTATCCCAGCTCCGTAAAGGGGTTATCCACCATAAGGTGATTTTAGTACGTACCTGGGAGACAGTAATGGACATGCTTAGGAAGGATCTGCGCTGGTCTTGGGGCTAAATGGCTATGTTGTGAGATTACCATAACACTGTGGCTAGCTTTTTGTGAACTGGTATTTCCTGTTTGACTTTTTTTTTTTTTTTACTACAAATCCCACAATTCTATTTTCCTCCTTCCCAAACATCAGCCACGCCACCCATTGAAACATAAATGAGTTGCAGACCTGTGGTTTTCAATCTGGGTTCCTACAGCTGTTGCATTAGTTGCAGATTGATCTCTTTCCCACCAAGCGATCCCTCCACCCATTGAAGCAGACAGGCTCCCTGTCATCAGCTGACTAGTGAGTCAGGTCTCGGCGGAATTGCAAGCTGGGAAAAATCTGAGACAACAGTCATTTTGTATGCTGGTAAAAATAGTCACACACAGGTACAGACACTATATTATGAACTACACTAACTTTACAGCCCCTGTAGCATAGTCAAATAAAAATAAATCCCGCAATACCCCTTTAACACCCAGATATTGCACAGAGCTAAGACTCAGGACTATCAGGATGATTCGGAGCATAGACGTTTGTCTACACTGTGCCTAACCTTTGCATATATGATGAGACATTGCTTTGAATTAAGAACACTTATTTCCAATGCTGTGTAAGCTGAGTATTTACTTGTCTCGGAAACTAACCCCATCCCTCCAAATACACAGATCTGGATTGTCTTCTCAACACCTTCTATGCCAGATGAGACTGATAAGGGACTTTATCAGCTATTTTGCTAATCCAAGTTTACTTAAAGTGCTAGCCATATACTTTAAATAGCTGATCAGCCGACAGCTATCTATCCCGACTCCTTCATATACATGTTTACTCAGCTTGCCCGAGAAAACATATGGTCTAAGCTGCTGTGGGACTTCTCTGGTGGTGGTGGTGTTGGTGGTTTATCTGCCCTGAGGAAAAAAAGATCAGGCATATTGAAATCCAGCAGTCCGAATCCACTGCACTTGACATCTTGATTGTTATTCTGCTGCCAAACACTTGATCTTTCAGCTTATACTGCCCATACATATTAGAGAAAAACTGTCTGACATGGCCAATGTTGGATGTTTTGGCTTATCATTATTTGAATAGTGATGTCTGTATTTTTTTACTTTTTATCAGCTGAAGTCTTGTGTAGGATGTGATCGGACAACCGTTCACCACTTCAGCCATATGCACTTTATTTTTTCCTCACTTTGTAGTAAAACAATTAATTGATCTTCCAGTTCAGTCTGGCGTGTTAACAATAGGATCATTCTTAAAAATGATTTCAGGGATGTACAAAGACATTTTGGAGGGCAGGGTCTCAAATAAAAAAGGCCACTTTACTGTGTGTAGTTTGCCTGTACTCTGTCATCACTCTGTGTATTATTCCTATAATATTACATCACTGTGTTTATTATCCCTTTACTGTGACATCACTTTGTGTATTACTCCTCTACTGTGACATCACTGTGTATTATCCCTGTATTGTGACATCACTATGTGTATTATCCCTGTACTGTGACATCACTTTGTGTATTATTCCTGTACTGTGACATCACTGTGCGTATTATACCTGTATTGTGACATCACTGTGTATCCCTGTACTGTGACATCACTTTGTGTATTATTCCTGTACTGTGACATCACTATGTGCATTATCCCTGTACTGTGACATCACTGTGTTTATTATCTCTGTACTGTGACATCACTGTGTATATTATCCCTGTACTGTGACATCACTGTTTGTATTATCCATTTACTATGACATCACTGTGTGCATTTTCCCTGTACTGTACAGGGATAATGTGCACAATGACAATACCTTACAAGGTTAATATGCATATTGACATCACAGTTTAGGGTTAATAGGCACAGGGTTAATATGCAGGGATATCACAGTATAGTTATAATACACAGTGATGTCACAGTACAGTTATAATACACAGTGATGTCACAGTACACGGATATTATACACAGTGATGTCACAGTACAGGGATAAAATACACAGTGATGTCACAGTACATGGATACTACACACAGTGATGTCACAGTACAGGGATAATTCCCACAGTGATGTCACAGTACAGTTATAATACACAGTGATGTCACAGTACAGGAATAATACACACAGTGAAGTCACAGTACAGAGATAATACACACAGTGATGTCACAGTACAGGGGTAATACACACTGTGATGTCACAGTACAGGGGTAATACACACAGTGATGTCACAGTACAGGGATAATACACATAATGATGTCACAGTACAGGGATAATACACACTGATGTCACAGTACAGGGATAATACACACAGTGATGTCACAGTACAGGGATAATACACACAGTGAAGTCACAGTACAGGGATAATACACACAGTGATGTCACAGTACAGGGATAATATACACTGTGATGTCACAGTACAGGGATAATACAAACTGTGATGTCACAGTACAGGGATAATACACACTGTGATGTCACAATACAGGGATAATGCACTGAAAATCACAAAAAAAATACAATAATATGCCATAGGGCATTGAAGACCAGGTACAGAAAAATACACAAAGTGATGTCACAGTACAGGGATAATGTGCACAGTGATGTAATATTATAGGGATAATACACAGTGATGTTACAGCACAGGCAAACTACAGGGATTCAAGCCTCCTTCTATGTGTGTACGTCCCTAAATGATCTGATGTATTAGTGATCGCTGAAATCATGGTAATGTCAGGTTACATTCACATTACGTAAATTCCACCTGGAATGCCCACAAGTAAACTCAGCGTCTTCTGGAACCAAAGCTTAATGTCTATGCTGACATTCAGCGCCATTCCATTCACTACAATGCAGTCCCAGGACTTGTCTGGTAGAGTCTGCCAAAATTCTAGATATGTAAGCTGTGCAGCAGATCCCATTGAAATCACGAGGACACAAGGTTTTGTTAGTTTATAGGAGTCTGTGGGTGGCTGTGGTGACTGCAGTAGCGCTTGTACTACTACTCCCATCATGGAACATAGTCTGCTTCATGATGGAAGTAGTAGTACAGGGGCTGAGGGACCGATTGCATTGGGTCTCACGATTTTGCAAATCATAATGAGAATGTAGCCTCATCGTCTGCACATTCTTCTTGGTAAACGGAGGATGTGCGATGGGCGATGAGGAAATTAAAGGGCTACTTGACTGATCAAGTGATGAACTGATTGATGTGAATCTGGTTGCTATCTGTCTCACACACATGTTTTATCTCAGACAGATAAATCTAGGCCTATGTGTTTTCAAAACCATCAGGCCACGTGAAGTCATCAAGCTGTAGTGTCCAAAGTCTCTATACATTTTCCATGGACATTTCTATCAAAACTGGTAGATGTCAATTTACACCAAATATACTGCACAATATTGTGATGGGATGTGAACATAAAGGGGTACTTCTATTTAAAAATCTTAATCTTTCCAGTACTTATCATCTGCTATATAATAAAGAGGAAGTTCTTTTCTTTTTGAATTTCTTTCCTATCTGACCACAGTGCTTTCTATGCTGACACCTCTGTTCATGTCAGGAACTGTTCAGAGCAGGAGCAATTCCCTCTAGTAAACCTCTCCTGCTCTGGACAGTTCCTGACATGGACAGAGGTGTCAGCAGAGAGCAATGTGGTCAGATAGAAAATAAATTCAAAAAGAAAAGAACTTCCTCTGTATTATACAGCAGCTGATAAGTACTGCGGATTTTAAATAGAAGTAATTTACAAATCTGTTAAACTTTCTGGCACCCGATGATTTAAAAAAATGTTTTTCACCAGAGTACCCCTTTAAAGGCATTGTTTTCTTTATACAACCTCTTGTTCAGTGCCCTTATCAGAAATTTTAAGATAATACAATATGTTCCCCAATATGTACCCCGTAATAATATAAAAATCTATTGCATTAAAAACAGTATGCGATTCACTGATATTTTCTGTGAAGTGCTTGTCATACAGTGGGGAAAAAAAGTATTTAGTCAACCACCAAATTGTGCAAGTTCTCCCACTTAAAAAGATGAGAGAGGCCTTTAATTTTCATCATAGGTATACCTTTACTATGAGAAAAAGAATGGGGGAAAGAATACAGGAAATCACATTGTAGGATTTCTAATGAATTAATTCTCCCATAGGGACCTACAACACTGCACACACTGATTGGCAGCACTGTTCACTGCAAAGCCATAGCTTTGCAGTGATCAGCGTTATCGGCGGTCGATTGCTCAAGCCTGCATCTCAGGCTTGGAGCAATCAATTGCCAAAGGGACACACCGGAGGCAGGTAAGAGGACCTCCGCTCGTGTCCCAGCTGATCGGGACACCGCATTTTCACTGAGGTGGTCCCGATCAGCCCCACTGAGCAGCCGGGCAGCTTTCACTTTCGTTTTAGATGCGGCGTTCAACTTTGAACGCAGCGTCTAAAGGGTTAACGTGTGACCCTGCGTTATATCGTGGGAGCCGGCCAAGGACGTAAATATACGCCCTTGGTCGTTAAGGGGTTAAGGTGCTGCTCCCCAGTTACAGACATTACTCGGCATCAGACCACAAGTAAGTATCGAGGATATGCATTAGCTAAAACGTAACTTTTCTTAGGATAAAATATATGTACCCAAACATTTTTGGGAAATCAAATTAAAGGAAAGGTGCGCAAAAAACACCATGTGCCACCTACACCACCAAGTATTGATGTGATGCAAAGACCTCTAAAAGGGAACAACATATAGTTCATTGTAACCGGTGGGAGTAAAAACTTTCCCTGTAAGGCCCTACTCTCGCATTAATTCCCTTCTTGGCAAGTGTTACTCGCCCTAAAAAGGGAAGCCCCACGCAGGAACCTTTCCCTATTTCCCCCTACAAACACTGCCATTTCCCAGGGTTTTTAGGTGGCAATAGAGAGAGTTTCCTGTGCGGGACCGCCCTTATAAGGGTGAGTAACACCTTGCAGGGGAAGTTTTTACCCCCACCGGTTACAATGGACCATACTGTCACGATTCGGCTGGCTGGAGGTGGATCCTCTGTGCCAGAGAGGGATTGGCGTGGACCGCGTTGGTGGACCGGTTCTAAGTTGCCACTGGTATTCACCAGAGCCCGCCGCAAAGCGGGATGGTCTTGCAACGGCGGTAGCAACCAGGTCGTATCCACCAGCAACGGCTCAACCTCTCTGACTGCTGAAGATAAGCGCGGTACAAGGGAGTAGACAAAAGCAAGGTCGGACGTAGCAGAAGGTCAGGGCAGGCAGCAAGGATCGTAGTCAGGGGCAACGGCAGGAGGTCTGGAACACAGGCTAGGAACACACAAGGGAACGCTTTCACTGGCACAATGGCAACAAGATCCGGCGAGGGAGTGCAGGGGAAGTGAGGTATAAGTAGGGAGTGCACAGGTGAACATACTGATTAAGCCTGCTGCGCCAATCAGTGGCGCAGTGGCCCTTTAAATTGCAGAGACCCGGCGCGCGGCCCCGCTAGGGCACACGGACAAGACAGACGGGGAACGGGTCAGGTAGGGGAGCCGGGATGCGCATCGCGAGCGGGCGCCTCCCGCATCGCATCCCGGCTGGGAGTGATATTGCAGCGCACCCGGTCAGCAGGTCTGACCGGGGCGCTGCGAATGAGAGGATGCTGCGAGCGCTCCGGGGAGGAGCGGGGACCCGGAGCGCTCGGCGTAACACATACATTGTTCCCTTCCACCTTTTAGAGATATTTGCATCACATCAATACTTGGTAGTGTGGGTGACACATGCTGTTTTTAGCACACCTTTCCTTTTGTTTGATAAAAAAATATAAAAAATTGGGTCCATATATTTTATCCTCCAGGCTGTGTCATTAAGCCACTATATATTCTCCTCATGCTGCTGCCAACTCCAGGCTGTGTCATTAAGCCACTATATGCTGCCGCCAACTCCACGCTGTGTCATTCAGGCACTATATGGCCTCCTCCTGCTGCCACTACCTCTGCACTGTCATTCAGCCACTATATGTTCTCCTCATGCTTCTTCTACCTCCAGGCTGTGTCATTCAGCCACTATATGGTCTCCTCATGCTTCTGCCACCTCCACGCTGTTTCATTCAGCCACTATATGGTCTCCTCATACTGATGCCACTTCCAGGCTTTGTCATTGTGCTGCTCTGCGACAGTGATCCTAATAGTGACACCTCTGATCTGCATGTCATACTGAATAACAGTATTATTTCACTAACCCAGCACACACTCTATGCGTGCTACAGCAAGGCAAAGTGTTCTACACCCCTATTGAGGCTCTCAGTAGGCCAGAAACAGCTGTTTTTATTAGCAATTCGCTGCAAATAAATTCGGACCGAACCAAGTTTTTTCGGGAAATTTGGCGAATTGGCCGAATTGAGTTTTTCAAAAAATTTGCCCATCTCTAACCCCTTTAATGGCAATTTTTTATTGCCAACAATAGAACACATTATTACAAGAAATTCTGCCAAATATTGCAGTTTTACAGGCATTGTAAGGCTAAACATTTTACTGTGTGTAAACATAGCCTTAGTGTGAAGATGTGCCAATTCTAAAACAGACAGATAGGAGATATATGATAGTGAGAGAGAGAGAGAGAGAGAGAGAGAGAGAGAGAGAGAGAGAGAAAGAAATATTATATATATATATATATATATATATATATATATATATAACCATATATAGATAATTGATAGATATGATATAGATAGATAGATAATTGATAGATATGAGATAGATAGAAATGGAGTGCAACCTGTTGCTCTCTAGTTGTGATAGCAAAGCTCCCGGTATGCACCACATTAGGTAAAATGAGGGCAAATTACTTGTTCCTTACTATTCTAATATTAACAATCTCTAATTAAGTAAATACCCTCTTTTTTTAACTTTTTTTTATTTTTTTACTTTTTTTGTGTTATTTTCTCAACATCATGGCTGCCCTCTACTGGTGCAACATCCTGAATTCCTTTCTTGGGGATTTTTATTTTTTTATTTTTTTTTTATTAGTGAAAAGTTTGTGTGAAGATATGGATCCAGGGCTCAAAATACCTGACTAAATTACAAAAAATATACTTAGAGCCCTTTCAAAACAATAAATGTGTAAGTCAAATCGTCCTTTTCTGTAAACTTGTTAGAACTCTATTAGGAATAGCTTATGATCATTTTTTTCTTTTAGCTTTTCTAAGCTGCCTAGCTTTGTGATGATCTCCATACGTATCTCCATACGGCTCCATAAATAAGCCGATATCCCCATTAAATACCTGGAAAATGGGGGTTAACACCTACAGAAGCAATAGGCTTCCATAGTCATGTGACATGTGGGTAACTGGGGTTAAAGAAATTGCACCAAATGTGGAAAATGAAAGTATCTTTTTTGTCTTAATCATATTTTTTATTTTTAGGGATGAGAAAACCTATGAACACTTAACCATATGAACACTTATTCATATGACAACGTATTCTCTAAATTCCCCCATAAACATTCACATTTGGCAGCGTCTATCTGGGAAAATTTCAGTCTGCCAGGAAAAAAAAAATATAGTTCTTAATCTTCTACAACCAAAGGGTGGAACCGATTGCTTTGATGTCACAGATAAAGTATATCAATAACCATCATGTGCATGGTTACTTGAAATAGGAAAAGAGTAAGATTAGAATTTTTATTATTGAAGGAATTTTATTTTTAAAGCATACCTGTCATAGTGCATAAAAAAGGGGATATGTTACTCAGTACCTATTCCTGATCATGTACATCTATTTTTTATGTGTCTAGGACCTATATATCCCTAACAAATAGCACTAATATGTCGCTCACTTGCTTTTTGTTCTTGCCCTATGGAGGGGGCGTGTCCATCTCTCTCCCTCACTGTGATGGCTCATCTGTTCTGAGTCTGGGAGCAGTCTGGCAGTCTGCAAATCCCTGCACAGTAGTTTTTATTCATACATTTTCTATCTGTTCCTAGTAAATCTGGATGCTAATCAACATAGCTGTCACTATGTGTGTCATTCAGCTTTCATAGACTCCTGAATGTCTGATCAGCTTCTTTGTCATTCAGGAGTTAGAAGGCTTTGGCTGTTCAAGCATTGCAACAGCTGGAGCTACAGTGTTTATAAAGCACTGTGTTAGAGACGTGTTGCCTTTAGCTGTTGAAAAACTACAACTCCCAACATGCCCACACATCCTTTGTCTGTAGTTTTGCAAGAGCTGGAGGCACACAGTTGGAGAATACATAGCTCTAAAACAGAGTTTTACAAAGATTGTACCCCCAGCTGTTTTAAAACGACAACTCCCATCATGGGAGTTGTAGTTTAGGAACAGCTGAAGGCTGTAGTGGTGCAACAGTGATCTCCTATACTGGATACCAACACACTTTACGGCCAGTATCCAGTATGCTGCAAAATACAGAGTAGTCTGTCTGCATAAAGACAGATGACCCCTAGTGGTGGCTATTTTCATTTTTGATTTTTTAGTAAAATTTACATTTAAAAAAAAAATGTAGATTTAAAAAAGTAATCTTATCAGTAGTACTACAAAATAAAGTTTTTCATAATGACAGTGCCTCTTTAAGCTTTAAAAAAAGCCTTTTTTTAATACTTTTTTTTAGTTATCCGATTGCTTTTACAGATCTATTTACACCTTAAACTTCCACAGCACCAATAGTAATACAAATCTAAATGACAGCATCAGCTGGTCAAAAAAATTTAAACAGGTAACACACAGTTATTGAAATAGAAAATTTAAACAATCACAACTGCAATAAAATCAATTGAAAACAATCGAAAGTGAAGGGAAAAGGCAAGAAAGGTTTGGCTTGCACATAACCTAGAAAAAAAGGATTTTCAGAGATAGATAATACTATACTGTGGAATTACAGTCCAGTATTTAATGGCCTCCATCCCAACGTATGTTTTTGGCTTCTTCAGGGGGCTAGATCTGTCAAAGCAGCTACAGAGGCCTATAGGAGGCTTTGAGCTGCCATTATGACCCCTGACCAACCACCAAATTTAAGGAGACTGTCTGACCATCATGTGTATGGGGGCATCCTTACTTTCCTACAACAGTAGATTTTGGGAAGAAAAGGATGGGGAAGTTGGATCATGCCTGCTCTTCGTATTCTCTGGGAGATATGTCAACACCAAATATATGTGGCAGCAGCTTAGTCCCCTCTTACCATTCAGAACATATATATGTCCGTCAAAGCTATGGAGGAGATTTATCAAAACCTGTCCCGAAGAAAAGCTGCTGAGTTGCCCATAGCAACCAATCAGATTGCTTCTTTCATCTTTCAGAGGCCTTTTCAGAAATGAAAGAAGCAATCTGATTGGATGTTATTGGCAACCCAACAACCTTTCCCTTTAGACAGGTTTTGATAAATTTCCCCAATATATGTGCATGGGAAGAAGTCAGAAGAAATAGCTATTGTCAGTTATCTAAAGTATATGGAAAGCGTAACTTTACTTTGAATCAAGGTTTTCTTTGTTTTCCTCTATGTTGGGACTAAGTTTTAGTTTGTAGAGGGAGCCTAATTTCTATACAGAATACAACAGACTGTTTGTGCTATAGAACAGATAAAACCCAATGCAGGTGAATTACAAAATCTTCCCGAAGCCCATATTTCTTTAGGAAGCCTCCAAGGCGCAACAATTTCACCTATAGTGATGAATTGTTTTGTTCTTACACACCCTTGCCCTAAAGGTAGGGTGGGTTCATTTGTCTTCAGCCAGTTTGCCACTTTCTTTCCTTTGAAATTAGATTGCTTGCCCCAGGCACTTCTCTAACGTTAGCTGCATGCTAAGTGTGTGTATTTTACTAGATTTTTATTTTATTAAAAAAGGGATGGAAAATGATAATTTTACTTCTTCATTCCAAAAATATTTCTTGCTATTTTAGTGTAAAAAAAAAACACTCAAAGTGGGGGAAATTCCTTTTGGTCAACCTTTGGTAATGATCATTAAATAATGTACAGGTGCAATTTCCTAAGCTACTTGAATGACTGTCAGCGGAAGTGATCGCAATTAAAGGGTTGTAAATTTTTAGGATGTAAACATTCCCAAAAACAAATCTGACTAATATTCCTGTATTTTTCCACATTAATTATTTTTTTTTTTGCGAAAAGTAAACAAGTAAAAAAACAAAACAAAAAACATATTCTAAAAAATAAAGTGCACTCTTTAAAAAAAATTGAGATTTATGTTTCTCACAAGAGAAGTGGATCCTTTAACCCCTTAAGGACGCAGCCCTTTTTCACCTTAAGGACTGAGACCTTTTTCGCAATTCTGACCACCGTCGCTTTACGAATTACCGTATTTCAATTTTTTAGCCTAAAGTCTATGTGTGTGTTATACACCGATAAGCCGCTGCAGTTCAATGATTTAAAGCGGGCGCTTTAAATCAATGAACTGCAGCGGCTTTGCAGGTGCAGAGACAGCCAGCGCTGCCGGCTTCTCTGCCCCTGCCTGCCCTGGGGTCTAGAGCCCTGCTGCCGGCCCTTCTCTCCCCCTGGCTATCGGCGCCGCTGCCCGTTCTCTCCCCCTGACTATCGGTGCCTGCGCCCCATTGCCGGCGCCGATAGCCAGGGGGAGAGAAGCGGCGCCGGCAATGGGGCTACGGCGCCGACAGCCAGGGGGAGAAAAGGGGCAGCGGCACCCATTGCCGGCGCAGCTGCCCGTTGCCTCCCCCCCATCCCCGGTTACATAATTACCTGTTGCCGGGGTCGGGTCCGCGCTGCTTCAGGCCTTCGGTGTGCGTCGTTGCTATGCGCTGCACGGCGCGGCGCATGACATCAGTGCGCCGCGCCGTGCATAGCAACGATGCAGGGGACACATACCGGAGGCTTGAAGCAGCGCAGACCCGACCCCGGCAACAGGTAATTATGCAACTGGGGATGGGGGGAGGCAACGTGGCAGCGGTGCCGGCAATAGGTGCCGCTGCCCCTTCTCTCCCCCTGGCTGTCGGCGCCGCTGCCCCATTGCCGGCCCCGCTTCTCTCCCCTGGCTATCGGCGCTGGCAATGGGGCGTCGGCACCGATAGTCAGGGGGAGAGAATGGGCAGCGGCACAGATAGCCAGTGGGAGAGAATCCGTCGGCAGCAGGGCTCTAGACCCCAGGAAAGGCAGGGGGAGAGAAGCGGGCAGCGACAGTCTTTTGTGAGGAGATGTATAAAATGGACATATTTTTGCTTTTTGAAAAAATTAGAGAGGTTCAAAGTAGAGCAGCAATTATTCTCTCTCTTTTCCTCATGCGCTGCGGATGGAGGAGGATCTGCGCAGCTGTCATCAGCAGTGACTAGGCCCAAGCCTTGCGGCAACGGCCATCTTATAAAACTGTGAGTTATCTAAATCCCTGTTAAATCTGCAAGATCACAGGACCTAAACAGACCCCTAAATCCGGATGGATCTCTGCATCAATCCTAATTCTACTAGTCCTTTGGATAAGTCAATGGTCCGCAGCATCTGTCAATCACTGCCGTGCTGTATAGAGACTGTATTGCTAAGACTGTTGCTGTTAATTGGATGTACCGCAAGTACCTCAGTAAAGTTTATACAAGTTCAAGTTCATCTCTATTGTGGACCTTCATTCATTTAAGCACGCACCTATCGTTTCTGGGAAGGGTGGCGATAGGCCGAAGATTTACCTCAGCGTATTAACCCTCACCCTGGTGTCACGAGTGACAGGGGTTAAATTAACCCCTCATATACCGAAGCAACACCCCAACTACACTACACCCCAAGGCAGTTACCACAGGAACATCTGCCTGCTAGGTCTGATATCATCAGAGGGCACTGGTCTTCCTAGCAAGCTGACATGACCAGTGGTTGGGAGTTGGGATTTGCTGCATTATAGGAGCCAGGAGGGGTGAATCAGTTTGCTTTTTGGTCAAGGCTAACAACAGTAATTCATTACTGGAGAGAGGTGAAGTAACATAAAGGTAGCCATACACTTTCAATTCTTGTCAGCCAAACACTTATCTATCCATACCTCGCTATACATTTGAACATCCAGAGACATCATCAGTCGTGAGAGAGAGACGGGAGGTCAGCATACACTTTAGACAGTCAGATAAGCCCACCAAAGTCAGTGCATTCAGCTGACTTTAGCCTAAGGTGCATATATATCTTAATACACATATATTGCATGTTTTTTAATTAAAGGGGTACTCCACTGACCAGCCTTCCGGCTGCATTCGGAACATTTATTTCCGAATGCTGTGCTCGCGCTGCGGGGGTCGGCAACTCCCCCTCGTGACGTCAGGCCATGCCCCCTCAATTCAAGTCTATGGGAGGGGGATGACGGCCGCCATGCCCCCTCCCATAGACTTACATTAAGAGGGCATGGCCTGACTGCACAAGGGAGTGTGGCCGACCCCGCAATGCGAGCACAGCATTCAGAAATAAATGTTCCGAATGCAGCCGGAAGGCTGGTGTGTGGAGTACCCCTTAAACTTACATTGTGATCATGCTGAATGAATCCTACTGAATCATTTAGCAGTTTCCTCTATGTGGTCACAGTTAATTGGACTGTCAGGATCAACACACTGCTTAGCCCACTATAAACGTCCTGAGTCTGCACCCGTCGTATTAAATGGGTACTCCACCCCTAGACAATCTTATCCCCTATCCAAAGGATAGGGGATAAGATGACTGATCGCGGGGGTCCCGCCGCTGGGGACCCCCACAATATAGCATATATATAGGGGTGGAGTACCCCTTAAAGCCTGCTCAGGGCTTAGCACAATTCATACTCGGTGGGGAATAAAACTATTCACGCAAAATATCTGGTGCAATGTGTGCAAAAATTAGACACATTTATACTCAGATGAACATAGCAAGATATAGCAATCATATCCAGAAAGGGAAAGAGAGACACAAGTCCTGATATTCATCTGAAAAACCATATGGGTCATGGCTGCTGGCTCAGATCAGATCCAAAAGGATTAATGTAGTATTCACATAACTGAACGTATAATGTAAACATAAAATTGCAGTCATCCACAAGCATTTCTTAAAAACCTAAGGGGAACACACTAGATATAAAAAAATTCCAAAGATATACAAAAATATAGCAATATATATATATATATATATATATATATATATATATATATATATATATAAAACTCAATGGCCCTCAAGAGTGGAGTGTAGGTTTCTTTTGTGGGATTTAATTCCCTACAATTTATTTTCCACGGTATTTACTGAGGTTAACCCTACATTTTCCACTTTCCCTACACGTTGCTTTTTTACACATGCTCTGATCTGTCTGGTTTTCCTCAGTTCAAATACACCACATTTTATGTGGAAACCTTAGTAAATAGGAGATCGGGATAGGAGATCAGGATAGGAGGTCGAGATATAAGGTCGAGATAGGAGGTCGGGATAGGAGGATGGGATAGGAGGACGGGATAGGAGGTCGGGATAGGAGGTCGAGATAGTAGGATGGGATAGGAGGACGGGATAGGAGGTCGGGATAGGAGGTCGAGATAGGAGGTTGGGATATGGGGTTGGGATATGACAACAATATATGAGGACGGGTCAAAAGCTTCCTCCTCTGTTGATTTTCCTCCACAACAAGGATTAGGAAGGAAAAACCGGGCAATGCTGGGTACTCAACTAGTACAATTAATAAAAATAAACTTCAATGACATGCTTATTTATAGGTCCTGCCCTTATAGCATATACACTGTTTAGAATGACCCTGTAAAGGGGAAAGCCTTTAGAGTTTGCTTTTTTTGTGTGACTTTTTGATATTTAATAACCTTTAATTTAATAATCTTTTGGGGGTAAGGACACGGGCAGCTGACCACATACAGTCAAAATGTGGCAGACAACAGTTGCATTATATTGTTGTCAATAGTAAATCCGCCCACCATCTGTAGAAGTATTTCTGACATGATCATCTGACCTCTACACAACTGATTTCATTTACTTTTCCATAATCCAGAATATTTCATAATCTGGCACCGGTGAAATCCTATTAAGGCCAGGATTAAAGGAATCCTACTGTATTTAGCAATGTGGAAACATTTTTTTTACACCACAGCAATATTAATCCCTGCTGTTTCATTCATATAATTTGAACGATCAAAAACATAGTTATAAATATCTGATAAATTATGTATCCCATATGAAAAAAAATAAATAAAATTAAGATTATTGCTGGAATCAAAATGTAAAGTTAAATGAATGAGCCCGATTGCTGATTCCTGGTACCCAGCAGGGGGGGCTCTACCGAGGAAGCTTCATTCATGCACCATTCATTGGGAAGGATTTCCAGTGCAGCAGCAGAACAGTTGTGCGCATCATAAACATAGGCGTCCCCCATAGTTTGGCTGAGGATTCAGCTACAAGATTATTTGTCCTATGCATTTACATTATATCTGTACATACATGGCCTGTAGTTAAGCATTGTGCTACAAGCCTGCTGCCTGGCGGAGGAAATGCCTCTCCTGCTGCCTGCCTTCTTCCTCATTGTTCTGGGCTCTACATTAACCACATCTTTCCCGTCTCCTGGAAATCACAGCCAGTATGAGGGAGACAGAAATGCAACAGAACAGATGGGAAAGGTAAGCAGCATAGCAAGCACCGAACCCTAGTGCGGATGATTGTGTGATCTGGGCTCTAGATATAAAGAATAAAACACATGACATTCACTGGATAACCGGATTATTATAGCTAAGGTATTGCGATGATAAAGATTATAATCAATACAGCAGAATTCCATTAATCTGACATTAACAGAACCATAAAAGTGCCAGATTATTAAATGTTCTAGACTATCATACCCTCATAGAAATATAAAAGGTATAAAAGATATACAGCATATAAGAAATACTGCTTATATATTATATAACATATATTTTATTCACGGTCATGGACACAGTTTACCCCCATGTAATGAGCAAAACGCATGGAATAAGTGCTCAAATTTGTTTTTAGAAGCATATTTTAGCACGTGACGTACACTGACAAATCTTTGAGCTCAGCCTTTATTGAATTAATTGTTTATTACTGTTATGAGGATACATAAGAGGTCAACATGATTTGTTGTCATGTGATGTATGTGCGTTAATTTGATGTGCACTATATTTTTCGGAAAAAAATTTCACTTTTATTTTATTAACACCTTAAAGGAGTACTCCACCCCTAGACATGTTATCCCCTATCCAATAGATAGTGGATAACATGTCTGATCATGTGGGTCCGGTTGCAGGGACCCCCGCGATCTCCGGGCCGGCGCTGCAGCGTTATGGTCACGGAAGCCTGGGGCTTTTGTGATCGTGACGTCATGCCATGCCCCCTCCATTCATGTCTATGGGAGGGGCGTAATGGCTAGTACACAGCAGTCACACCTCCTCCCATAGACATGAATGGAGGGGCCGTGGCAGTCATCTAGCATGGATCGGAGTTCGCTCCATGCACCGGATGACTGATATAAGCTCAGGAGCTGAGCTTACTTTAAAGCAGGTCAGTAATATATATATATGTAAACACTGTATATACTCGAGTATAAGCCTACCCGAATATAAGCCGAGGGCCCTAATGTTACCCCAAAAACCCAGGAAAAGTTATTGACTCTACTATAAGCCTAGGGTGGGAAATACATCATCCCCCCATGTAATCATCCAGACCCCTGTCATCACCCCCCCTTCATCATCACCGCATGTCGATCCCTTCATCAGTGGTCTTCAACCTGCGAACTTCCAGATGTTGCAAAACTACAACTCCCAGCATGCCCGGATGCTGGGTGTTGTAGCTTTGAAACCTCTGGAGGTCCGCAGGTTGAAGACCATTGCGGCCTTCATCATCATCCAGCCCCCCCCCCCCCCCCCCCCTTTTGTTTTGTACTCACCTCCCCTCGGCGGGAAGTTAGGGTGAGCTGGTCTGGGCCATCTATGCTGCAGAGACCGTCCGGTGGGGAGGATTATTCTTGCGGGCTGTCCATTTTCACAGGGGGGTGGCCTCTTCTCCACGCTTCGGGTCCGGCCCCAGACTAGTGACGTTACTTTGAAGACGATGCACAGGGACGTTGCGCATGAACAGCCCGCAATGACTAATCATCCCCACCGGACGGTCCCTACAGCATAGATGGCCAGGACCAGCTCACCCTAACTTCCCGCCGAGGGGAGGTGAGTAAAAAACAAAGGGGGTGGGGGGGGCTGGATGATGACGAAGGCCGCAGTGGTCTTCAACCAGCGGACCTCCAGAGGTTTCAAAACTACAACACCCAGCATATTGGGAGTTGTAGTTTTGCAACATCTGGAGGTCTGCAGGTTGAAGACCACTGATGAAGGGATTGACAGGTGGAGAGTTCACTCGAGTATAAGCCGAGGGGGGGCATTTTCAGCACGAAAAATTGTGCTGAAAAATGTGGCTTATACGCGAGTAAATACGGTATATATATATATATATATATATATATATATATATATATATATATATATGTATACATATACATATATATATATATATATATAAATATGCAATCTCCACCACAGCACAAATAATCAGAGGTCCAGGATCAAGTGGAAAGGCTTCCAAGTTTATTCACACCAAAAATGTGATAGCGGTGCAACGTTTCGGCAAACTGCCTTTATCAAGCATACAAATCATACAAAATGAAAAACTTAAATACATCAAGGTGCTTTCTGATAGGTTTACAAACAGCTGTGATACATTGTAATTAGTGATTCCATCCAACCCTCTGCAGGTAATTGGTTCTCCTTGTGTGACATCATCACAACAAACAATGACTGCTACAATAAAGTGCATATTCTCACTCTAGTGACTATACAATAGTTAATAAATGAATAGGGGGGAGTGTACATGGCATCAGAGTCAAGATTAGCTCTATCGATTATCAATAGTTGTCATATCAGTACTTACGATCGTTCCGTCCCTCCATGTGTCTATATGTTTGTAAACAAAAGTATTGCGGCTGCGCGAGATCGCGCCTGCCGCGGCTCTCATATCGCAAGTTCCACTGTTACTATGCGCATGCGTGAACCCATGTAATACGGACACTATGGTTACCACAGACGCTTGCTAATGCCGCTGCGCAAAAGCCGCAGAAGGGTACGCTCATCTTTCTGTACAATACCGGATCGTGTGTTCCCAACCCAATGCACATGCGTCAAATCAAGGCGCAGCGCATAGGGCTCCAGGTTACCAACACTGATTAAACCTAGTGAAGTACGGGGAGTAGTAATCTATAAATAAGTAACATAGCAGCGTGTGTGTCAGTACAAAAGTACAAAAGATACAAAAGATGCAATACAAAAATGCTAGCAGATAATAATAATAAAATTACATTAATAGTCATGGAGTATATAAGAAAAGTTGTCTCAATTTGATTGATGCCATGTAAATCACTCCCTCCTGTTCTTACATAGTGTCAACGTGACATCCTATAAGTGATCTAAAATATAAAAGGTAAAGAAAGAGAAGGTTAAAAACATTCATGGCCATTCCTAGCACATATTTGATGTATATAATAAGAACTACACGGTTCAAGAGGTGAATAAATTGAAAAAAAATGAAAAAAAATTTGAAAAAAAATTTTTTGAAAAAAAGGGGGGGAAAGAAAAAAAGAAGGGAAAAGGGAAGAAAAGGGAGAAAAAGGGGAGAAAAGAAAACAAAAAGGGGGGGAAGAGAGACAAAAGACAAAAGAAAAAGGAAAAAAGCAAACAGAAAAAAGAAAAAAGAAAAAAGGGGAAAAGAAGGGAGAAACAGAAAGAGGAAAAAAAAGGGGGGGAAAAAAAGAAGAAAAGGAAAAAAGGAAGAAAGAAAAAAGGAAAAGAAAAAAAGGGGGGGGAAATAGGAAAAGGGGGAGGGGGGGGGGGAAAGGAAAAAAGGGAAAAAATATTTTGAAAATAAAAAATAAAAAATAAAAAGGGAAAAAGGAAAAAAAGAGAAAAAAAGAAAAAAAGAAAAAAAGAAAAAAAAAGGAAAAGGAGGAAGAGAGATAGGGGGGAAAAAAAGAGGAAAAGGGGAAAAGAAAGGGAAGGGGGGGGGGAAGGGGGAAGGAAGAGGGGGGGGAAGGGGGAGGAAGAAGGGGGGAACAAGGGGGAAGAAAGGGGAGGGGGAAAAAAAGGGAAGGGGGAAAAAAGGAGGGGGAGGTTTTGGTTTGGGGAAAGAAGGGGGAAAAAAAGGGGAGAAAAAAGAGGGGGGGGGAAGGAGAAAAGAAAAAAAAGGGAAAGATGGGAGGGAAGCAAAGGAAAAGGGAAAAAAAGAGAAAGGAGAAGAAAAGAAGATAAAGGAAAATTTATTCACATGTAAGGCTTTAGACTAAAATCAATGTTCAGACCACCAGGTTGTAATGTATTTAATAGATGAATCCATTTTAGCTCTTTTTGTTTTAATAGCTTTTCCCGGTCTCCTCCTCTACGTAGTATAGGGACATGATCTATAATCCGAAAACGCAATTGGCTAATATTATGACCAAACTCATTAAAGTGTTTCGGTATGGGCAAGTCAACCCTGCCTGTCCTAATCGATGATTTATGTCCATTTAATCTGATCCTGCACTCATTTATGGTTTCTCCAATGTAGTATAAACCACATGGACATTGTAACATATAAACTACAAATGATGATCTGCAGGTATATCTGTCCTTAATTTTAAATGTACGTCCAGTCAGAGGGTGACAAAATGTATCACCCTTGATCATACTGTTGCAGTGACTACATTCCATGCATGGGAAATTCCCTTTCCTAGGGCCCAACCACGTGCGTTCCCCCTTCTTTCTAAAACTACCAACGTCAGAGCTCACCAAACAATCTTTCAGGCTGCGATTTTTTCTATAGGCCATGACTGGGGAGGCTTTAATGTCAGTTGTACGTGAAATAATGTCTCGCGCAGCCGCAATACTTTTGTTTACAAACATATAGACACATGGAGGGACGGAACGATCGTAAGTACTGATATGACAACTATTGATAATCGATAGAGCTAATCTTGACTCTGATGCCATGTACACTCCCCCCTATTCATTTATTAACTATTGTATAGTCACTAGAGTGAGAATATGCACTTTATTGTAGCAGTCATTGTTTGTTGTGATGATGTCACACAAGGAGAACCAATTACCTGCAGAGGGTTGGATGGAATCACTAATTACAATGTATCACAGCTGTTTGTAAACCTATCAGAAAGCACCTTGATGTATTTAAGTTTTTCATTTTGTATGATTTGTACGCTTGATAAAGGCAGTTTGCCGAAACGTTGCACCGCTATCACATTTTTGGTGTGAATAAACTTGGAAGCCTTTCCACTTGATCCTGGACCTCTGATTATTTGTGCTGTGGTGGAGATTGCATATTTATGGACTGCTGACTTGCCAGTTGGCTGACCACGTGCACTTACGGAGGGGGTCTTTGCTGGCTCTTTCGTTTGGAGTGATTACTATATATATATATATTTATTTATTTATTTTTATTTTTTTGCCCCACAAATAATGTTTTTTGCCTTCACCATAGATTTTGCGGTAAAATTAGGGATGGCGTTACAAAGTACAATTGGTCCCACATAAAACAAGCCCTCATATGGGTCTGCTGTGTCCTTAAGAAGTTAATAAAAATGATATAATACTTCTGATTATCAAGCATATGCAGGGCTGGATGAAAGTGGCTTTCAGCTCCAGTAATATTACCTCATATATACAGTAGAAAATAAAATGCATTATTTGTGAAAAAAAGCTAAACAGTTTCTCCAATCAACTGGTGGTAGAAAGTTAGACAGATTTGTAAATGACTTCTATTAAAAAATATTAATCCTTCCAGTACTTATCATCTCTTGTATACTACAGAGGAAGTTGAATAGTTCTTTTCCGTCTGACCACAGTGCTCTCTGGTGACACCTCTGTCCATGTCAGGAACTGTCTGGAGCAGGAGAGGTTTGCTATAGGGATTTGCTCCTACTCTGGACAGTTCCTGACATGGACTGTCAGCAGAGAGCAATGTGGTCAGACAGAAAAGAACAACTCAACTTCCTCTGTAGTATACAGCAGCTGATAAGTACCGGAAGGGTTAAGATTTTTTAATAGAAGTAATTTACAAATCTGTATAACTTTCTGCCACCAGTTGATTAGAAAAAAACCTGTTTTCCACTGGAGTACCCCTTTAAAGAGCTTGACAGTCAGAGGGGCCCCTGTCTGTCTGCCCATTAAACTATGCAACATGATAATAGGGTTTCAAGGGTTACCCCACAATCAAGTAGGGGCCCTAAATATGCCAGAGGCAATCTCAAAATGCAGGGAAGGCATTTTGAATGAAATCAGAAGCCCTTTAGTGGGAGTTAAAAGGGTTATCCACCATAAGGTGATTTCTTGGTGCTAAATGTCTATGTTGTGAGATTACCATAACGCTGATGCTTTTTGTGAACTTGCTATTTCCTGTTAGAGTTTCCTCCTTTCAACTACAAGTCCCATGATTCCTTGTTTGTAATTGTGAGGTCACTTTTCTCCTTCCCACACATCAGCCACCCCCCCATTTGAAACACATATGTGATCCTCTCCATGCAATAGACCAGTGTTTTCTAACCAGGGTGCCTCCAGCTGTTGCAAAAATTTAAAAAAAATACAATTACTTGCAGGATGATCTTCCACCCAGAAGTTGCTCCACGCATTAAGGCAAACACAGGCTCCCTGTGAACACATTACTAGTGATGTAATGTCTCGGGCTGCATTGCACCCTGGGAAAACCTGTTAAAAATACATTTTGGCTCAAAAATCACAGAATTGCGAAACAATCATGAAACAGAAATTATATTATAAACTACACTACATTTACAGCCCATGTAACATAGTCAAATAAAAAAAAATGGAATATCCATTTAAAATTAAATCAAATAATGTTTTGTAAAGTGTAATAAAATAAAAAAAACATTGGACCAGATTTATCAAACTGTGTGTGTCACGATGCCGGCTGGCAGGTAGTGGACCCTCTGTGCCAGAGAGGGATTGGCGTGGACCGTGCTAGTGGACCGGTTCTAAGCCACTACTGGTTTTCACCAGAGCCCGCCGCAAAGCGGGATGGTCTTGCTGCGGCGGTAGTGACCAGGTCGTATCCACTAGCAACGGCTCACCTCTCTGGCTGCTGAAGATAGGCGCGGTACAAGGGAGTAGGCAGAAGCAAGGTCGGACGTAGCAGAAGGTCGGGGCAGGCAGCAAGGATCGTAGTCAGGGGCAACGGCAGAAGGTCTGGAAACACAGGCAAGGAACACACAAGGAACGCTTTCACTGGCACTAAGGCAACAAGATCCGGCAAGGGAGTGCAAGGGAAGTGAGGTAATATAGGGAAGTGCACAGGTGAAAACCCTAATTGGAACCACTGCGCCAATCAGCGGCGCAGTGGCCCTTTAAATCGCAGAGACCCGGCGCGCGCGCGCCCTAGGGAGCGGGGCCGCGCGCGCCGGGACAGAACAGACGGGGAGCGAGTCAGGTAGGGGAGCCGGGGTGCGCATCGCGAGCGGGCGCTACCCGCATCGCGAATCGCATCCCGGCTGGCAGCAGGATCGCAGCGCCCCGGGTCAGAGGACGTGACCGGAGCGCTGCAGCGGAGGGAGTGAAGCGAGCGCTCCGGGGAGGAGCGGGGACCCGGAGCGCTCGGCGTAACAGTACCCCCCCCCTTGGGTCTCCCCCTCTTCTTGGAGCCTGAGAACCTGAGGAGCAGACTTTTGTCAAGGATGTTGTCCTCAGGTTCCCAGGATCTCTCTTCAGGACCACAACCCTCCCAGTCTACTAAAAAAAAATTTTTCCCTCTGACCTTTTTGGCAGCCAAAATTTCCTTGACCGAGAAGACGTCCGAGGAGCCGGAAACAGGAGTGGGAGGAACAGATTTGGGAGAAAAACGGTTGAGGATGAGTGGTTTGAGAAGAGAGACGTGAAAGGCATTAGGGATACGAAGAGAAGGAGGAAGAAGAAGTTTATAAGAGACAGGATTAATTTGACACAAAATTTTGAAAGGACCAAGATAGCGTGGTCCCAACTTGTAGCTAGGGACACGGAAGCGGACATATTTAGCGGAGAGCCATACCTTGTCTCCAGGGGAAAAAACGGGGGGAGCTCTTCTTTTCTTATCCGCGAACCTCTTCATGCGTGAAGAAGCCTGTAAGAGAGAATTTTGGGTCTCTCTCCATATAATGGAAAGGTCACGAGAAATTTCATCCACAGCGGGCAGACCAGAGGGCAAGGGGGTAGGGAGGGGGGGAAGAGGGTGACGGCCGTACACCACGAAAAATGGGGATTTGGAGGAAGATTCAGAGACCCTGAAGTTATACGAAAATTCGGCCCATGGAAGGAGATCTGCCCAGTCATCCTGGCGGGAGGAAACAAAATGTCGCAAATAATCACCCAGGATCTGGTTAATTCTTTCTACTTGTCCATTGGACTGGGGATGATATGCAGAGGAAAAATTTAATTTAATCTTGAGTTGTTTACAGAGAGCCCTCCAGAATTTAGACACGAATTGGACCCCTCTATCCGAGACAATCTGCGTAGGCAACCCGTGAAGACGAAAAATGTGTACAAAAAATTGTTTAGCCAACTGAGGCGCAGAAGGAAGACCAGGAAGAGGGATGAAATGTGCCATTTTGGAGAATCGATCAACGACCACCCAAATAACGGTGTTGCCACGGGAAGGGGGTAAATCAGTAATAAAATCCATACCAATCAGAGACCAAGGCTGTTCGGGGACAGGCAGAGGATGAAGAAAACCAGCGGGCTTCTGGCGAGGAGTCTTATCCCGGGCACAGATAGTGCAGGCTCGCACAAAGTCCCCAACATCCGTCTCCAGAGTCGGCCACCAATAGAAGCGGGAGATGAGTTGCACAGATTTCTTGATGCCCGCATGACCTGCGAGATGGGAGGAGTGACCCCATTTGAGGATTCCGAGGCGTTGGCGTGGAGAAACAAAGGTCTTTCCTGGAGGAGTCTGCCTGATGGAGGCAGGAGAAGTGGAGATCAGGCAGTCAGGTGGAATGATGTGTTGCGGAGGGAGATCAACTTCTGAGGCATCCGAGGAACGAGAGAGAGCATCGGCCCTAATGTTCTTATCGGCAGGACGAAAGTGAATCTCAAAATTAAATCGGGCAAAGAACAGAGACCACCGGTCCTGGCGAGGATTCAGCCGTTGGGCCGACTGGAGGTAGGAGAGGTTCTTGTGGTCGGTGTAGATAATAACAGGAAATCTTGATCCCTCCAGCAGATGCCTCCATTCCTCAAGTGCTAATTTAATGGCTAGAAGCTCTCGATCCCCGATGGAGTAGTTCCTCTCCGCTGGAGAGAAGGTCCTAGAGAAAAAACCACAAGTGACAGCATGCCCGGAAGGATTTTTTTGTAGAAGAACAGCTCCAGCTCCTACTGAGGAGGCATCAACCTCCAATAGGAAGGGTTTGGAAGGGTCAGGTCTGGAGAGCACGGGAGCCGAAGAAAAGGCAGACTTGAGTCGTTTAAAGGAGTCTTCTGCTTGAGGAGGCCAGGACTTGGGATCAGCATTTTTCTTGGTTAAAGCCACGATAGGAGCCACAATGGTAGAAAAATGTGGAATAAATTGCCTGTAATAATTGGCGAACCCCAAAAAGCGTTGGATAGCACGGAGTCCGGAGGGGCGTGGCCAATTTAAGACGGCAGAGAGTTTGTCTGGATCCATCTGTAGTCCCTGGCCAGAGACCAAATATCCTAGAAAAGGAAGAGATTGGCATTCAAACAGACATTTCTCAATTTTGGCATAGAGTTGGTTGTCACGAAGTCTCTGAAGAACCATACGGACATGCTGGCGGTGTTCTTCTAAATTGGCAGAAAAAATTAGGATATCGTCCAGATATACCACAACACAGGAGTATAACAGATCACGAAAAATTTCATTGACAAAGTCTTGGAAGACGGCAGGGGCATTGCACAGTCCAAAGGGCATGACCAGATACTCAAAGTGTCCATCTCTGGTGTTAAATGCCGTTTTCCACTCGTCCCCCTCTCTGATGCGGATGAGGTTATAGGCGCCTCTTAAGTCCAATTTAGTGAAGATGTGGGCACCTTGGAGGCGATCAAAGAGTTCAGAGATGAGGGGTAAGGGGTAGCGGTTCTTAACCGTGATTTTATTAAGACCGCGGTAGTCAATGCAAGGACGTAGGGAGCCATCTTTTTTGGACACAAAGAAAAATCCGGCTCCGGCAGGAGAGGAGGATTTACGGATAAAGCCCTTTTTTAGATTCTCCTGGACGTATTCGGACATGGCAAGAGTCTCTGGGGCAGAGAGAGGATAAATTCTGCCCCGGGGTGGAGTAGTACCCGGGAGGAGGTCGATAGGGCAATCATAAGGCCTGTGAGGAGGTAGAGTCTCAGCTTGTTTTTTGCAGAAAACATCCGCGAAGTCCATATAGGCCTTAGGGAGACCGGTTACTGGAGGAACCACAGAGTTACGGCAAGGGTTACTGGGAACCGGTTTTAGACAGTTCTTGGAACAAGAGGACCCCCAACTCTTGATCTCCCCAGTGGACCAATCCAGGGTTGGGGAATGAAGTTGAAGCCAGGGAAGTCCAAGGAGAATCTCCGAGGTGCAATTGGGGAGGACCAAAAGTTCAATCCTCTCATGATGAGATCCGATGCTCATAAGAAGGGGCTCCGTGCGGAAACGTATGGTACAGTCCAATCTTTCATTATTTACACAATTGATGTAGAGGGGTCTGGCGAGACTGGTCACTGGGATGTTGAACCTGTTGACGAGAGAGGCCAAAATAAAATTTCCTGCAGATCCAGAGTCCAAGAAGGCCACTGTAGAGAAGGAGAAGGCAGAGGCAGACATCCGCACAGGCACAGTAAGACGTGGAGAAGCAGAGTAGACATCAAGGACTGTCTCACCTTTGTGCGGAGTCAGCGTACGTCTTTCCAGGCGGGGAGGACGGATAGGACAATCCCTCAGGAAGTGTTCGGTACTAGCACAGTACAGGCAGAGGTTCTCCATACGGCGTCGTGTCCTCTCTTGAGGTGTCAGGCGAGACCGGTCGACCTGCATAGCCTCCACGGCGGGAGGCACAGGAACAGATTGCAGGGGACCAGAGGAGAGAGGAGCCGAGGAGACGAAACGCCTCGTGCGAACAGAGTCCATATCTTGGCGGAGTTCCTGACGCCTTTCAGAAAAACGCATGTCAATGCGAGTGGCTAGGTGAATAAGTTCATGTAGATTAGCAGGAATTTCTCGTGCGGCCAGAACATCTTTAATGTTGCTGGATAGGCCTTTTTTGAAGGTCGCGCAGAGGGCCTCATTATTCCAGGACAATTCTGAAGCAAGTGTACGGAATTGTACGGCATACTCGCCAACGGAAGAATTACCCTGGACCAGGTTCAACAGGGCAGTCTCAGCAGAAGAGGCTCGGGCAGGTTCCTCAAAGACACTTCGGATTTCCGAGAAGAAGGAGTGTACAGAGGCAGTGACGGGGTCATTGCGGTCCCAGAGCGGTGTGGCCCATGACAGGGCTTTTCCGGACAGAAGACTGACTACGAAAGCCACCTTAGACCTTTCAGTGGGAAACAGGTCCGACATCATCTCCAGATGCAGGGAACATTGGGAAAGAAAGCCACGGCAAAACTTAGAGTCCCCATCAAATTTATCCGGCAAGGATAAGCGTATCCCAGGAGCGGCCACTCGCTGCGGAGGAGGTGCAGGAGCTGGCGGAGGAGATGACTGCTGAAGCTGTGGTAGCAACTGTTGTAGCATAACGGTCAGTTGAGACAGCTGTTGGCCTTGTTGCGCTATCTGTTGTGACTGCTGGGCGACCACCGTGGTGAGGTCAGCGACAACTGGCAGAGGAACTTCAGCGGGATCCATGGCCGGATCTACTGTCACGATGCCGGCTGGCAGGTAGTGGACCCTCTGTGCCAGAGAGGGATTGGCGTGGACCGTGCTAGTGGACCGGTTCTAAGCCACTACTGGTTTTCACCAGAGCCCGCCGCAAAGCGGGATGGTCTTGCTGCGGCGGTAGTGACCAGGTCGTATCCACTAGCAACGGCTCACCTCTCTGGCTGCTGAAGATAGGCGCGGTACAAGGGAGTAGGCAGAAGCAAGGTCGGACGTAGCAGAAGGTCGGGGCAGGCAGCAAGGATCGTAGTCAGGGGCAACGGCAGAAGGTCTGGAAACACAGGCAAGGAACACACAAGGAACGCTTTCACTGGCACTAAGGCAACAAGATCCGGCAAGGGAGTGCAAGGGAAGTGAGGTAATATAGGGAAGTGCACAGGTGAAAACCCTAATTGGAACCACTGCGCCAATCAGCGGCGCAGTGGCCCTTTAAATCGCAGAGACCCGGCGCGCGCGCGCCCTAGGGAGCGGGGCCGCGCGCGCCGGGACAGAACAGACGGGGAGCGAGTCAGGTAGGGGAGCCGGGGTGCGCATCGCGAGCGGGCGCTACCCGCATCGCGAATCGCATCCCGGCTGGCAGCAGGATCGCAGCGCCCCGGGTCAGAGGACGTGACCGGAGCGCTGCAGCGGAGGGAGTGAAGCGAGCGCTCCGGGGAGGAGCGGGGACCCGGAGCGCTCGGCGTAACAGTGTGAGAGAAAAAGTGGAGAGACTTTCCCACAGCGACCAATCACAGCGGAGCTAACGCACTGTGGTAAAGGGGAAGCAGAGTGTTACTTTTGCGCTCCGGCCGCTGGCCGTGAGCGCATGGTCCCCTAACCTTCTTCTGCTGACGGGGCTGGGACTCGCATTGTGGGACACGCCCGCATGCGAGCCCCAGTCCGTCATTCTCTGGGTGTTTCTCCTACCTCTGCCTCTCTGCTCCGGCACACGTGTCCCCATCCCCTAGGGCGCACACGCGCCGGAGCTTTAAGATTTAAAGGGCCAGTACGCTCATTAGAGTAATCCACCTATGGCACATTTATAAATTCCTTTACCCTCCTCAGTTCCCCGATGGATCTTTGTTGCCTTGTGCCTTTGAGAAAGCGTTCCTCTGTATTGCCTGCCCTTCCCTCAGCCGCCTGTGTGGTCGAGCCATGCCAGTGGTAGCGACTTGGGTGCTGCCTGCAGCAGCAAGTCTATCCCGCTTTGCGACGGGCTCTGGTGAAAACCTGCGACACCTTTGACTCCGCTCCCTGAAACGGTCCAAATCATCTGCCAAACAGGTCCAGCAGATCCACATCCACCGGGATTCCTGTCTTCTGAAACGTGAGTGTTACACAGAGCTGTGATTGGTTGCTGTGGGAAAAATCTCTCCACCTTTTTCTCTCATACATTTTCATATATCTGGGCCATTGTGTTATATTTATAGATATTTTATATATAAGTATTATTATATAATTATACATATACAGTGGTGAGAACCAGTATTTCATACACTGCCGATTTTGGTGGTTTTCCTACTTACAAAGCATGTAGGGGTCTGTCATTTTTATCATAGGTACTCTTCAACTGTGAGAGACAGAATCTAAAAGAAAAATGCAGGAAGTCACATTGTATGGTTTAAAAAAAAAAATCATTTTCTTACATGACAGAAGTATTTGATATATCAGAAAAGCATAACTTAATATTTTGTACAGAAAACTTTGTTTGCAATTACAGAGATCAAACGTTTCATGTAGTTCTTGACCAGGTTTGCACACTATAGCAGGGATTTGGGCCCATTCCTCCATACAGACCTTCTCCAGATCCTTCAGGTTTCGGGGCTGTTGCTGGGCAATACGGACTTTCAGCTCCCTCCAAAGATTTTCTATTGGGTTCAGGTCTTGAGACTGGCTAGGCCACTCCAGGACCTGGAGATGCTTTTTACTGAGCCATTCCTTAGATGTCTTGACTGTGAGTTTCAGAACGTTGTCATGCTGGAAGACCCAACCACTGCCCATCTTCAATGCCCTTACTAAGGGAAGGAGGTTGTAGGCCAAGATCTCATGATACATGGCCCCATCCATCCTCCCCTCAAGAGGATGCAGTAGTCCAGACCCCTTTGCAGAAAAGCATCCCCAAAGATGTTTCCACCTCCATACTTCATGGTTGGGATGGTGTTCTTGGCGTGGTACTCATCCTTCTTCTCCCTCCAAACACGGAGAGTGGAGTTTTGACCAAAAAGCTCTATTTTTATCTAATCACCACATGACCTTCTCACATTCCTCCTCTGGATCATCCAGATGGTCATACTTCAGACGGGCCTGGACATGCGCTGGCTTGAGCAGGGGGACTTTGTTATTCCATGACGGCATAGTGTTACTAATGGTTTTGTTGGAGACTGTTGTCCCAGCTCTCTCCAGGTCATTGACAAGGTCCTGCCGTGTAGTTCTGGGCTGATCCCTCACCTTCCTCATGACCGAATACAGTACTATACTCACTTCAGAGTGAAAAAAAAGTGATAAAAACCACAATTAGGAGCAATATTACAGTGCCCCTGTGCCATTTCATTCCCCCTATGCCAAATTCTCCCCCCCCCCCTACTCTCTGTGCAAATTCATCATCCTCTCTTTACCACCCCCTGTGCAATTTCTTCCTCCCCATGCCATTTCATTTGCCCTTTATCCCCCTGTGCCACTTTATTTGCCCTGTGCCAAATCATTCTCCCCCCCTCCCACACCCTTGTGCCACATCACTTTTTGCCTTCTCTCCTCCCCCTCTTGTTCTTCTTACCTGGCCAGCAGGCTCAGGTGCAGGGGCTCTCAGTGGGTTTGACGTTCTCCTGGAATTCACTGCGCTGCACTTACTGAGAGGAGCAGAGGCGCCTGCGGGCACTGATGACTGACGTCAGGAGTGTCACTCATCAGTGCCTGCAGCTGCCGCTGCTTACAGTGCAGCGCAGAGGACGTCAGGAGAACATCAAACCCGCTGAGATTCCCTGCACCTGTGCTGGAGCTGCTGAAGGGGGGTGCAGCGGGGGCAAGGGCGCCCTGGGAGCCTGGGCCCCTAACTGGGGTATTGTCTGTACTCCACTGACAGCGGCCCTGTGTACAAGGTAGGGCCGGCCCCTGGTTGTCCCCCTATTGGGTGTGTTTTGTCCCCTATTGGGAAAAAGTTTTGTCCCCTATTCGATGTGTCCGCATCCTCTCTTGAGACTGTCCCCTATTCGGAGGGTGCAAATAGATTAAGTCTTATGGGACTCTGCTGGGGAATAAAAAAAATGTCCGCTATTGAGAGGTGTCCTCTAAGGGAGATTTTACTGTATAATATAAAAATAGTGAATTCAAATATTAAAATTACCTCTCACAAGTAGCATGCAAATATGTGTACTCGGAATTTTATATTGGAAAACTACTGAAAAAGTGGAGACACTGTAGTTAAAATAACATGAAATTTTATTAAATCATTAAAAGATTTCACATTACAGATGGCATAAGGGTGGGTAGGAGAGTTTTTTTTATGTATAGTGAACTATATTTTTGTATGTAATTGGTATTTTTATATGGCTTTTCATATTTAATAAAATGTCATGTTCTTTTACCTACACTCCTTCAAGTGTCGCAAATTTTTTAAGTAGTTTTCTAGTTTATTATTTATACTGCATAGCCTATGGCATAAAAAATAAGATTAAATTTGCCTTTTTCCCCTCTACCAATAAAAACTACAACTTATTCTATAAACCCAAATGCAGATATGTCAGTGGAAAAATGTAAAAAAAAAATGATGCAGGGAGCATAAAATTGACATTTTTCTCCCCATTAAGCATCTTTTATTGTTCAAAAATTAAAAAGTTATAAAAAAAAAATTATATATATATATATATATATATATATATATATATATATATATATACACATATTTCTTATTGCCATATTCAAACTGATCCATTGAATAACCATAATTTGTTATTTTTACCGCACAGTAAACAATAGAAATAAAACACAAAAACAATGTCAGAATTACGGTTTTTCTTTTATTTATTTTTTTGCATTTCACTAACAAAAAATGAATAAAAACCGCATTAAAAAATACGATTCGTTTCTCAAAAAACAAGCTGTCATATGGCTTGATGATAGAAAGCAACAGTGAAAAATATTAAGAAAATGCTTGATCCTTATCTGAGAATTGCTGGAGCAAGCTAATCCGGCCCTAGGCATTTATTTACATTGTTAGGGTGGGAGGGCATGTAAAAAGGCACTCCATGAAATAAACACAACACATAACCCATGGGGTGCCTATACTGTACATGTATCACCAGCCTCTTCTCCATTGACATCAGTAGTAGTACAGGAGCCTATAATTGATCTCATCTGTAACTCCTGTTAGTTTCAATCATTTATCTCCAGTGCAGAGACCAAACTGTTGACCCAAATTATAGATTGGGGAGAGGGAGGAGATAGCACGGATCCTCCTAAACTTCTTCTAGTGTGACATCCCTATTGCACATGGCCATACATTCTTTCAGAGGTGATGTACTTCTTTGAGTAGTATAGCAACATTCCTAGACAATCTGTCAGAAGATAGTGATTCTCCTTATGATGATCCAGTAAATAAGAATTCTTTGGAGCAAAGTATGGGTAATAGTTCTCCACTATAAAGCAGAAAATTGCTTCTCTATTGCCACCTACTGGTAGGTGACTCAGGTTAACCTTCCTGTTCTTGTCAGTACAGAGTGGAGGTGCCCATACGCCCATACGCCTTCAATGACTGTTGAGTGATTTTTGTACAGCCAACAGCTATCTCTCCTGTTCACTCCATACACTGCTGAGACCCAAAATACCCTTTAACCAACCAATCTAATATCCCCCCCTCCCCCAATAAAGACACCTAAACACTTTAAGTCTATATGGGTGGGGGTCAGCAACAGTATTTATTATAAATAACACTTAGGCTAAGTTTCCACTTGATTTTTTTCTCTGTTAGTTTTTGGATAACTACCACTGCAGTTTTTGAGCCAAAGCCAGAAGTGTACTCAAAAGGAATAGAACATATAAAGGAAGAACTTACACTTCTCCTCCCTTATGGATCCTCTTCTGACTTTGGCTCAAAAACTGCCAGAAAAAAAAAAAAGTGGAAGCTTAGCCTTATAAGGCACACTTAAAGGGGTACTCCGCTGCGCAGTGTTTGGAACAAACTGTTCCGAACGCTGGAGCCGGCGCCGGGAGCTTGTGATGTAATAGCCGTGATGGGGGCGTGATGGCTGCACAGTAATTCCCCCAACTACGGCGAACAAGTACACCATCAAACATTTGTGCATAATCTTTAAATGATTACCCTCTGTGACTTGAAAACAAGAATGCAAAAGAAAACACGCAGAAATAACAACATTCAAAACAAAAAAAACTGTTGCCAGCAGGAAAAGGGACAACCTCCGGGATTCAGACTGGGGAAATGGCACCCTAGCAGTGCACCCATACAGGGAGGGGATTAAAATAGCGGGAAAACCTTGGCTAGCAGGGATAAAGGATGTCAAGCTTGGCTGGCCTAGAGGTGAGACTGGGCTGGATTGTAGCAAAAGGAGGGAGGAGGGTGACACAGGCCACTATAATTAATGGTACAGGGGCTCAGCAGTCAGAGGAGCCTATTGGCATACTCCGCCATGCCCTTTAAGAATATTCAGTTCAGCTGTGTGAGCTATGTTCTAAATGTTGAAATGGGGGAGGGGGAGGTAAGCCAGAATTTCAGACAGTAAGTCTATAAACATTAGATGTTGAGAGGTCCAACCAAAATTAGTGGATTGTTGACTTTTCACTAAAGTATATGGGAACCTTAAATGGTATAAAGTATATGAGACCCCCAATGATCTATGCCCGGCACCACAGCGTTCGTGACATCACACCATGCCCCCTCCATTCATGTCTATGGGAGGGGGCGTGACTGTTAGTACGTAGCCATCATGCCATGAAAAATGGGGGCATGACGGCTGTGGTCGCCCGTCATCCAGGACAGAGTGAAGTTTGCTCTCTGCACCCCTATAAGATGTCTTGGCGGTGGAGAACAATTGCTTTTCAAATCAACTGGTGCCATAAAGTTATACAGATTTATAAATTACTTTTATTTAAAAAAAAAATCTTAATCCTTCCAGTGCTTATTAGCTGCTGTAAGCTCCACAGGAAGTCGTATTTCTTTCTGGAGTTCTTTTCGGTCTGACCAAAGTGCTCTCTGCTGACACCTCTGTCCATATCAGGAACTGTCCAGAGTACAAGCAAATCCCCATAGCAAACCTCTCCTGCTCTGGACAGTTCCTGATATGGACAGAGGTGTCAGCAGAGAGCACTGTGATATGACAGAAAAGAACTCCAGAAATAAAAACAACTTCCTCTGGGGTATACAGCAGCTGATACAGCTGATAAGTACTGGAAGAATTAAGATTTTTTTTAATAGAAGTAATTAACAAATCCGTTTAACCTTCTGGAACCAGTTGATTTGAATTTTTTTTTTACCCCACCGGAGTATCCCTTTAACCCCTTAAGGACGCAGGACGTAAATGTACGTCCTGGTGAGGTGGTACTTAACGCACCAGGACGTACATTTACGTCCTAAGCATAACCGCGGGCATCGGAGCGATGCCCGTGTCATGCGCGGCTGATCCCGGCTGCTGATCTCAGCCAGGGACCCGCCGGCAATGGCCGACGCCCGCGATCTCGCGGGCGTCCGCCATTAACCCCTCAGGTGCCGGGATCAATACAGATCCCGGCATCTGCGGCAGTTCGCGATTAAAATGAACGATCGGATCGCCCGCAGCGCTGCTGCGGGGATCCGATCATCATAACGCCGCACGGAGGTCCCCTCTCCTTCCTCCGTGCGGCTCCCGGCGTCTCCTGCTCTGGTCTGTGATCGAGCAGACCAGAGCAGGAGATGACCGATAATACTGATCTGTTCTATGTCCTATACATAGAACAGATCAGTATTAGCAATCATGGTATTGCTATGAATAGTCCCCTATGGGGACTATTCAAGTGTAAAAAAAAATTTAAAAAAATGTAAAAGTAAAAGTAAAAAAAAGTGAAAAATCCCCTCCCCCAATAAAAAAGTAAAACGTCCGTTTTTTCCTATTTTACCCCCAAAAAGCGTAAAAAACATTTTTTATAGACATATTTGGTATCGCCGCGTGCGTAAATGTCCGAACTATTAAAATAAAATGTTAATGATCCCGTACGGTGAACGGCGTGAACGAAAAAAAATTAAAAAAGTCCAAAATTCCTACTTTTTTAATACATTTTATTTAAAAAAAAATTATAAAAAATGTATTAAAAGTTTTTTATATACAAATGTGGTATCAAAAAAAAGTACAGATCATGGCGCAAAAAATGAGCCCCCATACCGCCGCTTATACAGAAAAATAAAAAAGTTATAGGTCATCAAAATAAAGGGATTATAAACGTACTAATTTGGTTAAAAAGTTTGTGATTTTTTTTAAGCGCAACAATAATATAAAAGTATATAATAATGGGTATCATTTTAATCGTATTGACCCTCAGAATAAAGAACACATGTCATTTTTACCAGAAATTGTACGGCGTGAAAACAAAACCTTCCAAAATTAGCAAAATTGCGTTTTTCGTTTTAATTTCCCCACAAAAATAGTGTTTTTTGGTTGCGCCATACATTTTATGATATAATGAGTGATGTCATTACAAAGGACAACTGGTCGCGCAAAAAACAAGCCCTCATACTAGTCTGTGGATGAAAATATAAAAGAGTTATGATTTTTAGAAGGCGAGGAGGAAAAAATGAAAACGTAAAAATTAAATTGTCTGAGTCCTTAAGGCCAAAATGGGCTGAGTCCTTAAGGGGTTAAGCGTGCAACGTTTTATACTCCACAGATGAATAACAGTAACACCCCAGAGACAGACACTGCTCTAGAGAAGATGGAGGGTCAACAAGCAAAGGTGAGAACAATGAATCTTACATGTTATTAAAAGTCTAATTTATTGCTGGTGAAAATTGGTTGTTTAATAACAAAAACTATTGTCCATAAATATGTGTCACCAATACCTGCCAACCCCTTCCTCCCACTCAGGGATATCCTGTATTTTCCCATGACCCTCATACCCATCACCTCACACTAAGATAAAAGATCAGTCCACTTATCGGAGTTATGTAATGTTAGATGCCAGAAGACAAAGTTGAAAACAAAACAGATGTTGAGGAAGGTATGGTACTGTGTCTAGCTGCCTGCCTGCCAAGCTGTATAGCAGTGGTAAGATCTGTCCTCATGGAAAATATTGAGTCATTACACAAAACAGGGACATTTAAAGGAATTTCTCCAGTTCAGGTTGAATCTAAAATCCAAAAACATGACTTAGTAGTTGGGATTGGGGGAGAACAGAGAAGCTCCCAGTCCATATGCTTCACTGCAGCCTGAAAGTTGATGAGGCTCAGAAGTCCACCCGCTGGAGCTCATTTAAAGACTTCAGAGCTTCCCAGGTGGTCTCCTAGTGTGAGAGGATGCAGGCAATCCTATACTGTAGGAACCGCAGCCAGAAGGAGACCCATGATATTGATGTGTGATATTGAGCACTAGTGTCACATACAGATCTGTCCTGGGTCCAAGTGCTGCCGCCATTTCTCTGTTGGTTATCTGGTGGCGTTCCTTGCCATCCTGGCAGTGGCATCACAGGGCTGTTCATCATTAGGAGAAGTGGCCACCTTACCCAATGAGAAGGTGTGAGCAATGAGCCAATCAGTTGCACCACCGGTGCTCATGCCTCCCAGAGATGGAATATTTAAACTGTGCAATGTCTATTGTCTATGTCCATGATTGTGGTTTTTGGCCTTCACTAGTATTTTGTTCCTCATTGCCCTGTTCTGACTCCAGTTGACCTGACCTCTGCCTTTTTTTGATAATTCATCATGCCTCCTGATTTTGTACCATGCTATCCTCAAGGTTTGACCCTTGATTGTCCTGACATTGCCTCTTTTTGTGATTTTGTATTGCACTTCCCTCTTGGTTTTGTGACTCTGACTTGTCTCTGATTAACCCCTTTTCTACTAATTCTGTACGGTATTGTCACGATGCCGGCTGGCAGGTAGTGGATCCTCTGTGCCAGAGAGGGATTGGCGTGGACCGTGCTAGTGGATCGGTTCTAAGTCACTACTGGTTTTCACCAGAGCCCGCCGCAAAGCGGGATGGTCTTGCTGCGGCGGTAGTGACCAGGTCGTATCCACTAGCAACGGCTCAACCTCTCTGGCTGCTGAAGATAGGCGCGGTACAAGGGAGTAGACAGAAGCAAGGTCGGACGTAGCAGAAGGTCGGGGCAGGCAGCAAGGATCGTAGTCAGGGGCAACGGCAGGAGGTCTGGAACACAGGCTAGGAACACACAAGGAAACGCTTTCACTGGCACGATGGCAACAAGATCCGGCAAGGAAGTGCAGGGGAAGTGAGGTGATATAGGGAAGTGCACAGGTGATAACACTAATTGGAACCACTGCGCCAATCAGCGGCGCAGTGGCCCTTTAAATCGCAAAGACCCGGCGCGCGCGCGCCCTAGGGAGCGGGGCCGCGCGCGCCGAGACAGGACTGACGGAGAGCGAGTCAGGTACGGGAGCCGGGGTGCGCATCGCGAGCGGGCGCTACCCGCATCGCGAATCGCATCCCGGCTGGAGGCGGTATCGCAGCGCCCCGGGTCAGTGGATCTGACCGGAGCGCTGCAGTGAGGAGAGTGTAGCGAGCGCTCCGGGGAGGAGCGGGGACCCGGAGCGCTCGGCGTAACAGTACCCCCCCCCTTGGGTCTCCCCCTCTTCTTAGAGCCTGAGAACCTGAGGAGCAGACTTTTGTCTAGGATATTGTCCTCAGGTTCCCAGGATCTCTCTTCTGGACCACAACCCTCCCAATCCACTAAAAAAAAGGTTTTCCCTCTGACCTTTTTGGATGCCAGAATCTCTTTGACGGAGAAGATGTCCGAGGAGCCGGAAACAGGAGTGGGAGGAACAGATTTGGGAGAGAAACGGTTAATGATAAGTGGTTTAAGAAGAGAAACGTGAAAGGCATTAGGAATACGAAGAGAAGGAGGAAGAAGAAGTTTGTAAGAGACAGGATTAATCTGGCACAAAATTTTGAAAGGACCAAGATAGCGTGGTCCCAACTTATAGCTAGGGACACGGAAGCGGACATATTTAGCGGAGAGCCATACCTTGTCTCCAGGGGAAAAAATGGGAGGAGCTCTTCTTTTCTTATCCGCGAACTTCTTCATGCGTGATGAAGCCTGTAAGAGAGAATTTTGGGTCTCTCTCCATATGATGGAAAGATCACGAGAAATTTCATCCACAGCGGGCAGACCAGAGGGCAAGGGGGTAGGGAGGGGGGGAAGAGGGTGACGGCCGTACACCACGAAAAATGGGGATTTGGAGGAAGATTCAGAGACTCTGAAGTTATACGAGAATTCGGCCCATGGTAGAAGATCTGCCCAGTCATCCTGGCGGGAGGAAACAAAATGTCGTAAATAATCACCCAAGACCTGGTTAATTCTTTCTACTTGTCCATTGGATTGAGGATGATATGCAGAAGAAAAATTTAATTTAATCTTGAGTTGTTTACAGAGAGCCCTCCAGAATTTAGACACGAATTGGACGCCTCTATCCGAGACGATCTGCGTGGGCAACCCGTGAAGACGAAAAATGTGTACAAAAAATTGTTTAGCCAACTGAGGCGCTGAAGGAAGACCAGGAAGAGGGATGAAATGTGCCATTTTGGAGAATCGATCAACGACCACCCAAATAACAGTGTTGCCATGGGATGGGGGTAAGTCTGTAATAAAATCCATACCAATCAGAGACCAAGGCTGTTCGGGGACAGGCAGAGGATGAAGAAAACCAGCGGGCTTCTGGCGAGGAGTCTTATCCCGGGCACAGATAGTGCAGGCTCGCACAAAGTCCACAACATCCGTCTCCAGAGTCGGCCACCAATAGAAGCGAGAGATGAGTTGCACAGATTTCTTGATGCCCGCATGACCTGCGAGATGGGAGGAGTGACCCCATTTGAGGATTCCGAGGCGTTGGCGTGGAGAAACAAAGGTCTTTCCTGGAGGAGTTTGCCTGATGGAGGCTGGAGAAGTGGAAATCAGGCAGTCAGGAGGAATGATGTGTTGCGGAGAGAGTTCAACTTCAGAAGCATCCGAGGAACGAGAGAGAGCATCGGCCCTAATGTTCTTATCGGCAGGCCGAAAGTGAATTTCAAAATTAAATCGGGCAAAGAACAGAGACCACCTGGCCTGGCGAGGATTCAGCCGTTGGGCAGACTGGAGGTAGGAGAGGTTCTTGTGATCGGTGTAAATAATAACTGGAAATCTTGATCCCTCCAGCAGATGCCTCCATTCCTCAAGTGCCAATTTAATGGCTAGAAGCTCTCGATCCCCGATGGAGTAGTTCCTCTCCGCCGGAGAGAAGGTCCTAGAAAAAAAACCACAAGTAACAGCATGCCCGGAAGAATTTTTTTGTAGAAGGACAGCTCCAGCTCCCACAGAGGAGGCATCAACCTCCAATAGGAAGGGTTTAGATGGGTCAGGTCTGGAGAGCACGGGAGCCGAAGAAAAGGCAGACTTGAGCCGTTTAAAGGCGTCTTCCGCTTGAGGAGGCCAAGACTTGGGATCGGCATTTTTTTTGGTTAAAGCCACGATAGGAGCCACAACGGTAGAAAAATGTGGAATAAATTGTCTGTAATAATTGGCGAACCCCAAAAAACGTTGGATAGCACGGAGTCCGGAGGGGCGTGGCCAATCTAAGACGGCAGAGAGTTTGTCTGGATCCATTTGTAGTCCCTGGCCAGAGACCAAGTATCCTAGGAAAGGAAGAGATTGGCATTCAAACAGACATTTCTCTATTTTGGCATAGAGTTGATTGTCACGAAGTCTCTGAAGAACCATACGGACATGCTGGCAGTGTTCTTCTAGATTGGCAGAAAAAATCAGGATATCGTCCAGATATACAACAACACAGGAGTATAAGAGATCACGAAAAATTTCATTAACAAAGTCTTGGAAGACGGCAGGGGCGTTGCACAGGCCAAAGGGCATGACCAGATACTCAAAGTGTCCATCTCTGGTGTTAAATGCCGTTTTCCATTCATCCCCCTCTCTGATGCGGATGAGATTATAAGCACCTCTTAAGTCCAGTTTGGTAAAGATGTGGGCACCTTGGAGGCGATCAAAGAGTTCAGAGATGAGGGGTAGGGGGTAGCGGTTCTTAACCGTGATTTTATTAAGACCGCGGTAGTCAATGCAAGGGCGTAGAGAGCCATCTTTTTTGGACACAAAGAAAAATCCGGCTCCGGCAGGAGAGGAGGATTTACGGATAAAGCCCTTTTTTAAATTTTCCTGGACGTATTCAGACATGGCAAGAGTCTCTGGGGCGGACAGAGGATAAATTCTGCCCCGGGGTGGAGTAGTGCCCGGGAGGAGGTCGATAGGACAATCATAAGGCCTGTGAGGAGGTAGAGTCTCAGCTTGTTTTTTGCAAAAAACATCCGCAAAGTCCATATAGGCCTTAGGGAGACCGGTTACAGGAGGAACCACAGAGTCACGGCAAGGGTTACTGGGAACCGGTTTTAGGCAGTCCTTGGAACAAGAGGGCCCCCAACTCTTGATCTCCCCAGTGGACCAATCCAGGGTTGGGGAATGAAGTTGAAGCCAGGGAAGTCCAAGGAGAACTTCAGAAGTGCAATTGGGGAGGACCAAAAGTTCAATCCTCTCGTGATGAGGTCCGATGCGCATTAGAAGGGGCTCCGTGCGGAAACGTATGGTACAGTCCAATCTTTCATTGTTTACACAATTGATGTAGAGGGGTCTGGCGAGACTGGTCACCGGGATGTTGAACCTGTTGACGAGAGAGGCCAAAATAAAATTTCCTGCAGATCCGGAGTCCAAGAAGGCCACAGCAGAGAAGGAGAAGGCAGAGGCAGACATCCGCACAGGCACAGTAAGACGTGGAGAAGCAGAGTAGACATCAAGGACTGTCTCACCTTTGTGCGGAGTCAGCGTACGTCTTTCCAGGCGGGGAGGACGGATAGGACAATCCTTCAGGAAGTGTTCGGTACTAGCACAGTACAGGCAGAGATTCTCCATGCGGCGTCGTGTCCTCTCTTGAGGTGTCAGGCGAGACCGGTCGACCTGCATAGCCTCCACGGCGGGAGGCACAGGAACAGATTGCAGGGGACCAGAGGAGAGAGGAGCCGGGGAGAAGAAACGCCTCGTGCGAACAGAGTCCATATCCTGGCGGAGCTCCTGACGCCTTTCGGAAAAACGCATGTCAATGCGAGTGGCTAGGTGAATAAGTTCATGTAGATTAGCAGGGATTTCTCGTGCGGCCAGAACATCTTTAATGTTGCTGGATAGGCCTTTTTTAAAGGTCGCGCAGAGGGCCTCATTATTCCAGGATAATTCTGAAGCAAGAGTACGGAATTGTACGGCATACTCGCCAACGGAAGAATTACCCTGGACCAGGTTCAACAGGGCAGTCTCAGCAGAAGAGGCTCGGGCAGGTTCCTCAAAGACACTTCGAATTTCCGAGAAGAAGGAGTGTACAGAGGCAGTGACGGGGTCATTGCGGTCCCAGAGCGGTGTGGCCCAAGACAGGGCTTTTCCAGACAGAAGGCTGACTACGAAAGCCACCTTAGACCTTTCAGTGGGAAACTGGTCCGACATCATCTCCAGGTGCAGGGAACATTGGGAAAGAAAGCCACGGCAAAACTTAGAGTCCCCATCAAATTTATCCGGCAAGGATAGTCGTAGACCAGAAGCGGCCACTCGCTGCGGAGGAGGTGCAGGAGCTGGCGGAGGAGATGATTGCTGAAGCTGTGGTAGTAACTGCTGAAGCATAACGGTCAGTTGAGACAGCTGTTGGCCTTGTTGCGCTATCTGTTGCGACTGCTGGGCGACCACCGTGGTGAGGTCAGCGACAACTGGCAGAGGAACTTCAGCGGGATCCATGGCCGGATCTACTGTCACGATGCCGGCTGGCAGGTAGTGGATCCTCTGTGCCAGAGAGGGATTGGCGTGGACCGTGCTAGTGGATCGGTTCTAAGTCACTACTGGTTTTCACCAGAGCCCGCCGCAAAGCGGGATGGTCTTGCTGCGGCGGCAGTGACCAGGTCGTATCCACTAGCAACGGCTCAACCTCTCTGGCTGCTGAAGATAGGCGCGGTACAAGGGAGTAGACAGAAGCAAGGTCGGACGTAGCAGAAGGTCGGGGCAGGCAGCAAGGATCGTAGTCAGGGGCAACGGCAGGAGGTCTGGAACACAGGCTAGGAACACACAAGGAAACGCTTTCACTGGCACGATGGCAACAAGATCCGGCAAGGAAGTGCAGGGGAAGTGAGGTGATATAGGGAAGTGCACAGGTGATAACACTAATTGGAACCACTGCGCCAATCAGCGGCGCAGTGGCCCTTTAAATCGCAAAGACCCGGCGCGCGCGCGCCCTAGGGAGCGGGGCCGTGCGCGCCGGGACAGGACTGACGGAGAGCGAGTCAGGTACGGGAGCCGGGGTGCGCATCGCGAGCGGGCGCTACCCGCATCGCGAATCGCATCCCGGCTGGAGGCGGTATCGCAGCGCCCCGGGTCAGTGGATCTGACCGGAGCGCTGCAGTGAGGAGAGTGTAGCGAGCGCTCCGGGGAGGAGCGGGGACCCGGAGCGCTCGGCGTAACAGGTATATACACGTGTATTGTCAACCTTGCTTGTCTGACTGATGCCCTATGCTCATATTTCAGGGTAGGGACCGTTATCCAGTTGGGGAACTGCTTAGGGTAGATCATCCAAGTAGGTAGGGTAAGTGGTTTGGGGCAAGCTCAGATCTGCACTGATCCCTAGGCAATGTGACAACTAGGCTCAGAAAAAGACAGCTAGGAATTTTAACTGTTAAAGTTGACCTAAACATTCACAAAAAATTTAGAAACATGCCCTTAGTGGTCAATGGCGAGCAATGTGACCGGGCCACACTCTTTTTTTTTTTTTTTTTACTCATACAAACCTTTCTACCTTTGATATTTGGCCATGAATTTACCTCACTGAGATATGCTCCTTTCTGGATAATGCAGGTGCGGTGGGCCAGTACGGGAGTTGTACCCCCGTACCCCTGCTGCCCTGTCCGGCAGCCTCCCTACAGTGACCCCTGGGCCCCCTCTACACCTATCCCTCATGTATATATTTTCTGCCATGTGTTATACTGTAAAGTTTATATGAGTGTTATCGCTTTAAGAAATGTTAACATGTGATCACCAGTTGTCATGTGAGATGTCATGTGAGTGTAATCCCGTGAGGTATCAGTGACCATGTGACCTAAGAGTGACCTATGGGACCCCACCAGAGTCTCCTACATATAAGCCTTGGGTGGAGCCTCTGCTCTCTCTGTCTTAGTCTTTGCTAAGGTCCAGTGCAGTCAAGTCCTAGAGTGTGTCTGGAGTTCATAGGAGGCCTCAAGTTAAGTCTGCAGCCACAAATCATCAAGTCTACAAGTAAGCTACAGTCACAGCTTAGTCAGTCTCAAGTCAAGTCAAGTCAGTCACAGTCATCTTTTGTCAAGTGAGAGTGGCCTGCACTAAAATTGCCCAAATCTACTGCAAGTCCCAGCAAACCCTAAGGTCTCTGAAGTCACTGGTCACCTCTGTGAACCTAGCTAAGCTGTATAGACTATTCCACCTGTCTAATTCAGTAAAGATACAGTTGTTCCATAACTTAGCGTCGGAGTCATTATTGCCCCCGTGCCTAGCTCAGGATCCAGCGGCATACCTTCGGGTGGTATTGAAGATAACCCACGCCCTGGCGTCACGAATAAGAGGGGTTAATGCCATCTGACCTTAGGGTTATTCTATCTGCTCTGCATCACACCCTCTACCACACAGGTTTTTGTGGATGTGTCTCAGCATGTGTGATGTTTGCCAGCACTTTATGCCTATGTCCTCTTTGCCCATACTAAAATCATTAGGCTTTGCATCTGTATCAGGTGTAAGTATATAGAGACAACCTATCTGCACTTAGGCTCTTTTCTACTATAGGGTATACATGGAGTATACACTGTGGATTTTATGCTGCAGATATTATGCTGTGTCGAATTGTTTATTCACATTAATAAACACATCATAAAATAAGCAAAATAAAATCTGCAACGTATACGCAACATTTAAACATACTCTTAAGCAGCATAAAATGACTTCATGACTTTTTACCATGAAAAAAAGTGTACAACTAATACATTTGTTCCCAATGTGCAGCCAAAAACATGCAACATGTGTGTGAACATTGTCCAGAGAAGGTGCAGATTAACTGGGTCAGGCGCATCTCTGGCTTACTGCCAAATCATGCCTAACCATGCTAGGAGTTGTGGTTTTTAAACAGCTGGAGAGCCACAGATTTGGGATCATTGCTAAAATGGACCCAAAATGTTTTTTCATGATGGTTGCCTTCTGAAAGAAAATATGGTAGCCACTTTGTAATGTAAGCGACCGACAGAATACAAATTAATACAGCAGTGCCTATCCAATGTGGCCCTGTCATATGTAACACTTGTCATATTTAAAGGAGTTAACAGGGGGAGGAGGGAGGGTTTAGAACAATGCCCATTCTACAGTATTTAAAAAAAGAAACCTCTAGCACTTCCAGCACTTCCACGGTGCCTACAATGTCGTGGTCAGGTTCCCAGCTGTGGTCCTCTTCCTGAAAGAAAGTGTGAGGCTTAGGCCCAAAGTGGCGCTGGGGCTCAGTTGGTCATCTTGCCGCTCAGCCAATCCCTAGCTAAAGTAGGACATTGCTGTGGCCAGTGACTAGCTGAGTGGCAGTATGACACACTGGGCCCCCCAACGTCACTAGGGCCCAAGCATTACTCTGCAGCTCATGAAGATTGCAGCCGGGGACCGAAGCAGGACACTGGAGGCACCACGGGAGTGCTGGAGGAGAGTAGAGTTTTTTATATATATATATATATATATATATATATATATATACACACATACACTGTATAATGGGCACTGCCCCTCCCACAGGATAACCCCTTTAAAGGGGTAGTCCAGTGGAGAAAAACTTATCCCCTATCCTAAGGATAGGGGATAAGTTTGAGATTGCGAGGGGTCCAATCACTGGGGCCCCCTGCGATCTCTCTGTACGGGGGCCAGGCTCTCCGGCCAGATAGCGGGTGTCGACCTCCGCATGAAGCGGTGGCCGACACGCCCCCTCAATACATCGCTATGGCAGAGCCGGAGATTGCCGAAGGCAGCGCTTCGCCTCCGCCATAGAGTTTTATTGAGGGGGCATGTCGGCCGCCGCTTCGTGCAGGGGTCGACACGCCCCCTTTCCGCGGGCTGTCGGGGCCCCGTACAGGAGATCGCAGGGGGCCCCAGCGGTCGGACCCCCCGCGATCTCAAACTTATCCCCTATCCTTAGGATAGGGGATAAGTTGTTCACCACTGGATATTTCCTTTAAGGTCCTGTACTGCTCTCTACACTCCATACAAAAACATATATTTCATTAACCAATCAGCAGCCACTGCACTGTAGTTATCACTTCCTGGTCCATTCTAGAGCAACAATTGATCTGTTAATTCTGGACAAGCGAGTCGGTGATATTGCTTTGTCGTGCGGTTGAGACCAGGATCCCCATTTGTTTGCCATGAGGATGACAGAAGCCATACAAATAAGGCTTGCAAGGCACATATCTTCCAAACCACATTGTGGCCATCCTGTATGTAATATAGGAAACAATATTAACCCAAAAGTGGCGGGTGCTTTTTAATACCATTGCAAATTGTATACACATAGATTACCTGACCTGCCATTACAATTGTGAATATGAGGTAAATATGTTGATGCTATTGTTACAAAGTGTCATCGTCCCTGAGTTATCCATGAGTCATAATATCCTCAGAATAGTTGTGTATCGTGCATACCGTATCATTATGTAAATGGGGTTTAGTCATATTTTGTATAACAATTGTCAGGTGGCAAAAATTATAGTGGTCATGTGAGCTCTCCTGCGGCTTCCCGAGAACAACCAGAGGAGCTAGTTTAACAAGTGCAATAGTGAATCAGAAGGTTCCTGTCACCATATATTTTGCATTGTCTTTCCTGAAAACATCTTTCTATGGTACTTTGGCAAATCCAGAATTAAGTTTTTCTGTAATTTGGAAACCAATGCCTGTGCCTTAACCCCTTCCGCTATAGGACATATGCTTACTACCTATCTTTTGATATGTTGCCACAATAGGACATATGCATACCTCCCATTGATCTCCTGGTCTTCATGATGCGCAGGAGATTTACGGCAGGACCCAAATCTGATTGCAGCGGTTCACAGCAGCATTAACCCAATAAATGCTGTGATCAGTACTGATCACAGCATCTATGGAATTGACAGGGAGAGGGGGCTCCCCCGGTTCCCCAATGGTGGCCATGGATTGGATAGGAGATAAGGTGTCTAGGAGGAGGAGTACCTCTTTGAAGCATCATTGGGTAGGTGCAGGACCAACTTTAATTCTGATTGGACCCTGGGCAAGAATTTTTGGGAAGTATTTTTTGTGTAAGCAGGCAGCTTGGCCATGTTCTAAGAAAAACACTTTCACCAGATAACCCATTTAACCCCTTCAAGATAAACCCATTTTGACCTTAAAGTGTACCTGTTTTCTGCAAAAACTTTTTATATAATATAGATAATAACATTATATGTATATTTGTAATACACATTAGTTAACATTTAAAAAATATATATTTTGGGGTGGAAAAATCCTGTCCAAGCAGCTCTCTGTGGAGTCCAAATATAGGAAGTGAGGGCAGAACAACCAGGGCTCTGTGCAGGCTCCTGGCTTGTCAATCATTCTGCTGTGTGAGCCAGGAGTGTGTCACAGAGCCTCACTGCACAGAGCCCTGCTTGTCCTCAGTGTACAGAGCCCTGTTTGTCCTCAGTGCACAGAGCCCTGCTTGTCCTCAGTGTACAGAGCCCTGCTTGTCCTCAGTGCATAGAGCCCTGCTTGTGCACAGAGCCCTGATTGTCCTCACTGTACAGAGCCCTGATTGTCCTCAGTGCAGAGAGCCCTGCTTGTCCTCAGTGTACAGAGCCCTGCTTGTCCTCAGTGCATAGAGCCCTGATTGTCCTCACTGTACAGAGCCCTGATTGTCCTCACTGTACAGAGCCCTGATTGTCCTCAGTGCAGAGAGCCCTGCTTGTCCTCAGTGTACAGAGCCCTGCTTGTCCTCAGTGTACAGAGCCCTGCTTGTCCTCAGTGTACAGAGCCCTGCTTGTCCTCAGTGTACAGAGCCCTGCTTGTCCTCACTGTACATAGCCCTGCTTGTCCTCACTGTATAGAGCCCTGCTTTTCCTCAGTGTACAGAGCCCTGCCTGTCCTCAGTGTACAGAGTTCTCCCTGTCCTCAGTGTACAGAGTCCAGCCTGTCCTCAGTGCAGAGAGCCCTGCTTGTCCTCAGTGTACAGAGCCCTGCTTGTCCTCAGTGTACAGAGCCCTGCTTGTCCTCAGGGTACAGAGCCCTGCTTGTCCTCAGGGTACAGAGCCCTGCTTGTCTTCAGTGTACAGAGCCCTGCTTGTCCTCAGTGTACAGAACTCTGCTTGTCCTCAGTGTACAGAGCCCTGCTTTTCCTCAGTGTACAGAGCCCTGCTTGTCCCACCAACAATATATCTGCAGAGAGACACAAAGGCAATAGCTGCAGGGAGAGGTTTTCTATGGGGAATTGTTCCTGCTCTGGAAAGTTCCTGACATGAACAGAGATGTCAGCAGAGAGTGCCATGGACAGACAGAAAATAAATTCAAAAAGAAAAGAACTTCCTCTGTATTATACAGCATCTGATAAGTACTGGAAGGATTAAGATTTTTTTTAATAGAAGTAATTTACAAATCTGTTTAACCTTCTGACACCAGTTGATTTAAAAAAAAATATGTTTTCCACCGAAGTACCCCTTTAATTCATATACAAAGCTGTATGACGGCTAATTTTTGTGCTGTAAACTCTAGTTTATATGTGACTTTGTGATCACTTTTTATTTTTATTCTGGCATATGATGCGAGTAAGGCTACATTCACTTTACAATTTGTTCATACGGCTGCCGCATCAGCTGGGAAATTTCTCATTTGAATAAGCCTACCAGAGTCAGATAGTGACTCTAATCGGCTCCTTTTTTGCTCCATATCCGGTTTTGTTTACGGACTGCAATCCGTTGTATGCCGCAGTTTTAAGTCCGGCAATAAAACTGATGCAGTGCAAAAATGAGCCGACCGGAGTGAGTATCTGACTCCAATAGGCTTACTTAAATGAACGAGATGAGGCGCTTGTCCGGTGGGGATATGGCAGAAATTTCACCCCCAGATCCTGCAGCCGTATAAAGAAATCACCCTAAAAGCAGCATTTTGGAATTTTCTTTAACGTTTAGAATATTTTTGTAACATAGGAAAAGAGGGGAATTGAAATGTTTATTGGGGGAAGGGGCTTTTTTTTACATTTATGACATTTTTTGTTACTTTTTTTTTTAACGCTTTTTAAGTTCCCACAGGGGACTATTTATTCCAATCTTTTAATTTCAAATACTGATCAATGCTATGCATAGGCATACTGCTAGAAGACAGGCCCCAAAAGTAAAGCTCAGCTGATGGCCAGGAGCAGGTAAGCATAACGTTTGCACTGTGGGTGGTCCAATAAGTTTCTCTGAGCACCACAGATACTTCATATGCGGTCATCAGCATTCAGCATCAGCATTCTAAAGGGTTAATGGCAGACATCAGTAGAATTGCCTGAAAGGGGTACTCCAGTGGAAAACTTTTTTTTATTTTAATCAACTGGTGCCAGAAAGTTAAAAAGATTTGTAAATGACTTCAATTAAAAAATATTTACCCTTCCAGTACTTTTTAGCAGCTGTATGCTACTGAGAAAATTCTTTTCTTTTTGAATTTCTTTTTTGTCTTGTCCACAGGGCTCTCTGCCGACACCTGATGCCCGTATCAGGAACTGTCCAGAGAAGGAGTAAATCCCCATAGCAAACCTATGCTGCTCTGGTCAGTTCCTGACACGGACAGAAGTATCAGCAGAGAGCACTATGGACAAGACAAAAAAGAAATTCAAAAAGAAAATAATTTCCTCTGTAGCATACAGCTGCTAAAAAGTACTGGAAGGGTAAAGATTTTTTAATAGATGTCATTTACAGATCTGTTTAACTTTCTGGCACCAGCTGTTTTAAAGGGATACTCCACCCCTAAACATCTTATCCCCTATCCAAAGGATAGGGGATAAGATGTCTGATCGCGGGGGGTCCCGCCGCTGGGGACCCCTACAATATAGCATGCCGCACCCACCTGTATCTGCTTCCAGCAGCGCTGACGTCACGCCCCGCCCCCTCAATGCAAGTCTATGGGAGGGGGCGTTGCGGACGTGGTCGGGAGCCAGAACCTCCAGCGCTGCCAGAAGCAGATACAGGTGGATGCTGCATGCTATATTGTGGGGGTCCCCAGCAACGGGACCCCCATGATCAGACATCTTATCCCCTATCCTTTGGATAGGGGATAAGATGTCTAGGGGTGGAGTACCCCTTAAAAAAAAAAGGTTTTCCACCGGAGTACCCCTTTAAGGTCCCGACTGCTGATAACAGTAGCCTGCCAGTTCCCATCCACATGGTGAACATGTACTAACCCTTAGGACACGCAGCATACCTGTACATTGCTGTGCCCTGGTCTTTGACACGCAGCGATGTACAGGTATGATGTGTGTGGGCCAGTTGAAGTGCAGCCAGTGCGCGAAACGGCACCGTTGCCCTACGAGACACCCCTGCACCGATTCTTGTCTGCACAGCACTTGATGTTATGAGGATCTGCTAATAAACCCTTCACTGAAGTATCCAATCGTGTGGTGAGTGCCCTGTTTCCTTGCTCTTATGAATTATATTTACGGACTGTCCAATTAGTGTTGAAGGCTATTTGGGACACACCCCTTTGACAAGCAAAATTGTACCATCGAGTTGTTAAAGGGGTACACCGGTGGAAAACTTAGTTGTTTTTTTTATTTTTATCAACTGGTGCCAGAAAGTTAAACAGATTTTTAAATTACTTCTATTAAAAAATCTTAATCCTTCCAGTAATTATTAGCTGCTGAATACTACAGAAAAAATGATTTTCTTTTTGGAACACAGAGCTCTCTGCTGAATCACGAACACAGTGCTCTCTGCTGACACCTCTGTCCATTTTAAGAACTCTCCAGAGTAGGAGAAAATCCCCATAGAAAACATATGCTGCTCTGGACAGTTCCTAAAATGGACAGAGATGTCAGCAGAGAGCACTGTGCTCGTGATTCAGCAGAGAGCACTGTGTTCCAAAAATAAAAGAATTTCCTCTGTAGTATTCAGCAGCTAATAAGTACTGAAAGGTTTAAGATTTTTTAAAAGAAGTCATTTACAAATCTGTTTAATTTTCTGGCACCAGTTGATAAAAAAAAAAAAAAAGTTTTCCACCGGAGTACTCCTTTAATGTATTAATACATTTCTAGGAAGATTAACACAGATAAGACAACATTGCAGAGTTGTAAGAAAAGATGCCACACAATAATAATAATAATACTGTGACATAATATAATGTTTTTTTTCCCTTTGTATTCTGGGATTACATGCCACAGGAGTGTAATGATTCACGTAACTGCCTGGAGAACCAGTATTGCCATCTTTCGCCTGATATCGCAGAGTGCCTAGATTGCAAAAGTGCCGAAATGGTGAGAAACAAATATTCTTATACTGTCTCAAATAGAACCTGTCTCCTACTTATTTAGATTTTTATTTTTATTAGAGCAATATGACATGGGGGGCATCAATCGTCCAAACAAGATAATATCGCCCTTTATATTAGGCCGGCAATCAGCTGATTTGTCAGCTGATCAGAATGTTTTTACGGCTCATCAGAAGCACATCTATCTGTGAATGATGAAAGCAGAGGGCCACATAAATTATCCAATGATGACAAAAGGTCAGACCCACTAGAATAAGCAGGATTAGGTCATAATAAAGTCCATCCGTTTTATTAGGGCTCATTCATGCTGGATATTTTCCAAGCGGAATTTCACGCCCAAATTTCCCAATGTTTCCGATTAGATGCTACTTTCCACGGAAATTTGCAATGAAAATTCCGGTTCCCAGACACTGCAGAAAGAATGAACATAGAGACGGCGCACTTCCAAGTACTGCTACAGATGGAATCTCCGCCCAGGATATCTCAGGACGAGAGATCAGGGCTGCCATCAGAAATTTCGGGGCCCCTTAAACAGCTAAAGACCTGGGCCCCCCCTTCCACCACGTGGCCCGCCCCCCAAATCCGCCCCCAGGGCCAGTCCCTAATCTTATTTTATTTTCTAATTATATATTTCTAATTAGATTATAGCAGATGCAGTGCAGTAAGATATTGTGCTGCACAGTATTTTACTGCACTGCACCCTGCCATATTCGAATACTCCCTAATCTAGTTACTGTGAAACTGCCCTAAAAATTCAACAATATTGCCACATACTGATCATACAGAGGTTGATACTAGCAAGGGCTCTGCAGCCATTATAAGGGATTACAGTTACATTTACTGACTCACAAGTTATGTCTACTTTGATTAGAGGCCATCATGAAGACTCGTCTCCAAAGAACCTGCCAGACAAACATTTTAGGCGCCTTTCTTCAGCACAATGCCCACTACTTTACACACTCCTCATGTGTATGGCTGCACACATTAATAGGGCCCACTTTGCGCCTCCCTTTGCCCCTGTATATATTTGTACACCCCTCTGTGCCCCCCTATATATTTATAAACCCCCCATTTTTCCCTGTATATTGTTAATGACCCCCTTGGTGCCCACATATATATTTGTAAATCCCCCTCCCTTCTGTGCCCCCCTAAATATTTAATGACCCTGTCTTGGTGCCTCCATATAAATATATTTAATCACCCCCTCTTGGTGCCCCCATATATATCAAATTGCCCCCTCTTGGTGCGTCATATATATTTGTAGACCCACCTCCCCTCTGTGCCCCCATATATATATATATTTATTGACCCCCTCTTGGTGCCCCCATATATATTTATTGACCCCCTCTTTGTGCCCCCATAAATATTTATTGACCCCCTCTTTGTGCCCCCATATATATTTATTGACCCCCCTCTTGGTGCCCCCATATATATTTAATGACCCCCTTCCCTCTTTGCCACCATATACTGCTGTAGGCCCTCCACAGACATACTGCCTCCAGCCATATATAATATGCGGCTGCAGGCAGTGTGTCTGTATACCTGCCCGTTTTAGTGGTTGGATCACTCCTTCTCTAGTCTGGAGTCAGGATTTAGTGCTATGGCCTATGGGCCATAGCAGTAGATTCCCGTCCCGGAGGAGCAGTGATCAGACCACGGAAGCTAACTAGGTGCAGGCGCCATAAACTCACAATCCTGGCCGGTCCTCCTCTTTACTGCTCCACTGCCCAGCCAAATAATCAGGATGCACGGAACCTCAGAGATGTTCCTGCTTGCACTGTCTACTTCCAGCGGACAGTGATCGGGATCAGTCATGGAGCCCGGCCCCCCCTGGGCACTGGGCCTCGTACTAGGGTATTGCCTGTACCCCATTGATGGTGGCCCTGTAGAAGATCTTGTAGTGTGAATAAACCCTCAAGACACCAGTATTATAAATGGCACATGCTAAGTGGTCAGTATTTATTCATACAGTAAGCATGGGAGGTGACATCTGTCATTTGCATTTTACTTTTCTCTTAGAGTCAGGTGAGATACCATATGCTACATTATTACTACCGGGTAAACAAATAAAATGGCAAGTATCAGCCATGTGGGGCTTTGTTCTGTCTTTTTCCCAACCCTCTTCTCTGCTCTTCATAGACAGCTCTGCAGTAGAGCACTAGCATTATCACTTAAGTGGCACTCCAGTAAATAAAAAATGTTTTCAAATCAACTGGTGCCAGAAAGTCATGCAGATTTGTAAATTACTTAATCTTAATCCTTCCAGTATTTATCAGATGTTGTATGCTTCAGAGGAAGTTGTGTAGTTCTTTCCAGTCTGACCACAGTGCTCTCCTTTGTCTGTGTCAGGAACTGTCCAGAGCAGGAGAGGTTTGCTATGGGGATTCGCTTCTACTCTAGACAGTTCCTGAAATGGACAGAGGTGTCAGCAGAGAGCAGTGTGGTCAGACAGAAGAGAACACCACAATTTCCTCTGGAGCATAACGCAGCCTATAAGTACAGGAAGGATTAAGATTTTTAAATAGAAGTTATTTAAGATTCTGTTTAATTTTCTGGCACCAGTTGATTTGAAAACATTTGCTTTCCACTTATTTTCCACCGGATTACCCCCTTTAAGAAGAGAAAAGAGAGGTTGGAAAAGGTTAACAGTACAGCAATTCTGCCGAGAAGACACTTGGCAATTTCATTGGATACTGTAGGTGTGAACAGATCCTTAATAATAATATTAATTTGTCAAGGTGACATGTCACCTGTTTTGCTATATTGGAATGTCACCCCACCAGAAAATATTCTGCCTCTGAGCATTTCAGATAATATATAAGCATTATAACATGGTTCTTTATCTCTGTATCAGACTTGTCAGCAAGATGAAGAGTGCTGTCCTGGGTGGGTCTGCGCCCTGAGCAAATGTACTGAACGTCTGATCGCCGAAAGTGGTGGAGCAAGGTGCGAGATGACAGAAGATCAGTGTGCTCCCGGATTCTGCTGCTCCAGAACTGGCAGTATGTTCAATACAATTTATCTGCATGTAGAGCAGAATCCCCCTCCCATAGACTTGCATTAAGGGGACAGGCTGTGATTTCACGAGGGGGCGGAGCCGTGATGTAACGATGCACCGGACCCTGTATCGCCGGTCATTACGCACAGAGCGAGTTTGCTCTGTGCAGTAATGATAGCGGGGTGCCGCAGCGGAGATCCCAGGGATCCCCAGCAACGGGACCCCGGCGATGTGACATCTTATTTTTGTAACTATTTATTATATCTTTTCAAATGACAACACTGAAGAAATGATACTCTGCTACAATGTAACATAGTGAGTGCATAGCTTGTACAACAGTGTTTAATGTTGTGCCCCCTCAAAATAAGCAACACACAACCATTAATGTATAAACTTTGACAACAAGAGTACACTCCTAAGTGGAAATGTCCAAATTGGGCCCAAATAGCCATTTTCCCTTCTGTTGTCATGTGACTCCTTAGTGATAAAAGGTCTCAGGTGTAAATGGTAGCAGTTGTCTTAATATTGGTGTTATCACTCTCACACTCTCTAATACTGGTCATTGGAAGTTCAACATGGCACCTCATGGCAAAGAACTCTGAAGATGTGGAAAAAAAAATTTAACTTTACATAAAGATGGCCTAGGCCATAAGAAGATTGCCAAGACCCTGAAACTGAGCTGCAGCATGGTGGGCAAGACCATACAGTGGTTTCACAGGACAGGTTCCACTGAGAACAGGCTTTGCCATGGTGGACCACTGAAGTTGAGTGCACATGCTCAGCATCATATTAAGAGGTTTTCTTTTGGAAATAGACGTATGAGTGCTTCCAGCATTCCTGCAGAGGTTAAGGGCTAGGGATAAGCCAGTCAGTGCCAAGACTATGCGACACATACTGCATTAAATTGTTATGCATGGCTGTTGTCCCAGAAGGAAGCCTTCTGGAAAAGGTGATGGACTGGCTAAGCATGTCTCCAGACCTTAAATCTATTGAGCATCTGTGGGGCATCCTCAAACGGAAGGTGAGGGAGTGCAAAGTCTCTAACATTCACCAGCTCCTTGTTGTCATCATGGAGGAGTGAAAGAGGACTCCAGCGGCAACCTGTGAATCTCTGGTAAACTCAAGCCCAAGAGGCTCAAGGCAGTTCTGGAAAATAATGGTGGCCACCCAAAATATTGACACTTTGGACATTTCCTCTTAGGGGTGTACTCACTTTTGTGGCCAAGGTTTAGACATTAATGGCTGTGTATGGAGTAATTTTGAGGGGGCACAACATTACACACTGTTATATGGGCTGTGCACTCACTGCTTTACATTGTAGAAAATGTTCATATCTTCAGTGTTGTCACATGAAAAGACAGAGTAAAATAGTTACAAAAATGTGAGTGGTGTACCCTCATGTGAGATACCATAAGTGACATGATGCAAACATATAACATCTCTGGGCCTTTATGTACAGACATATCCTGATTAGTGTTGAGCGGCATAGGCCATATTCGAATTCGCGAATATTCGCGAATATATGGACGAATATTCATCATATATTCGCGAATATTCGCATATTCGTAATATTCTCGTTTTATTTTCGCATATGCGAAAATTTGCGCGTGCGAAAATTAACAAATGCAAAAATGAGCAAATACTAAATTGGCATAAGCGAAAATTTGCACACCGGTCTCACACAGTAGTATTAGAGCCTTCTTTACACCACACAAGCTGGAAGCAGAGAGGGATGATCACTGTGATGTGTACTGTAAAAAAAAAAAAAAATAAATAAAAAAAAAAACAATATTCGTAATTACGAATATATAGTGCTAATGCGATATTCGCGAATAAAATTCGTATTGCGAATATTCGCGAGCAACACTAATCCTGATACAGCAGTGAACAGCATAAATATATAAAAGGACTAATCCCATACGTTCGCACATGTAAACCAAATGTAAGAAAGGTGTCTCTAAACTGTTGGAGCTATGTAGAGACCCTTATCTACAACGCGTTTACCCTCTACTATAAATTCTGATTTGGGACCCTAAGGTGGGTCACCACTTTAAGGAAGTTGAGCCTGTATTTTTGTATGGAGCATTTGTCATACGACATAATACTTGTACTCACCTGTATTGACAGGTAGTAAACCCCATCTGTAAGAAGTGAGGTCTGTAAACAGGGAAACTTGATATTTTAACTTCTCAATCTGTTCTTTTGGTTTAACTTGCAAGTCAAATGCAACAAAAGCTGACGTATCACCTGAGATTAAGATCTGTCTATTGTGTCTGCAGAATAACAGGGGTATTCTATTTCATTGGTGCTTGTTCTCCAGTATTTGCTGACACACTTAAAAGATTTGTTTTTGAAACAAGAGAATTCGATTCTTATAGGAAATTGGCACCATTCAGACAAGAGAGCTAGCTATCCGTTGGCTTTCAGTTATCAGCCCAATGCCCTTAGTATAATGCATGTTCTGCTCTGCTGACCATGTATGTTATGTCTTTAGGGACTACCAGAAGAGGATCAACCTAAACATTCAGCTCGCCAGCTCTCTGATCCTTCTGTTCTTGTTGGTTTATAAATATGTTGTGTGAGTAGTACAGAACTGCTAGAACTATTGCAAGACCAGATAGGGGTTTGTTACCATGCAAACCAAGTCACCATTCCCATTCTGTAAAAAGTTTGATATGAACCCCTATGAATGCATACTAGTGGCCATCAATGGAAGTCCAGTTTTACTATAGTGTCCAGACAAACTGGATAAAAGTCAGCCAAACACACAATTTTGGTGGGACCAGCTGACTATTTCATGTGATTGTTTAAACTCTTTCCCAGTGGCAGATGTGAGAAGATAGAAGGATCGGTCATGTTGGATTACAGTTATGGCACATATAGGCCTGCACTAAGTATAACACAATGGGGTTTATTTACTAACGTGATCCCGACTCTTTTTTTGTTGGGTTTTGTGCCCAAACTGTGTCGCACGTCCCTTGCGACACAATTTCCGACCAAAGAAAACGAAACCCTCCATTTTACAAGAAAACCCCGAAAAAGGGGGCATGACCACGGGATAAAGGGGGCGTGGTCCCAACAAAAGTGGCATGTCCCCGACAGTTTTGAAAGATCTCAACATATTTACTAAGGTTTCCAAAGAAAATGTGGTGGATTTGAGCTGAGGAAAACCCAACAGATCAGAACAGTTGTAAAAAAAAGCAAAATGTAGGGAAAAGTGCAAAATGTAGGGAAACCTTGGTAAATACCTTGGGAAAATATAGGGAAACCTTAGTAAATACCATGGGAAAATACCAGTCGGAAATCAAAACCAACAAAGAAACCTACACTTCAATGTGTTAGGCAGAAAATCAAGGATAATTTAACAAAGTTAGGAGAATTTTTTTAGATGTTTCTTTTAATTATTTATTCGTAAAAAATATTCATTAGAATTTATGATTAATTATAGTTGACTGTTTTAATTGTTTGGTTACACTGATAGTTGTATATGTTATATATACTGTACTAATAGGCATTTTGCTTTTCTCTGCATTACAGGACTTCCATTCCCAGTATGCTTGCCACTTCCATCTGAAGGTGAACAATGTAGTACACAGAGCAGCAACCTCTTAAAGCTGATAAACTTTCGGGCAGATTATGATTTGGGTTTGCAGTATTGTCATTGCGCTGAAGGTCTGGTGTGCACCAGTAAAGGGTAAGATTGCTCTATAACACAGTCATTTGTGAATGTGTACATTAGAGAAATGGTATGTCAATGTTTAAAGGGGTACTCTCGTGGAAAACTTTTTTTTTCCTTTTAATGAACTGGTGCCAGAAAGTAAAACAGATTTGTAAATTACTTCTATTAAAAAATCTTAATCCTTCCAATACATTTTATGGGCTGTATGCTGCAGAGGAAATGCTTTTATTTTTGGATTTCTCTGATGTCACCACCACAGTGCTCTCTGCTTACCTCTGCTGTCCATTTTAAAAACTGTCCAGAGCAGCATATCTTTGCTATGGGGATTTTCTCCTGCTCTGGGCAGTTCCAAAAATGGACAGCAGAAGTTAGCAGAGAGCACTGTGGTCGTGACATCAGAGAAATCAAAAAAGAAAAGCATTTCTTCTGCAGTATATAGCCCCTAAAAAGTACTGGAAGGATTAAGATTTTTTAATAGAAGTAATTTACAAATCTGTTTAACTTTCTGGCACCCGTTGATTAAAAAAAAAAAAAAAAAAAGTTTTCAATGGGAGTACCCCTTTAACTCTAACTTACTGTCCAGACATAGTGAGATTCCTACCTAACCTTAACCCCTTAAGGATGCAGGGTTTTTCCGTTTTTGAATTTTAATTTTTTCCTCATCACCTTCTAAAAATCATAACGCTTTCAATTTTGCACATAAAATTCCATATGATGGCTTATTTTTTTGCACCACCAATTCTACTTTGCAGTGACATTAGTCATTTTACCCAAAAATCCACAACGAAACGGGAAAAAAATTCATTGTGCGACAAAATTGAAGAAAAGAATGTCATTTTGTAACTTTTGGGGGCTTCCGTTTCTACGCAGTGCATTTTTCGGTAAAAATAACACCTTATCTTTATTCTGTAGGTCCATACGGTTAAAAGGATACCCTACTTATATAGGTTGGATATTGTTGTACTTCAGAAAAAAATCCTAACTACTTGCAGGAAAATGTATATGTTAAAAATTCTCATCTTCTAACCCCTATAACTTTTTTTATTTTTCCGCGTACGGGCCGGTATGAGGACTCATTTTTTGCGCAGTGTTCTGAAGTTTTTATCGATACCATTTTTTGTATTCATCAGACTTTTTGTAATGATATAAAAAGTGACCGAAAATACACTATTTTGGACCTTGGAAATTTTTTGCACGCACGCCATTGACCGTGCAATTTAATTAACGATATATTTTAATAGTTCGGGCATTTCTGCACGCGGCGATACCACATATGTTTATTTTTATTTACACAGTTTTTTTATGGGAAAAGGGAGGTGATTTGAACTTTTATTAGGGAAGGGGTTAAATGACCTTTGTTAACTTTTTTTTTTTCACTTTTTTTTTGCAGTGCTATAGCTCCCATAGGGACCTATAGCACTGCACACACTGATCTTCTATGCTGATCCCTGCAAAGCCATAGCTTTGCACGGATCAGTCAGATAGGGGCTCGATTGCTCTAGCCTGTAGCTCAGGCTTGGAGCAATCAATCGTCAATCGGACGCCACGGAGACAGGTAAGGAGACCTCCGCTTGCGTCCCAGCTGATCGGGACATCACAATAAAATCGCGATGTCCCGATCAGCCCCAGTGAGCTGCCAGGAAGAGTTTACTTTCGCTTTCAGACAAGGCGGTCAACTTTGATCGCCGCGTCTGAAGGGTTAACACGATCGCTGTGCCGCGCGCTGTTAGCCCAGGGTCCCGGCTATGATTAGCAGCCTGGACCGACCCAGAGTGATGCGGGGTCACGGCGTGACCCCTCTTTAAACACCGGGACCGGGCGTAGGGCGTGCAGGTACGCCCTACATCCTTAAGAGGTTAAAGGAAATCTGTCATCAGTTTCACTTGCAGTAACCTATCGGTAAGACAGGAAGTGCAGGTGACACTGATGACAACCATACTTACCTGATCCCGTTCCATTGTCTGATTCTCCCGCTGTATCTTCCATTCTGGGGCCGACTTGGAGCATGGGCAGAGCTTCATAACGTCACTGCTGCTGCTTCTCTGCTGGGTCCCTCTGCTAGCAAACAGCAGCGGGGATGTCACTAAGCTCCACCCATACTCCAAGTCAGATCCGGAACGGAAGAAACGGAGCAAAATTGCAGGAGAATCAGTCCACGGAACAGAACCAGATAAGTGTGGTTGTCATCAGTGTCACCTGCACTACCTGTCTGTGCCGACAGGTTAGTGCAGGTGAAACTGATGACAGATTTCCTTTAATTATCATCACTGTTTATATAAAAATGCACCTATATAAACAACACTACAGGGAGTTTATCTGGAAGATTTATCAAAACCTATGCAGAGAAAAAGCCAGTTGCCCATAGGAACCTGTGGGCAATTTTTCAGAGGCCTTTTTTAAAAAATAAATAAAAGAACCGATCTGATTGGTTGCTATAGGCAACTGGTCAACTTTCCCTCTGCACAGGTGTAAAATTTTTCAAACGAAAGTTTTCAGGCACAAAGTCACACTAGATTTTGGTGTGAATTTGGTGCAGAATACTGTAGAAGGAAATTCATGAAGCCAGTATTTTTGCATGAACACCTGGTTTGCGCAACCAAATTGTGACTTTTTCAATGTTACGCTGAGTTGGCTGAGCTTAGCGTAAGGTGGGCATACATGGGTATGGACACCAGATTTACTACAATTTGTGCTAGAGAGCTAGTGTAAATTGTAGCTGAAATATATGGTAGCATAAAGCTAGTGTAGCCATCAAACCACAACCTCCTAATAAATCATGCACATCAGAAGACATGGCAAACGGCATGTAAAATGCAGATTTTAGACTTCATTCACATAACTTTTTAAATATACGGTTTTGTATCAGTTCCCCGGCAGTTCCTCAGCATATGTAATTGTAATTGAGTTTGACCACTGAGACCCTCCATGATCTCCTGTACGGGGACCCGGAACTGATGCGGCTCTGCACGGCTAATGCTCGTGTCCTCAACCTCATTAGGAGGTCGACAGACACGCTCCCTCCATTCAGCTCTATGGGAGGGGTGGGGGTTGCACGAACGCTGCATCTCATCCATTGAGATTCATGAAGGGGCGTGTTGGCCACGGCATCATGCTGCAGTCGACACGCCTCCTGCATGGAAAGAGCCGCGGCAGAGCCTGGGCTCCGTACAGGAGATCGCAGGATGTCCCAGCATTCGGACCCCCCCCCCCCCCCCCGAGATCAGACACTTATCTCCTATCTTGCGGATAGGGTATAAGTTGTCTAAGGCTGCAGTAATCCCTTAAAGGGTTTTGCCACAAAGTAAATACAATTTACATGCACTGTAAATGTAAAGTGACTTGTATTTACAACTGGAACTACAGTAATTTAAAATATGAATACAATCAACCCATCCGAAGTCCCACTGTGCACCTCAGTTGCCCTTAGATGCCATAACTTGATCATGCTTTATGTCCGCGCACTGACTCTGCCCTGCCCAGACAAAATGCTGCACATGTTTAATAGAATTCCCTACTTCTTGGTGATAACTTACTAGGAGAACAATTGTTGAGTGCCAAGTGTAGATGAACCTCTGAGAAGAGATTTTAAGTCTAGGGTGCAGCGGGGCAGAGTCTGAGCACGATCATTAAAGGTGCCTTCTGTTGGAGGTAGTGTCATTCATTGTAAGTCAATGCTGGATCTGTTAGGGGCCTTGATACATACTGTATTCTGGCTTGGCTCTAGTCTTTTTCAACACTCTGTTTTTCTAGTGGTTGATGTGGAATATTCTATGTGTATGCATGTTGAACATTTTAAAAGGCATAATTGGGACATGTAAACCATGCCCCTGAAAATCCCTCCATAATTCCCAGAAATGCTCCCAAAACACACAAGTTTGAGCAAGGTTAAACTAAAACTAAACTCCTTTTCCAACCAGATTCTCAAGAAAGTTGGCAAGTATTCATATGCAGGGGATTTGGAGCTCTTTATCAGAAAAACTGAGCCCCAACCACTATAACAATGCATTAACAAATAAACTAGCATGAAATGTTGGAACATAATTTACCATAAGGTGTGAACCAAAGATGTCCATAACTTAAGTGGCCTCTAAACCTGTGCTTATACATATACAGCTGTGGTCAACATTACTGGCATCCTCCATTGTTTACTGTATAAAGCCAAAGGAGGAGATTTATTAAAACTTGTGAAGGAAAAAAAAAAACGCTAACCAAAGATACAGACCAGACCTATAGCAACCAATTAGATTGCTTCTTAAATAAAAAATAAAAAAAGACCCCTGAAAAATAAAAGAAGTGATCTGATTGGTTGCTATGGGTCTGGTCTGTGTCTTTAGAAATAAGTGGAGCGTTTCTGCAAACATATTTAAGAAATAAGTGGGATTATTAGAATATTTTAGTATCATGTCCAAACACCTTCAACAAAAAACATGACCTGTCAAAATGCATGCAATAAATTCTATAAAGAAATATAGAATACATAATTATAGACTATGATACCCTGGCAGTATGCCCCCTTGTTGTGTGCCCTTAGTTTAGTTTCACGCATCCATAGAACTTTTTCCCAAATTGATTTTGTTTTATCATTGTAACTTTTGTTTAAGTTTAGCTGCTATTTATAATGTTGCCAGCTGAGTATCCGGCGCTGCCCGTTTTTTCCTACCTTATCCTTGTGGGGGAGGAAAAAGAAAATGTTGTCATATGCTGTCCTCCTGACCCCAAATCCCCTCCTCTTATTCTGACCTCATATCCCATCCTCATATCCCGTCCTCATATCCCGACCTCACATCCCGTCCCCTTATTCAGACCTCCTATCCCATCTTCATATCCCAACCTCATATTCTGTCCTCATATCTCATCCTCATGTCCCATCCCCATATCCTGTCCCAATATTCTGTTCTCAGGTCATCAAAAGTTTGGGCACTCCAGGTAAAAATTTGTATTAATGTGCATAAAGAAGCCAAGGAAAGATGGAAAAATCTCCAAAAGGCATCAAATTACAGATTAGACATTCTTATAATATGTCAACAAAAGTTAGATTTCATTTCCATCATTTACACCTTCAAAATAACAGAAAACAAAAAAATGGCGTTTGCAAACGTTTGGGCACCCTGCAGAATTTATAGCATGCACTGCCCCCTTTGCAAAGCTGAGACCTGCCAGTGTCATGGATTGTTCTCAATTATCATCTGGGAAGACCAGGTGATGTCAATCTCAAAGGTTTTAAATGCCCAGACTCATCTGATCTTGCCCCAATAATCAGCACAATGGGTTCTTCAAAGCAGTTGTCTAGAAATCTGAAACTGAAAATAGTTGACGCTCACGAAGCTGGAGAAGGCTATAAGAAGATAACAAAACATTTTCAGATGTCAATATCCTCTGTTCGGAATGTAATTAAGAAATGGCAGTCATCAGGAACAGTGGAAGTTAAAGCAAGATCTGGAAGACCAAGAAAAATATCAGACAGAACAGCTTGCAGGATTGTGAGAAAAAATATTCAAAACACACGTTTGACTGCACAGTCCCTCCAGAAAGATCTGGCAGACACTGGAGTTGTGGTACACTATTCCACTATAAAGACATACTTGAACTAATATGGTCTTAACGGAAGAGTCATCAGAAGAAAACCTCTTCTACATCCTCACCACAAAAATCAGCGTTTGAACTTTGCAAATGAATATATAGACAAGCGTGATGCATTTTGGAAATAAGTTCTGTGGACCGATGAGGTTAAAATTTTACTTTTTGACCAAAATGAGCAAAGATATGTTTGGAGAAGAAGGGGAACAGAATTCAATGAAAAGAACCTCTGTCCAACTGTTAAGCTTGGGGGTGGATCAATCATGCTGTGGGGTTGTATTGCAGCCTGTGGCACAGGGAACATATCACGAGTAAAAGGAAAAATAGATTCAATAAAATGTCAGCAAATTTTGGATGCTAACTTTATGCCATCTGTGAAAAAGCTGAAGTTAAAGAGAGGATGGCTTCTACAAATGTATAATGATCCTAAACACACCTCGAAATCTAGGGGGGATTACATCAAGAGGTGTAAACTAAAGGTTTTGCCATGGCCTTCACAATCTCCTGACCTCAACATAATTGAAAATCTCTTGATAGACCTTAAGAGAGCAGTGCGTGACAGACAGCCCAGAAATCTCAAAGAACTGGAAGAATGGGGAAAGATACCTCAAACAAGAATTGAAAGACTCTTGGCTGGCTACAAAAAGCGTTTACAAGCTGTGATACTTGCCAAAGGGGGCAGTACAAGATATTAACTCTGCTGGGTGCCCAAACTTTTGCAGACACCATTTTTTTATTTTCTATTATTTTGAAAGTGTAAATGATGGAAATAAAATCTAACTTTTGTTGACATATTATAAGAATGTCTAATCTGTAATTTGATGCCTTTTGGAGATCTTTCCATCTTTCCTTGGCTTCTTTATGCACATTAATACAAATTTTTACCTGGGGTGCCCAAACTTTTGATCCCCACTGTATGTATAGACTAGCTGATTACTCGGTGTTGCCCGGTTTTTCCTTCTTAATCCTTGTTGTGGAGGAAAATCAACAGAGGAAGCCTTTGACTTCATATCCTGTCCTCATAGATTGTTGTCCTATCCGGACCTCCTATCCCGACCTCTAATATGTGTACCAGATATTGAAATATATCCAGCCGTACGGAAGTTATGTGGGAACATACATTTCCCATTGATTTGCATGGGACTTTAAACAAAAACCCCGCCCCTGGCAAATGGGGGTGAGTAAGGGTTAAATCACCTATCCTATGTTTGTTGTTGACATATAAGTAACATGTGTGCCAAGTTTCATGTTAATATCTTTAGCCGTTTGGAGGTGATTCTGAAACATACACACATGCATACATACATACACACACATTGGCCCTCATTTACTATTGCAAACCCGACATGTTTTGTCAGGTTGTGCACCAGAATATGTCGCAGTGCGCCAGATTCTGTCGCATTGCGCCAGAAATTCTGTCTGCGAGAGATTTTGCGCCAGAATTTGCCCCAGAATTGAAAAAACCCGACTAGCTCTCCATTTTGCTAAGAAAACCTGAAAAAGGGGCGTGTCCGCATGTAAAAGGGGTGTGGTCTCAGAAAAGGGGCGTGCTCCTGATATTTTCACAAAAACCCAACATATTTACTAAGGTTTCCACATTAAATGTGGTGAATTTGAGCTGAGGAAAACCAGACAGATCAGAGCGTGTGTAAAAAAAGCAAAGTGTAGGGAAAGTGGAAAATGTAGGGAAACCTTAGTAAATACCGTGGAAAATATATTGTAGGGAATTAAAACCCACAAAGAAACTTACACTCCACTCTTAGTAAGTGAGGGCCCATTGAGTTATATATATATATATATATATATATATATATATACACATACACACACACACACACACACACAATAGCTGAGTACCCGGTGTTGCCCGTTTTTTCTTTCCTAATCCTTGTAGTTGAGGAAAATCAACAGAGGAAGCATTTGACTTCATATTCCGTCCTCATATAGCATTGTCATATCCCAACTCCATATCCCATCCTCCTATCTGGACCTCATATCTCGACCTGTAATATGTGTTCCAGGTATTGAAATATCTCCAGCCGTACGTGGGAACATACATTTCCCATTGATTTTCATGGGACTTTAAGCAAAAACCTTGACCCTCACAAATGGGGGTAATTAAGGGTTAAATTAACTATTTTATATTTTAAGTGGACATATAAGTAACATGTGACCAAGTATTATTGGAATATCTCCAGGTGTTTGGAAGTTATGCAGTAGCATATATTTTCCATAGACTTGTATGGGACTTTAAACAAAAATCCCGACCCTGGCAAATGGGGGCGAGTAAGGGTTAAATTACCTATCCTATGCTGTAGGCATATAAGTAACATGTGTGCCAAGTTTCATGTTAATATCTTTAGCCGTTTGGGAGTGATGCTGGAACATACACACACACATTGGGGGAGATTTATCAAAGAATTTAGACTGGTATTTCCTGTCTAAATTTGTCGCACAGAAAGTCGCAGTCTAAATCTTTTGCTCTAGAGGATTTTTAGAACATGATGCATGAAAGTCTATTTTAGACGGAAATGCATTGGAAAATGCATTGGTGCTGAATTTATCAAGTGCGACTTTTGTGCGACAAGTCGCATCTGCCCAAAATACGCTGAAATGTCAGACCATGTTGGAGCAGGTCTAAATGCAGTTTAAGCTGTAGACCCTGAAGTCTGAGCACAGAATTTATCAAGGGCTGTGAGACCTTTGATAAATTAGAAGCAAAATAGACAGGAGACTACTACATACGCTGGTCTATAAGCATAACCAGAATAGACTAGATTACTAAATGTCCCCCATTGAGTTTTATATTTATATATATATATATATATATATATATATATATATATATATATATATATAGATTAAAGGGGTATTCAAGGAAAAACTTATTTTTTTATATATATCAACCGGCTCCATAAAGTTAAACAGACAATGTCAAAGAGCAGCAGGGAATGCTAGCAGAATGCTTGTGTGTATAGGTAGAGGGATTAGAAGTAGAAAGAGGGAAGTGCTCACGAATGTATAGGTAGAGCTATTAGCAGAAAAATAGAGGGAAGTGCTCATGCCGCTGTACAGGACACTGGTGAGACCTCACTTGTAGCATTGTGATGTCCCAGTACAGGTACACGTTCCTGTACTACCTGTAGGCTCTGTCAGGTTGAGTCCCTCAGTGACCTGGGGGCTCCCCTGCAGGGACTCCCCTTGTTCTCCTGTTAATTCAGTAAAGGCAAATGTCTATCCTTATGTCTAGATAGTATACAGGGCCTGTGGAGGACTCAAGGACCTGTGTGAGTAAGCCTGTCACATGTTACGTTATGCAGTTATATGATTTGTTGCAACATGCACTCCCAGAGAGCACCAGCTTTAAACTATGACCCACAGCTTGACCAATGGGCTTTAGTCCAGCCCCCCACTATATAAAGGGGCAGCCATCTTTAATTCACTCTTTTTATGTGCTCATGGCTGTAACATCTAAGTCTTTGCTGAAGCAGCTACCAGATCTCAGGACAAGTGTTCAGCATCTGGAGGCCACAAAGCTACAAGTCTCTCCAGTAAGTCTACAAGTCTATGTCTGCTGTCACTGAAGTTAGTCAAGTCCTGCACATAGTCAAGTCAAGTCTAATTACAAGTCAAGTTAATTACATTATTGGTCCAGCAAGCTGTGAGGTCCTCTGGTTACTGGTCACCTCTCTGGGAATTCTGGCCTTAGCTGTGAAGATAATTACACCTGTCTTCTATTCAGTAAAGCTTTCGTTTACCCTCAACTGGTTGTGGACTCTTTATTCACTACTAGCCCATGGGATAACAGAGAATCCGGGCGTGAGGTGTTCCGGAACCTGAACACCACACTGGCGTCACGAACACAGAGGGGTTAATACCATCCGACCCCCGGGTTAATAACATCTCCCAACACTCATCACCGCAACACCCGTGGCCCTGCCACTACCCACAGTGGCACACCCCAGTATTGTGCACAGTACTGGAGACTGTGGGAGAGATTTATCAAAAGCTGTCCGGAGGAAAAGTTGCTGAGTTGCCCATAGCAACCAATCAGATCGTATAATTTTTCAGAGGCATTTTCAAAAATGTAAGAATCGCTCTGATTGGTTGCTATGGACAACTCAACAACTTTTCCTCTGGACAGATTTTGATAAATCTCCCCCTGTATCTCCAGAATAGATACTTTGAAGAAAGATCAGAGAAGATCTACTAAACTAGTACATGGACTGCAGGATAAAACTAGTGTTGAGCGGCATAGGCCATATTCGAATTCGCGAATATTCGCGAATATATGGACGAATATTCGTCATATTCGCGAATATTCGCATATTCGTAATGTTCTCGTCTTATTTTCGCATATGCGAATATACGCATATGCGAATATTCACATGCGCGAAAATTTGTATAAACAAAATTAACGCACGCGAAAATGCGCATATGCGAAAATTATCGTGTGCAAATTTTCGCATATGCGAAAAGTCGAGCACCAGTCTCACACAGTAGTATTAGAGCCTTCTTACACCACACAAGCTGGAAGCAGAGAGGGGTGATCACTGTGATGTGTACTGTGAAAAAATAAATAAATAAAAAAAAACAAAAAACGAATATTCGTAATTACGAATATATAGCGCTATATTCGCGAATATTCGCGAATTCGCGAATATACGATATTCGCGAATAAAATTCGAATTGCGAATATTCGCGAGCAACACTAGATAAAACTTACAAGGAAAGGTTAAAAGGACCTTAATGTGTATAGCTTTGAATAAAAACATGACAGGGGGGGATATGAAACTTTTAAATACATAAAGGAAATACATAAATACATAAAGTAGCATATTTAAAAGAAAAACTACCATGGGAGGACATAGTTATATATTAGACGGGCAAAAGATTATCCAGTAATATCAGGAAGTATTACTTTACTGAGAGAGTAGTGGATGCATGGAATAACCTTCCTGCAGAAGTGGTAGCTGTAAATACAGTGAAGTAGTTTAAAGGAGTGCTTCAGTGGAAAACTTTTTTTTTTTAAATAAACTGGTGCTAGAAAGTTAAACAGACTTGTAATTTACTTCTATTAAAAAACCTTAATCCTTCCAGTACTTATCATCTGCTGGATAGTACAGAGGAAATTATTTTCTTTTTTAATTTATTTTCTGTCTGGCTGCAGTGCTCTCTGCGGACACCTCTGTCCATGTCAGGAACTGTCCAGTGCAGTATAGGACTGCTTTGGGGATTTTCTCCTGCTCTGGACAGTTCCTGACATGGACAGAGGTGTCAGCAGAGAGTACTGTGGACAGACAAAAGAAATCCAAAAAGAAAAGAATTTCCTCTGTAGTAAACAGCTGCTAATAAGTACTTAAAGGATTAACACATTTTAATAGAAGTAATTTACAAATCTTTTTAACTTTATGGAGCCAGTTGACTTAACTCCTTAAGGACCAGGCCATTTTACACCTTAGGACCAGAGCGTTTTTTGAACATCTTACCACTGTCATTTTAAACATTAATAACTCTGGGATGCTTTTACCTATCATTCTGATTCCGAGATTGTTTTTTCGTGACATATTCTACTTTATGTTATTGGTAAAATTTTGTCTATACTTGCATCGAAACGATTAGTGAAAAATTCAAAAATTTGATGAAAAAATTGAAAATTTTGCATTTTTCTAATTTTGAAGCTCTCTGCTTGTAAGGAAAATGGATATTCCAAATTAAAAAAAATTTGATTCACATATACAATATGTCTACTTTATGTTTGCATCATAAAATTGACATGCTTTTACTTTTGGAAGACACCAGAGGGCTTCAAAGTTCAGCAGCAATGTTCCAATTTTTCACAAAATTTTCAAACTCACTATTTTTCAGGGACCAGTTCAGGTTTGAAGTTGATTTGAAGGGTCTTCATATTAGAAATACCTCATAAAAGACCCCATTATAAAAACTGCACCCCCCAAAGTATTCAAAATGACATTCAGTCAGCGTTTTAACCCTTTAGGTGTTTCACAGGAATAGCAGCAAAGTGAAGGAGAAAATTCACAATTTTCATTTTTTACACTTGCATGTTCTTGTAGACCCAATTTTTTCATGTTTACAAGGGGTAAAAGGAGAAAATGTATATTTATATTTGTAGCCCAATTTCTCTCGAGTAAGCACATACCTCATATGTCTATGTAAAGTGTTCGGCGGGCGCAGTAGAGGGCTCAGAAGCGAAGGAGCGACAAGGGGATTTTGGAGAGTACGTTTTTCTGAAATGGTTTTTGGGGGGCATGTTGCATTTATGTCACAGCGTGCGCTCCGGTCCCCTTCCCCGGACCGTAGCGCCCGCTCCCTCGGCCTACTGCCACGGGATCCCGGCGTCCCCCGGTCAGTCACACTGACCGGGAGCCCGGCTTCCCTTGTGTCGGGGACGCGGCTGCCGTGACGTCTGGTCCCCGTACGCGCGCCACGTCCCTATTCCACTTACCTGGCTCCCCGCTCCCTGCGCCGTCCACCTCTGCCTCCAGGCGCACGTGGCCCCGCTCTCTAGGGCGCACGCGCGCCGCCTTCAGTAAATTTAAAGGGCCAGCGCACCAGTAATTGGTGTGCTGGTTCCTCACTTCCCCTGTCCTTTCCAATAAAAGGCACCTGCCCCTTCCTGCCCTTGCCAGATCTTTGTGCCCTAGTGCCTCTGAGAAAGCATTCCATATTGTGTGTATTGCCTTGCCTGTTGCCGAACCCGTTGCTACCGCCTACTCGCCTTTGAACCCTTGCTGCCTGCCCTGACCTCTGCTACGTCTGACTACGCTCCTGCCTGCTCCCTGTGTACCACGCCATATCAGCCGCCAGAGAGGTCGAGTTGCTACTGGAGGATACGACCTGGTGGTTACTGCCCAGCAAGTCCATCCCGCCTTGCGGCGGGCTCTGGTGAAAACCAGTAACCACTTAGAACCGGTCCTCTGGTACAACCCGCGCCATCGCCTCTCTGGTCCAGAGGATCCACTATCAGTCCTGCCGGTACGTGACAATTTAGGAAGCCCATATGGTGCCAGACCAGCAAAAAAAAAAAAAAAAAAACACATGGCATACCATTTTGAAAACTAGACCCCTTGAGGTACGTAACAAGGAATTAAGTGAGCCTTAATACCCCACAGATGTTTCACGACTTTTGCATATGTAAAAAAAAATATTTTTTTCAGTAAAATGTGTGTTTCCCCCCAAATTTCACATTTTTCCAAGGGTTAATAGCAGAAAAGACCCACCAAAATTTGTAACCCCATCTATTCTGAGTATGGAGGTACCCCATAAGTTGACCTGAAGTGCACTACGGGTGAACTACAATACTCAGAAGAGAAGGAGTCATATTTGGCTTTTTGAGAGCAAATTTTGGTCGGGGGGCATGTCGTATTTAGGAAGCGCCTATGGTGCCAGAACAGCAAAAAAAAAAAAACACATGGCATATCATTTTGGAAACTAGACCCCTTGAGGAACGTAACAAGGAATAAAGTGAGCCTTAATACCACACAGGGGTTTCACGACTTTTGCATATGAAAAAAAAAATTTCCCTAAAATGTGTGTTTTTCCCCAAATTTCACTTTTTTGCAAGGGTTAATAGCAGAAAAGACCCCCCAAAATTTGTAACCACATCTCTTCTGAGTATGAAGGTACCCCATAGGTGGACCTGAAGTGCACTACGGGCGAACTACAATGCTCAGAAGAGAAGGAGTCATATTTGGCTTTTGGAGAGCAAATTTTGCTCGGGGGGCATGTCGTATTTAGGAAGCCCCTATGGTGCCAGGAAAGCAAAATAACCCCCACATGGCATACCATTTTGGAAACTAGACCCCTTGAGGAACGTAACAAGGGGTACAGTGAGCATTTATCCCCCCCCCCCAACTGGTGTCTGTCAGATCTTTGGAAAAGTGGGCTGTACAAAATTTTTAATTTGCACAGCCCACTGCTCCAAAGATCTGTCAGACACCAGTGGGGTGTAAATTCTCACTGTACCCCTCATTACATTCTGTGAGGGGTGTAGTCTCCGAAATGGCGTCACATGTGGGATTTGTGTAGTCTCCGAAATGGCGTCACATGTGGGATTTAGTTTTTTTTGCGTTTGTCAAAACCGCTGTAACAATCAGCCACCCCTGTGCAAATCACCTCAAATGTACATGGTGCACTCTCCCTTCTGGGCCTTGTTGTGCGCCCCCAGAGCACTTTGCGCCCACATATGGGGTATATCCGTAGTCGGGAGAAATTGCATTACAAATTGAACAGTATAGGGCAACACCAGCGTGTTAGTGTAAAAAACTTTTTTTTTTACACTAACATGCTGGTGTAGACCCCAACTTCACCTTTTCATATTGGGGTTAAAGGAGAAGAAGCCCCCCAAATTGTGTTAGGCAATTTCTCCCGAGTACGGCGATACCCTATATGTGTCCCAAAACTGTTTCCTTGAAATACGACAGGACTCCAAAGTGAGAGCGCCATGCGCATTTGAGGCCTGAATTAGGGATTTGCATTGGGGTGGACATAGGGGTATTCTACGCCAGTGATTCCCAAACATGGTGCCTCCAGCTGTTGCAAAACTCCCAGCATGCTTGGACAGTTAACGGCTGTCCGGCAATACTGGGAGTTGTTGTTTTGCAACAGCTGGACGCTCCATTTTGGAAACAGTGGCGTACCAGATGTTTTTCATTTTTATTGGGGAGGGGAGGGGGGCTGTGTAGGGGTATGTGTATATGTAATGTTTTTTACTTTTTATTTTATTTTGTGTTAGTGTAGTGTAGTGTTTTTAGGGTACAGTCACACGGGTGGGGGATTACAGCGAGTTTCCCGCTGCGAGTTTGAGCTGCCGCGCAAAATTTGCTACATCGCAAACTTGCAGCCTGATACTCACTATAAGCCCCCTGCCCATGTGAATGTACCCTGTACATTCACAGGGAGGGGACCTCCAGCTGTTGCAAAACTACAACTACCAGCATGCACGGTCTATCAGTGCATGCTGGTAGTTATAGTTTTGCAACAGCTGGAGGCACATGGGTTGGGAAACACTGAGTTAGACAGACAATGTTTCCCAATCAGTGTGCCTCCAGTCGTTGCAAAACCACAACTCCCAGCATTCTCAGGCATGCTGGAAGTAGTAGTTTGGCAACATCTTTAGAGCCAGATGTTGCCGAACTACAACACCCAGCATGCTTGGAGTTGTAGTTTTGCAACATCAGGAGGACTACAGTTTGCAGACCACTAATACAGTGGTTCCAAATCTGTGCCCTTCCAGATGTTGCAAAACTACAACTCCCAGTATGCCAAAACTGTCCAGGCATGCTGGGAGTTGTAGCTCTGCAACATCTGAAGGGACAGATGTTACAGAACTACAACTCCCAGCATGCCTGGACAGTAAGGACATGCTGAGGATGTGTAGTTTTGCAACATCTGGAAGGGCACAGTGGTCTCCAAAGTGGGCCTCCAGATGTTGCAAAACTGCAACTCCCAGCATGCCCAGACGCCAAGTGCTGTCTGGGCATGCTGGGAGTTGTAGTGTAAGGGGACCAGATGGAGCAGTCCAGATCGCTTTACGGCGGTCTGGACTGCTGCAAAGGTCCCGCAACGCCGATGAAGATCCACTCACCTGTCGCCGCTGCCGCCGTCTCCGCCGCCGGGATCCGGGTCTTCAGGGACGGGGTAAGTATCGGGGCTGGTCCCCAGCACTCCCCCGTCCCCCGCCGCGTCCTCCGGTCTTCCTCCCGTTCTCTCCGGACTTCCAGGGGCCGGGCAGGGCGGGAGGAAGTAACTGCCCCCCCCCCTGCGATTGGTCGGTTAGCTAACTGAGGAATCGCAGGGGATAGGAGGAGGTGGCAGGCTTGCCACCTCGCTCCTATACTCCAGCATGGTCCTGGCTGTCTGTGACAACTGGGATCATGCAAATTACCGGGCAGTGGGGTCCCAGAGACCTGATCAGCCCGGTATCGCCGCAGATCGCAGGGGCAATTTCCCTCGCGATTTGCGACGATCGCCGACATGGGGGGCAGACATGGCCCCCCTAGGCGTTTGCCCAGGATGCCTGTTGAAGCATTTCAGCAGGCATCCACTTCCGATCTCTGCCTGGCGGGCGGCAGGGACCGGAAAACGCCAGGATGTATGAGTACATGCCTGGTCCTTAAAGCCCAGGGTGGCGGGACGTACTCATACGTGCCTGGTCCTTAAGGGGTTAAATAGACCTAATTTTTTTCCACCGGAGTACCCCTTTAAGCCAGCATTGGAAAGGCATAAGGCTATCCCCCATAAAAGAAAGGGCCAGGAACTACTCATAGTATTCAGGATATTGGGCAGACTAAATGGGCCAAATGGTTCTTATCTGCCGACATATTCTATGTTTCCATGGTTTCTTTTAAGCCAACTTTTGTAGGGTTCTTTCCCTAATAAATTTGGAATTGCAAGCAAGGATGCCATGGTCTGTGGATATAGTTTTGTATACTTTAGACTGTTTGTGCTTGGTGCATTACTGGTCTGCTCATACAGCTTTCTACTCATTACACATTTCCAACAGAAGGTGTACTCGGCACTACGTGTAGTGAATAATAGTGTTGCTCGCGAATATTCGCAATTCGAATATTATTCGCGAATATCGCATATTCGCGAATTCAAGAATTTCGCGAATATAGCGCTATATATTCGTAATTACGAATATTCGTATTTTTTTTTTTTTTTTTCTCTTCACAGTACACATCACAGTGATCACCCCTCTCTGCTTCCAGCTTGTGTGGTGTAAAGAAGGCTGTAATACTACTGTGTGAGACTGGGGTGCAAAAATTCGCATATGCGAAAATTAGCATATGCTAATTTTCGCATATGCGATTTTTCGCGTATGCTAATTTTGTATATGCTAATTTTCGTATGTTAATTTTCGCATACACTAAATTTCGCATATGCGAAAATAAAACGAGAATATAACGAATATGCGAATATTCGCGAATATGTGACGAATATTCGTCCATATATTCGCGAATTCGAATATGGCCTATGCCGCTCAACACTAGTGAATAATAGGACTGATCAAAATGATTCCCGGTTTGCAGTGAACAGCTCCCTGGAAGCTGGATAGGTCTGTACAGGTGCTGACTTGTGAATGACGAAGAGACAGAGCATGTAGTATACAATAGAAGAACAGAGCACTCAACCAGAATTGCTAGTGGTAGCTTCTTTATTGTTCGTTAGAACATGCGGTATACAGCGTGCAGGGAGGCAGGTGGTGAGGACGCGGGGGTATCGTCTGGCGACGGGCCATTATCGCACCGAAGCGCTTCGTCAGGCCAGGTCAGTCTGACGAAGCGCATCGGCATGATAACGGCCTGTCGCCAGATGATACCCCCGCGTCCTCACCACCTGCCTCCCTGCACGATGTATACCGCATATTCTAACGAACAATAAAGAAGCTACCACTAGCAAGTCTGGGTGAGTGCTCAGTTCTTCTATTGTATGTCTACTCATTACGATTTGAACAAAGACGGCGAAAGAAAACATCAAATCCTCCACTTATAGGATGATGAAAGTCATTTAAGCACAGACAAGGTAAGGACAAGAAAGTCTAAGTTTTTATCATTTACAGGTTGATCTGGTTTTGTCCTTTTTATTAGTAGTGTTGAGCGGCATAGGCCATATTCGAATTCGCGAATATTCGCGAATATATGGACGAATATTCATCATATTCGCAAATATTCGCATATTCGTAATATTCTCGTTTTATTTTCGCATATGCGAATATTTGCGTGTGCGAAAATTAACATATGCGAAAATTTGCATATACAAAAATTAGCATAAGCGAAAATTTGCACACCAGTCTCACACAGTAGTATTAGAGCCTTCTTACACCACATAAGCTGGAAGCAGAGAGGGATGATCACTGTGATGTGTACTGTGAAAAAAAACAAAAAAACAAATATTCGTAATTACGAATATATAGCGCTATATTTGCGAATATTCGCAAATTCGCGAATATGCGATATTCGCGAATAAAATTCGAATTGCAAATATTCGCGAGCAACACTATTTATTAGACAGAACACAAGGGCTAATACTTCTATCCTGGCATTGTATTCATTTTTGTATCCTTTTTGTCTGTCAAGTTTTTTACTTTGTTACTTTTGTTCATTTGTGCTTTTTAGGCATATGAGTTTATATACAATGGTTTCACCAAACACTTGACTAGGGCATATTATAGCTGCTGTAACCTACCTCCCACCAACCCCATTGTCCCCATAACAACACCTTACCTTAAACACGACAGACACAATGTTGGTGGTAACAAGGCCACAGCAGCCCCTTTATTAAATAACACAATTAAAACGTTGTAATGCAACTATAGTATGAACATCATACATAAACATTGTATAAACATCCTTAAACATAATTTAACATAAGTTAACATGCCCCTAATACATGAGGAGGAGGACCTGAAGGCACTGTTACCGAGCCCAAACTAGAATGGGGCCTCCCTTACTCCTAGCCGTGAGCACCTGCACAGGAGCACCGTTTTTTGTGAGGTCCCCCGACCATCCTGGGACCCATGTCCCCTTGAAGAATTTCTCCATTGGGCTGGGAACCGCTCCCAGCCCACCTCCACACTGTATCCCATCACCTCCATGCCATCCACATGTACCTCCAGGTCTCTCTCCTGCCACCGCCACAACGGCGACAAGTGACACCTCACTAGTAGTGTTGCTCGCGAATATTCGCAATTCGAATATTATTCGCGAATATCGCATATTCGCGAATTTCGCGAATATAGCTCTATATATACGTAATTACGACTATTCGTTTTTTTTTTGTTTTTTTTTCTTCACAGTACACATCACAGTGATCACCCCTATCTGCTTCCAGCTTGTGTGGTGTAAACAAGGCTCTAATACTACTGTGTGAGACTGGCGTGCGAAAATTCGCATATGCGAAAATTAGCATATACGAATTTTCGCATATACGAATTTTCGCATATACGAATTTTGTATCTGCTAATTTTCACATCTGTAAATTTTCGCATACGCGAATGTTCGCATATGCGAAAATAAAACGAGGATATAACGAATATGCGAATATTCGCGAATATATGACGAATATTTGTCCATATATTCGCGAATATTCGCGAATTCGAATATGGCCTATGCCGCTCAACACTACTCACTAGTCACCGTTCCTCCACAAACTAAGGGCTCTTTCCACTACCTCTCGAATCTCCAAAATCCATAGATCCATTCCCAAAACATTGAGGTGGACCCCATCCTCAGCCATGAACTCCAAAGGGCCCCCCTCCAATTCCCGATGTCGCACCACCAGTCCCCCATTCCGGGCCACGAATTTGCTAACAACTTTATTAACCTTAATCCGAGCCCTATTTAAGGCCACCACCGAACGAGCCTGCCTCCACTTGCGCCTAGCCACCATCTCGGACCACACAATAATCAGGCCAGGAAAGGACGACCACAACCTGAACAAGTCCATCTTGATGTCCCTGATCAGATCGCGCGATCTCCGCACACCCAAATCATTCCCACCCAGGTGTATAACCAGGACATCGGGGGCCCTATCTAAATGGACAAAGAACTGAACCCTGGCCAACAGCTCCGCCCACCTCATTCCCCCCTTTCCCAACCAATGCACCTGTCCTGCCGAACTCTCCAAGCCCAACTGGCGGCTCGCCGGGCGAACACCGGCCCTCACCCCACCCCTCACCACATATGAGTGGCCGACAATCCAAATCAGTCCCGGGCCGGCACCTGAAAGACAAAAGCAACAAGAACAAACTACCAACCGCACTCCCAAAACACACAGCACTCACACCAAATGAGGACGAACATACAGTTGAAACCTCTCCGACTCCCACCTCCCGATCTGCCGAATGACGTCAGGCCCCAAGCCCCACCGAGACGCCTCGGTGGCCGCCCCGATGCGGAATGAATGAGAGCTATACTCCCTCGCACCGCAACCTACCATCTCCAAACATTTCCGAAAAACCCCAACAAATTGAAAACGCGACAAGAACCCCCCGTCCGCATGCACCAATAGAGGACCCACAACCCCTGTCCGAACTTCCAAAAATGCGGCATAACAAAAAACCGGACACATATCCGAGCCCCGCAAAGCCGCCAAACACACAGTCGCCCCACGACCCACCTGATCCGTTTTAGAACGGCGCAAAAAACATCGCAACACCCCATCAGCCAGACTAACATCGGAAAAAAGTAAACCCCCAACACGCCGCTTACTAGGCGCCACCAGTTCCAAAATACGAAACGCCCCAAAAAACGCAAACGCCAGCCGAAACAAGCGACACTCATAATCCGAAAAACATATCTCCCCCAACGCCACCCCAAACTGACACAAAAGCGGAAAAGTCACTGGGCGCCTCACATCCCTGGACACCGCCCCTTTGCGAAACCCTCTCAACGCCTGTCGCACCAAAAACGACTTAGAAACATCCGGCAAACCCCGAACTTTAAACCAAAATGCCAAGGCCGACATTCGTCGACCAACTCCCGCCGGAGACACCCCTTCGCAAAACGCCCTACCAACATAAAAACAACAAGGCCGCCTCCCATTCAGCGGGGGCGCCCGCGATTGACAACTGCCTCACCAGCTTCTCCCAGTCTGACCACCAGCGCCGATAAGACGACCAAGTGGCCTGGCACACTGAGCGGCCGACCAAAGCAAGCGCCACCTCTAAACCAGACGCCACAGCCATTCCGGACACGGAAGGCCGGTCACCTCTGCCTCCAGCGCCAATTCCCGGAAACGGTCCCACTGTGGACGAGAGAGAGCGTCAGCCACCGCATTATCCACCCCCGGTACATGCAACGCCACCACCTGTGAATTAAGTTCCAACACCCTTAACACCAAATGCCGCAGCAACGTAACCACGGGCGGAGAACTCGCCGTCTGGTTGTTAATGGCCAAGACCACCCCCATGTTATCACAATGGAAACACACCTTCCGATTGCGAAACATCTCACCCCACACAAACACCGCCACCACAATCGGGAACAGCTCCAGGAATGCAAGATTTTTCGTCAACTCCGCCTCCTGCCACTCACCCGGCCATTGCCCCACGCACCACTGACCCTGAAGAAAAGCCCCAAACCCGCATCGGTATACAAGTCCAAATCCACACTCGACACCGGCTTCCCCATCACCACCGAACGGCCATTATACCGACTCAAAAAATACTGCCACACCCCCAGGTCCGCCCGCAACCCAGCCGACAGCCGCACATAGTGGTTAGGCCGTGAGACACCCGCCGTAGCCGCAGCGAGACGCCTTCTCCATTTCCCGCAGCAAAATCGCACATACCCTAGACCCAGCCGGGCCCAAAAAAAGGAAGTCATCCAGGTAATGTAGAACCGACTCCAAACCCGACTCACTCCGCACCACCCACTCCAAAAAGGAACTAAACTGCTCGAAAAACGCACAGGAAACAGAGCAGCCCATAGGTAAACACAAATCCACAAAAAAACGACCCCCCAAACAGCACTCCAACAACGCAAAGCTGTCCGGGTGTACCGGCAAAAGACGAAACGCCGCCTCAATATCCGTCTTAGCCAACAACGCCCCCCTGCCGTACTTCCGGACCCACACCAGCGCCGCATCAAACGAGGTGTAAGACACAGCGCAAAGCGCCGGGTCAATGCCATCATTCACCGACCCCCCAACCGGATGGGAGAGGTGATGAATAAGGCGAAACTTGTTGGGTTCTTTCTTAGGGACCAAACCCAATGGGGAGACCCGCAAGCCCAATAACGGAGGCGACTCAAACGGTCCAGCCATCCGACCCAACGACACCTCCTTCAACAACTTTTCCTCAACTAAATCCGCGCGGGCCAACGCCGAAACCAGATTCCGAACTGCCCCATTACCTGACCACATCCCCTCGAAGGGGATACGAAAACCCTCCATAAACCCAGACCGCAAAAATTCCGCCGCAACCCTATTTGGGTACCTGGCGAGGAAAGGTGCCATCCTTCCCACCTGCACCAGGGTCGCCCCTCTTCGCGTCAACCTCTCCCAGTTTCCCTTTTCCCCGCCGGAAACAGCGCGACAGCCCGTGTCCTCCCACGCCGCAGCCCGAACATTCATGTTTAAATCGGCACTCAGCGCCGAACTTGCAATTCCCTTCATTGAATTGCCAACACACTCCTTTTCCGGCCCCCGCCGACCGCCCAGACCCAGAACCAGCCCCCCCTGCGCCGTCCCGAAAGGACTGCAAGCCACCCCCCCCCACGCGGAGCGGCCATCAGCCGCATCCACAGCCCAATATCTTTATGGTCCCACCGCAGGTCAGAACGCACCGCCATACGCTGACGAAATTGTTCGTCGTACCGAAGCCACGCCGAACCCCCGTACACCCTGTACGCCTCCCCCACCGCATCCATATAACAAAAGAGACCGGAGCAATGCTCCGGCGACTTTTCCCCCACCACACAGGCCAAAATTGCGAAGGCCTGAAGCCAATTTGAGAACGTCCGCGGTATCAGCCGATACCGCCGACGCTCCTCCTCCTCCACCTTCTCCAACCGTTTCGACTCATCCGGACGCACTCTATCCAGGTTAAATTTTTCGAGCGGGAGTAGCGAAAAAATATCCACGTACTCCCGCTTCCAAATTTTTTCCATCACTTCGGCCCTGAGGTGTGCGCCTAAGGGGCCCTCAAAGCACACATAAACCTCCCCCCTAGCCGCATCCGCCAAACGAACCCCCCCACCGGACCCCGAAGCCGCCGCCACCACCGGGGTAGTCCCCACCTGCTGAACCCCCGCGCCACCCCCAGAAGCCACCCCCAGCGCCACCCCCGGAGCCACCTGCCCCCCAGATCCCTCAGCTGCGCCCCACACAGGTAACGGCGACCCACCCACGTACAACCCGCTACCCCGCAACAAAGCATGCAACCCATCAACAAAAAACTGCAATCCCCCCAACCCAACCGCCCCCAACCCCAAACCCGCCGAACTGGAGACATTGGTGTACTCACCGGACCTCACCGGCACCGAACCAGCGGCCGTAGCTCCAGCTGCAGGACGACTCTGGATCTCCTGGACTTGACTCACGGCGACAACAGGAGGAGGAGCCAGGGGAACCCTGCCCGCGTGGATAGCAGCATCACCGGACGAATCTCCACCAGCAGCAACTTCAGCACCCTCGGGCCTCCGGACCCCGCTACCACCCGCGTCTGCTACAACCCCGAAGGGGAGCAGGGGATTGGCCAGCGGATCCAGGGGAAGAACCGGCACCTCTGCCAGCAGCAGGTCGTCGTCGCTGACATCACTAGGGGCGGGGCTGATCTCCTCACCTCCACACACTGCAGCCCCCCCCGCCGCAGCAGCAGCCGGACGCACTCCTGGAGCCCGCCAACCTCCTCCCAAGGAAGGGGCCGCAGGCGCACGATGAACTTCGGCCTGTGTCACCACCAGGCCAGCCGAGGCCCGCCCCTCCGGCTGAGGGGCGGGGTCAGTCAGGGCACGCGCCGACCTCCGTCCTCTGGCCTGCTCCCTCGCCACCGGAACCTCCGGGGAGCAGGCCGCCGATCCACGCTCCCTCCGACGAGCCCGGGGCGCACCGCCAGCACGCCCCGCATTCCGCCCTGCCGCACCGGCAAGCGCGGCAGGCGCACCCTCAGGCCGCACACCACTGGCCTCCCCGGCCCTCCCGCCAGCGGCAGCGGCCGAAAGGCTCACCCGCCGTCGCCGCGCAGAAGGAGAGGCGTCAGGGGACAAGCGCGCAGGCGGACGAGAGCGCCGGCCGCTAGACCGGGACCCGGGCTCCGCCACCGGCAGCACCATTGGAGCAGCGTAAGCGGGGAACTGCTCAGCAAACCACTGGGGCCCACGGAGCAGCGCCTCCTCTCTCACCCTCCGCAGAATCTCCTCCATCACTGTTCCAGGTAGGGAGCACCGTCGACCGTACACTTTCCTTCCTGCGTCCCGACTGACCCCAACTTCCTATTCCTTCCCTATATCCCCCTTCTTAACTCCTCCCTTTCCTCTAACAGCTTCCCGCTCAACTCCATTTAACCCTATCACTGCTGCATAATTCCCCTGTCATGTGCCCCTCCAGTCCTATTCTATCCCTTCCAGGGCATTCTTTATTTCAAAAGATATTTTACATATTATTCAGCTGCCGGTAATGTTGACCACAACTGGAGTTCCCAGGCTTATACATCATACTTGTATGTGACTGGTCTACTGTACAAAATATTTACTCTTACCTAATGTATGAAAACCTTCCATCAGTTTGTAAGCACTTGTGTAAACCCTAGTGTCTCACTATAAGTATTATTTTGGGCTTGGATTATATGCAGTGTTTGTCATCCATATGTAAATGTTATTCTCTGATTATAGAGCGTTGCAGAAGTCATTGTGTTAGGTTAATAAAGCATAGTAATAAATAGTTATTATGCACGTCATGCATGGTACACAATATTATCAGTACATCAATTACTCAAACAGAAACGTGTGGCTGATGTTACTGAGGCAACAAACAAACACATTTCGATCTCATCTTATTGTTTTTCAATTATGCAGGGAATTTCTGGTTGCACAATTAATTATAGCTGCTATAAGTCATTATGGAGGTGGCATCCACACAGAGAACTCCTCTTAAAGGGGTACTCCGGTGAAAACCTTTTTTCTTTTAAATCAACTGGTGGCAGAAAGTTAAACATATTTGTAAGTTACTTCTATTAAAATATCTTAATCCTTCCTGTACTTATTAGCTGCTGAATACTACAGAGGAAATTATTTTCTTTTTGGAATGCTCTCTGATGACATCACAAGCACAGTTCTCTCTGCTGACGTTATTATAATAATAATAACGCTTTATTTATTGTTGTCCTTAGTGGGATTTGAACACAAGTTCCAAGCACTGAAAGGCAGCAGTGCTAACCACTGAGCCACCATGCTGCCTTAGCATACATCTGATATGCACGGTTGCTAAAATGGACAGAGATGTCAGCAGAGAGCACTGCGATTGTGATGTCAACAGTGTTCCAAAAAGAAAGGAATTTCCTCTGTAGCATTCAGCAGCTAATAAGTACTGGAAGGATTAAGATTGTTTAATAGACGTAATTTACAAATATGTTTAACTTTCTGCCACCAGTTGATTTAAAAGAAAAAAAGGTTTTCACCGCAGTACCCCTTTAACTAAGAAATGTGCAAATTAATCTGTTCACTTCTTGTTTGTCTACATGTCAGAGGTAACTGTGTGAAATACATAATTTTTTTTTTTACAATGGGATCCTTAGGGCAAAAGTTTCCCACTCTATGCCTATTCACAGGATTACGTTGTAACCTTCTGTCAGAGGAATACGTCAGAAGATACACCCATTGTATATGTCCCATGTGGGCTCAAAGTGAAATGTGAATAGAACCTAAGGTGAATAATGGGGTTAGAATCCTACATTATCTTCATAACAGTTTATTCCTCCAGCCCTATATTATAAAGGTAATTTGTTATGGATTAAAGGGGTTCTCCGGTGGAATTTTTTTAATCAACTTCTATTAAAAACTACTTCTATTTAAAAATCTTAATCATTCCAGTACTTATCAGCTGCTGTATAACACAAAGAAAGTTCATTTCTTTTTTCATTCATTTTCTCTCTGTCCACAGTGCTCTCTGCTGACACCTCAGTTAATGTCAGGAACTGTCCAGAGCAGGATAGGTCTGCTATGGGGATTTGCTCCTACTCTGGACAGTTCCTGACATGGACAGAGGTGCCAGCAGAGAGCACTGTGGTCAGACAGAAAGAAAAAGAAAAAAAAAAAAAGAACTTCCTTTGGAGCATACAGCAGCTGATAAGTACTGGAAAGATTAAGATTTTTTAATAGAAGTAATTTACAAATCTGTTTAACTTTCTGGCACCAGTTGATTTAAAAAAAAAAAAAGTCCCCCCCCCCCCCAGAGTAGCCATTTAACCCCTTAAGGACTCAGCCCATTTTGGTCTTAAGGACTCAGACAATTTAATTTTTACGTTTTCATTTTTTCCTCCTCGCCTTCTAAAAATCATAACTCTTTTATATTTTCATCCACAGACTAGTATGAGGGCTTGTTTTTTGCGCGACCAGTTGTCCTTTGTAATGACATAACTCATATCATAAAATGTATGGCGCAACCAAAAAACACTATTTCTGTGGGGAAATTAAAACGAAAAACGCAATTTTGCTAATTTTGGAAGGTTTTATTTTCACGCCGTACAATTTATGGAAAAAATTACATGTGTTCTTTATTCTGAGGGTCAATAAGATTAAAATTATACCCATTATTACATACTTTTATATTATTGTTGCGCTTAAAAAAAATCACAAACTTTTTAACCAAATTAGTACGTTCATAATCCCTTTATTTTGATGACCTCTAACTTTTTTCTTTTTCCGTATAAGTGGCGGTATGGGGGCTCATTTTTTGCGCCATGATCTGTACTTTTTTTTGATACTACATTTGCATATAAAAAACTTTTAATAAATTTTTTATAATTTTTTTTAATAAAATGTATTAAAAAAGTAGGAATTTTTTATTCTTTTTTTCGTTCACGCCGTTCACCGTACGGGATCATTAACATTTTATTTTAATAGTTCGGACATTTACGCACGCGACGATACCAAATATGTCTATAAAAAAATTTTTTTACGCTTTTTGGGGGTAAAATAGGAAAAAACGGACGTTTTACTTTTTTATTGGGGGAGGGGATTTTTCACTTTTTTTTACTTTTACTTTTACATTTTTTTACATTTTTTTTTACAGTTGAATAGTCCCCATAGGGGACTATTCATAGCAATACCATGATTGCTAATACTGATCTGTTCTATGTATAGGACATAGAACAGATCAGTATTATCGGTCATCTCCTGCTCTGGTCTGCTCGATCACAGACCAGAGCAGGAGACGCCGGGAGCCGCACGGAGGAAGGAGAGGGGACCTCCGTGCGGCGTTATGAATGATCGGATCCCCGCAGCAGCGCTGCGGGCGATCCGATCGTTCATTTAAATTGCGAACTGCCGCAGATGCCGGGATCTGTATTGATCCCGGCACCTGAGGGGTTAATGGCGGATGCCCGCGAGATCGCGGGCGTCGGCCATTGCCGGCGGGTCCCTGGCTGCGATCAGCAGCCGGGATCAGCCGCGCATGACACAGGCATCGCTCCGATGCCCGCGGTTATGCTTAGGACGTAAATGTACGTCCTGGTGCGTTAAGTACCACCTCACCAGGACGTACATTTACGTCCTGCGTCCTTAAGGGGTTAGGAAAACATCTTCCAGAAATAGACCCCGGCTTGCCTGTTATCAAGAGTGCACCTAGCCTTTCAGCCAGGTGTTGCCATCTATCCCCCTGTAAATACTGATGCTCACCACTAGTCACCATTTAATACTGGCAACCACCGCATATCACCCCTCAAATACTGACTGTTGTATTTCTATTTTGTTTCATACCAATGTCACATCAGTGTTTATCTTATTTTCTTCTCCAGAAGCCTAATATCTACTTGTGAGAAGCCAGATGACGTTATAGACTTCACAAATTACAGTGAAGACTCAATCTTTCAGCCAATGATCCGAAGAGAAGAAGAGCTGACCTACTATGATGCCGACCTTGTCCCTTGGGCCTCCCAAGATGACCAGTTAGCCTTTGTAGACTTTCCAAAGAAAGCTGAATTGAACGAGAGAGCTAAGAGAAGTGATTTTCAAATGTTCAATGCCGATATAGATGATCGCCTGCAGGAAGACAATCTCCATTTTGATGCTCACGTAGAAGAACCAGGTGATCCAAGCGAAACGGATTTCCAAGAGCTTAAACAACTTGCTAGTGAAATGGGGCAATATTTTGGGCCTGGCTTTTACTAATAAGATCTTTATTAACTTATGATTAGAGATGCACCAATACAATTTTTGTAAAATTGAGTACAAGTACTGATAATATTTCAAGTACTCACTAATATTTATTACAAATACTTTTCCTGCTCCAGTCTGGACTGCTCACCCCATCACTCCCTGTCACGTAGCTGTCACATCTCTCTGTCCTCCCTTCTGTCTGCTGCCTGGTCCCTTGACACTGGACTTCCAATAATGGAAGAGAAGTCCAGGGAGATGGCTTCTTAAAATGATTAAACACCTTAACATGTCAATTTGTTTTCTTTTTAAATTAGTGATTGTGGTGCAGATGATGGGCAGCAGGTATCAGACATTTGCACAAGTACAAATGCAAATGTTCAGTATTGCCACCGATACTGGTAGTCGTAGTCTTGCCGCATCCTTACTTGTTATTTTGTAAAATTTTTGTTTATATTTTACATGTGCTATAATTTGCTTTTTCATACAGCCAAAATAAAATGGTTGCATTACATGGGAAAATAAAAAATAGTGTTAAAATGACACTTCATCAAAAAGTTACTAGAGTGTTGTTTTCTTACAGGCACCAATATTCAAGTTAGACCTTTTTTAGTATGTTTTCTGATTTTGGCATTTCTGATGTTTTTGGTTTTCCCCACAATAAGTTGTTATTACTGTAGATTCTTACAGTAATGTTTCAGAAGAAATTAAACATTAAACCCTGACTGACATCTGCCATATATGTGTATCGGTGGGTTGCCATAGGCACAGGAAAGGAGGCAGGGCAGTATACCCTTTAGGACTACTGATGTGGATTAAAAGGGGTACTCTGGTGGAACATTTTTTTTTTTTTTTTTTTTTATCAACTGTTGCCAGAAAGTTAAACAGATTTGTAAACTACTTCTATTAAAACTTCTTAATCCTTCCTGTACTTCTTAGCGGGTGTATAATACAGAGGAAATTCTTTCTCTGCTGACACCTCTGTCCCTTTTAGGAACTGTCCAGAGCAGCATATGTTTGCTATGGGGATTTTCTCCTACTCTGGACAATTCTTGACATGGACAGAGGTGTCAGCAGGGAGCACGGTGGTCATAACAGAACAGAAATCCAAAAAGAAAAGAATTTCCTCTGTAGTATACAGCTGCTAATAAGTACTGGAATGGTTAAGAATTTTTAATATAAGTAATTTACAAATCTGTTAAACTTTCTGGCACCAGTTGATTTAAAAAAAAAAAAAAAGAAGTTTTCCACCGGAGTACCCCTTTAAGGTATGGGGTATTGGTAACTCTAAACTAGAATGCTATACTTCTATATGCATATTAAAGGGTACCTCTCATCAAATAAACTTTTGATATATTCTAGATTAATGAATGTTGAATAACTTTCCAATAGTATGTTAATGAAAAATATGCTTCTTTCTATTGTATTTTTCCCGATCAGTCCTGTCAGCAAGCATTTCAGACTCATGCTGGAGTCCTAAATACTCAGAGCTGCCAGCCTGCTTTGTTCACAGCCAAACAGGCTGTGAACAAAGCAGGTTGGCAGCTCTGAGTTTTCTCCTTTGTGAACAAAGCAGACTGGCAGCTCGTAGTGTTTAGGACTCCAGCATGAGTCTGAAATGCTTGCTGCCAGGACTGGAAGGGAGACCCCTAGTGGTCATTTCTTCAAAGTGGAAAATTAAATAGAAATAAGCATATTTTTTAATAACATGCAATTGTAAAGTTATTATGCATACATTAATCTATAATATATCAAAAAAATTTGATGAGAGGTACCCTTTAAAGGGAACCTGTCACCTGTGTAATGCTGCACGGGCAGCATGAAACTACAGGCAGCATGAAATAGGTGCAGGGAGCAGGGTCTTGGAGCACTATCATAGGAGGAGAATTATCAAAACCTGTGCAGAGGAAAAGTTGCCCTTAGCAACCAGTCACATTGCCTCTTTAATTATTAAAAAGGACTCTGAAAAATAAAATAAACATTCTGACTGGTTTCTATGGGCAACTGGGAAACTTTGCAGTGTATTCTTAAGGTCCATTCACCTGGGTGGATTTTGTGCAGATTTTGCTACCTTTGACTTCAATGGGTCAGGAGAAAATCTACAAAAGTGGCATATTACATGCCAAAAAAAGAAGCAATCTGATTGGTTGCTATGGGCAACTAGTCAACTTTTCTTCTGCACAGATTTTGATAAATCTCCCACATGGTGTGTCAAAAATGAGCCCTCACACGGCTCTGTAGATGAAAAAAATATAAATATATAAGTAATAAACCAAAAAATATAGAAATGGGGTATCATTTATTATTGTACTGACGAATAGAGTAACATTATTGGGCGACATTTATCAAAAATGACAAATTTGCTAATGACAACCAATCACAGCTAAGCTTTCATTTCTCAGATTGTTCTGGTAAAATGAAATTTAAGCTCTGATTGGTTGTTATAGGCAAAACCAGACTTTTTTCCTCAGACTGCTACAGTAAATCTGGGACAATCTGTCAGACTGTCCCACAAATTGCACATTTGCCTTTTTTTCAGTTTCACCCCACAAATATTTTTTTTAATTGTTTTGCAATACAGTGGGGGAGATTTATCAAAGTATTTAGACTGGTTTTTCTTGTCTAAATTTGTCGCACAGAAAGTCGCAGTCTAAATCTGTGCGACTTTTCTGCGACTTTTGCTCTAGAGGATTTTTAGAACATGATGCATGTTAGTCTATTTTAGACTGAAATGCATTGAAAAATGCATTGGTGCTGAATTTATCAAAAGTGACTTTTCAGCGACAAGTTGCATCGGCTGAAAGTACGCCGAAATGTCAGACCATGTTGGAGCAGGTTTAAATATAGACTAAAGCATAGATCATGAAGTCTGTGCACAGAATTTATCAAGAGCCGTGCGCCATTTGATAAATTAGGTGCACAATAGACCAGCCTAACCCTCTGTAGTTTGGTCTATATTGATGCGGGACATAGACAGCTTTGATAAATATCCCCCATTGTTTGGTAAATTAAGTGTACAATGAAGGGTGCAAATAGAGAACAACTTGTCACACAAAAAAGCAAGCCCTTACATGTAGATGGAAATTTTATAAATATAGAACTTAAGCTAAGTTTGCACTTGTGGTCTCTCTCATTAAAGGGGTACTCCGGTGGTCAACGTGTATTTCCGTTTTTGACTTACCCTAATTGTTTTGTTTCATTTCTATTCTTGTTGTTTAGGCGACTCTATTTCCGTTCTTTGTTGTCTTTTTATCCCCCACTTTGTTTTCCTATCTTTGCTTCCATTTCCTGTTTCTTGCTGTGCTGAAAACTACAAATCCCAGCATGCCACATGCCTTGCTGGTTTGGGGCGGCTCCTTTTTTTTTGTTCTGCCCTTTACCCACCCTACTATTTTCCCGGGCCGGCCCCCTTATACACAGCACACTAATATAATCAGCCCTGGTTGGGATACACTGTCATACACACACAAAAGGGACAACAACTCCCAGCATGTGTCATTCAGATGTCTTCAGTCTGTGGTATAACACCAGCATGCTGCCTCTGTAGTCTCCTGGGAGTTGTAGTTCACCACACCTCTATAAGGCATACACCAGTGTTTCCCAACCAGGGTGCCTCCAGGTGTTGCAAAACTACTACTACCAGCATGCCCAGACAGCCAAAAGTCTGGGCATGCTGGGAGTTGTAGTTTTGATACAGCTGAAGACACCCTGGTTGGGAAACAATGCACTCTGTTTGTAATATACTGAATAGGCTAGGACAGTGTTTCCCAATCAGTGTGTCTCCAGCTGTTGCAAAACTACAACTCCCAGCATGCTCAAAGGCTGTCAGGGAATGCTGGGAGTTGCCATTTTAAAACAGCTGGAGGCACACTGGTTTGCAAACACTGGTGTAACATGATGTGTTTGCTGAATAGTCTAGGACAGGGTTTCCCAACCAGTGTGCCTCCAGCTGTTGCAAAACTACAACTCCCAGCATGCCCAAAGTCTGTCCAGGCATGCTGGGAGTTGTAGTTTTGATACATCTGGAGGCAGACTGGTTTGTAAACACTAGCATACACACACATAACAGGGACTACAACTCCCAGCATGTGTCATTCACACATAGAAATCATCCCCAGACCGAAATGTATTCCCCTGCAGTCTATACATCCTCAGCCCGTGCACCTTGTCATCCTCCCCTTCAGATAACACTTCCTCCCCTTCACATACATCTTCTCTGTCTTCTTTCAGTGCAGACCTGCATCCTCAGAAGACAAAGCCGGGGGAGGGGAGATGAGGAGCTGTGTAGGAGCTTCTTGCTCTCATGCACACCTGTGACCACCTGGAGGGGGAGATGAGGGGCGTGGCCTATCTCTGTCATGCACACCTGTGACCACCTGGAGGGGGAGATGAGGGGGCGTGGCCTATCGCTGTCATGCACACCTGTGACCACCTGGAGGGGGAGATGAGGGGGCGTGGCCTATCTCTGTCATGCACACCTGTGTCTTCCAGGAGGGGGAGATGAGGGGGCGTGGCCTATCTCTGTCATGCACACCTGTGACCACCTGGAGGGGGAGATGAGGGGGCGTGGCCTATCTCTGTCATGCAGTTTTGAAAGAACAGAGAGAAAAAAAAACCATGACATCTTGTCCACAGCCTAATCCTAACCTGTGGACAACAGTCAGAGATCCAACACAAAACTACAGAACTTCCTGGCCCACAAACAGGTAAGAAAAAAGACACATGCTACGCAAACATATAATACATGTCAATTGCAAAAAACATGACCACTAAAAGAAGATGCAATAAAGCCAAAAATCTTAACCACCGGAGTACCCCTTTAAGGGCCCGTTCAGCTCTTTTTTTGCACCAAACAGCCCCCAAAACAGGTCGGAGCACAACGGACTCTATCATGTCACCACAGGGTCCCGACTGATCCCATTGACATGAAAGGGGTTTGTTAAGGATCTGGCAATTTACCGAAATTTAGTGGGAAAAAAAGTGAATTTTTTTTCTCCGCTACGCTCCTGTTATTCCGACAGACTTGCCAACAGTGCTTTGTATAACGGAGCCCGAAGGCATTGTGAACAACCCTTAGGCCTGGTTCACATAACGATTTTACCATCCGATTAACAGACAGTAAAATCGGACAAACTCGGATTACCTGAAATCATATACAATCGTATTTAAAAAAATTTTGGTATCCGATTTGAAATCGTATCAAAAAAATCGTACGGCTGAAATTTCATCTGATTTTTCACAAAAAATCTGTTCATGTTTGGTAAATTATATGTATGTCAAGGGCAATAAAGTTTATTTAAAGACACTACTGCGCATGTGTAAAAATAAATCGTGTGCGATAAATCTGATGAAATCGCACAGTCACACGATTCAATATGATTTACATAGGCCATAATAATATAGAAATCATACACTATTTTAATCTAATTTTGAATCCGGGCAAAAAAAATCATGGTCAACCACGATTTTACCCCCGATCTAAAATTGTGTAAAAACTGATGCATGTGGTGGATATGATTACTGAATAGAAGTCAATGGATACGACTTGGCATGCAGAAAAAGTAGGATGGTAAACTTGTGATGTGAATGCACCCTTAGAAGGTGAGAAAGGAAAACAAAGCGAGGATGCCAGGTCAGGAACAGGTTACTTCAATAAATATTGCTCAATGGCATTGGGGCAGATTCACTAGTCCTATCTAATACTTAAAGGGGTACTCCATTGCTAGACATCTTATCCCCTATCCAAAGGGGATAAGATGTCTGATCGTGGGGGTCCGGCTGCTGGGACCCCACGCGATCTCCATGCAGACACCCGACATTCTGAACATTATATTCAGAATGCTGGGTTCAGGCGGATGTGGTCATGATGTCACACAATGCTCCCTCCATTCATGTCTATGGGAGGGAGCGTGACAGCCATCACGCCCCCTCCCATAGATATGACGTCACGACCACAGCCGACCGAACCCAGCATTCTGAACATAATGTTCAGAACACTGGGGGGGTCTGCATGGAGATAGGGGATAAGAAGTCTTGTAACGGAGTACCCCTTTAACCTTAGGGTAGGGTAACATCTGCCATATTTTGCTGTGTATTTCATACAGCTGATTTTGCTATCCATTGACTTAAATTGGTAGAAAAATATGCAGCAGCAAAATGTGGTAGCCCTTGGGGGGTGTATGGTAGTGGTGGTATGGTATCGGTATATGAGGGGTTAATGTTAACCCTATAGTTCGTGACGCCAGGCTGAGGGCTGGTATGCTGAGGTAATGCTCCGGCCTATCGCCGCCGTTCCCAGTAACGATAGGTGCATGAAATGACTGAAGGTCCACAAGGAGATTGAACTTGAACTTGAACAACTTTACTTAAGTGCCTGCGATACATCCAAGGCACAGTAACAGTCTCATACAAACAGTCCTCATATCGCTCAGTGACTGACAGTTGTTGCAGACCTCTTTAGAAAGTCTCTGAATTTAGGGTTAATATTTGCAGATCCGTCCGGATTTAGGGGTTATATTAGGTCCAGTGATGCTGCAGAGTGTCTGGGGATTGATACACTCTCTATTCGGAATTACTCACGGGTCTAACTCACTGCGATAGTTCCTGCGCAGATCCTTCTCGTTTGACAGCCCAGGAACAAGAGAGCGAAAACATGGCCGCCGCTCCCTAATATGGGCAGGGGGCGGGGTGAATCCAATTGGTCCGAACATCTGTCATTCACCATTACACAGAGTAATGGGATTGCATACGTCACCGGGCCTCCAAAGGTCCTTAAGCAGAATACCATAGAGTTTACCTAGTCATGTGACCCGCAGGTCCTGCAACACTATGGAACTGGTAATCAACCATTTATTTACCTATATTACTATATTTACATCACCCTTATATAAATTACTAGGCTATTAGTTGGAATAGAGGCGACAAGGGCTACACAACAGGGATTCCTAAGTCCTAGGGATTCTGGCTATGGGGACCCACACATACATAGGTACCGTATAAAATGTGGTACCGGGACACCACAAAAATATGCCACATATGACCCCACCCTTAAACTTCTGAAGTGTAAAAATGTGCAAAATTTCTCCCACTGGCTTATGCTATATGTTAAAGCGCAACTGTCACGGATTTGTACCCCCATAAATTAAATCACAGGGTAACAAAGTTCTTTAGAATTACTCTCTAGGTATACCTTTTACTGCTTTCTAGCAGTTTTTATGAGGCTAAAAAATGCTTTATAAGACAGACAGCAACAGTTGGATAGGCGTGGCTATGGCCCACAGCCGCCACCCCTATCTCCTGTATGTCATCGCTAGGACCGCTGTGTGATTGGTCCCAGCACATAGGCCCCTTCATTATCTTTATCTCTAGCGGCAAACATACAAATGTATAAGTAAAACAAGTGCCCGTTCTTCTATCAGTTTACAGTGCCCGTTCTCCTATTAGGTTACAGTGCCGTCACAGTGGGTTAGTTTGCATAGCAAGCGCCAGAGGCCGGGAGGGAGCGCTTGCTATCAAAACTAGCCGCCCGCAGCTCTGGTGATGTGCAGCCACACCTGCTTCCTACAACACCACAACCACTGGTCGAGGTGGAATACTGAAACAGGTAAGATAGGCACAGAGAAATATTGACTGGAATACTTTGTGAGAACTCCGCCTTAGGGTGCGTTCCCACTTGGCGTATACGCAGCATATTTCATGCTGCACAGAATTTATGTCAGCAGCAGGAAATACGCTGCGTATTCCTTGCTCACTATACACACAGGGCTTTCCGGCAGCAGCCCTATGTGTGCAGTGAGTTTTAGAGGCGGAGCCGCGCGTCACAGTCACGCCGACACCCGGCTCCGCCTCCAATACTCACTACACGCATAGGGCTGCCGCCGGAAAGCCCTGTGTGTATAGTGAGCAAGGAATACGCAGCGCATTTCCCGCTGCTGCTGTAAATTTTGCGCAGCGTGAAATACGCTGCGTATACGCCAGGTGGGAACGCACCCTTATGGTAACAGAGCTGGCTCCAGAAAAAAGGGGGTCCAAATGGATGGATGAATGGATGGTGATTGTGAGGACAGTTTACAGTCAGTCATATTTCCTTATGCTGTAATGTTGTGCAATAATGGAATGTTCTGTTTGGTAACAAATAAAGTTGTTAAAAAAAAAAAAGATTCTGTGCATTGCATGTAGTGATTGAGGCGCTCACTGTACAGGTTGGTGTCCTCCTGAGGTAATAACCTGTAGGTGAGGAGTCAGTGTCAGTAATACTTGTATATCTTATAATATCTCCCCTCATGGAGACATCTTCCCCCTCAGCTTCACTATTTATACACTTACTTTATAATATTTATATACTCACTCAATAATGGCTGGATTGGCCGCCCCACAGCTGCAGACAGCAGCCATCTTGCTCCATTAAATGTAGAAAGGAGATGAGAATCAATACATTTGTTCTCTATCCTGAGGGACATTTCTGTGTATGGTGGAGACTGTGCCATGTCACCTGTTACCACTCTGCCTGTTGCTAGGCAACCACCCCATATTAGGCTGGGTTCCCATTACGTTTTCCCCCATACGGGAGAACATACGGCAGGGGAGAGCTAAAACTTGTGCTCCCGTATGCCTTTCTATGCGCTCCCGTATGAAATTCATTTCAATGAGCCGACCGTAGTGAAACGTTCGGTCGGCTCATTTTTGCCCCGTATGCGCTTTTACAACCGGACCTAACACCGTGGTCGACCGTGGTTTTAGGTGCGGGCGAAAAGCGCATACGGGGCAAAAATGAGCCGACCGGACCGAACGTTTCACTGCGGTCGGCTCATTGAAATGAATTTCATACAGCAGGCCAAGTTTTTAGTTCTCCCCTGCCGTATGCGCTCCAGTAAGGGGGAAAACGTAATGGGAACCCAGCCTTACATGGTTACTGCCTAAAAGATTCATCATTGGTACGACTTGTAGGGACTGTTCACACACATACAGCAAGTGACACAAATATATATATACACACACACACACACACAAAATCATAGAATGTTGCAGAATCTTGTAGAATACCTTTTTTTATTGAATATTATAAGATTCTGCAGCATCCTATGATTTTGCATCACTGGACTACAGCTACTTCTAACTATATATATATATATATATATATATTTTTTTTTTTTTTTTTTTTTTTTTTTTTTTTTTTTTTTTTTTTTTTTTTTTTTTTCTTGTAGGGAACTGCTCACACAGTGGGTTTGGCAATGACAGTACAGTGGTCCCTGAAGTTACAATATTAATTGGTTCAAGGACGACCATTGTATGTTGAAACCATTGTATGTTGAGACCATAACTCTATGGAAACTTGGTAATTGGTTCTGAAGCCACCAAAATGTCATCCAAAAATAGGAAAAAGTGAGCATTAAAGATAAATAAGTAGATAACTAATACAGATAAAGCAAATCCTTACATACAAAAGTAAGAAAGAGCTGCTGGGAGCTGTAAATCACTGTCTATTTCAGCATTTCCCAACCAGGGTGCCTCCAGCTGTTGCAAAACTACAACTCCCAGCATGCCCAGACAGCTGGAGGCATGCTGGTTGGGAAACACTGGTCTATGTAGAGGACAGAAGCTTCTTCAGGGTCCTGTACAGTACATGCAAGGTCCTAAAAAAAAAGTAAAATGGAGCCGCCCCCACCTGATGTCCAAAGGAGCAGCTAACTCTGGCACATGTAAAGAGTAGTACAGAACATGTAATACCTCCCTGTACTGTAGGGGACGCCACCAGACACCAGTCAGTGCATGTACTTCAGTAATACAGGAAATGAGTACAGAACATGTAATACCTCCCTGTACTGTAGGGGGCGCTACCAGACACCAGTCAGTGCATGTACTTCAGCATTGCAGGTAATGAATACAGAACATGTAATACCTCCCTGTACTGTAGGGGGCGCTACCAGACACCAGTCAGTGCATGTACTTCAGCATTACAGGTAATGAATACAGAACATGTAATACCTCCCTGTACTGTAGGGGGCGCTAACAGACACCAGTCAGTGCATGTACTTTAGGAATACAGGGGTTTTACCAGTGAAACGTCCATTCTGAGTGGTCGGTTCTTCCAGCCCTTGACGCATTTTGCAGATTCCATAGCATTGTATGTTTAGTCTGGTCCAGAAAAGACCATTGTATGCTGAAACTATTGTATCTTGAGGGGTCACTGTATTCACACAGGCAGTAGGTTTCAAACGTCAAAGAGGATGTTTATTTAAATGAACTTTAGGAACAAAGCATAGTGCAAAACAACAAAACCTAAGCCTGTCCGGCTCTAACTAAACATCAGGATACCTTTCTATCCTACTGTGGGCCTAATGTCTGGCCCCAAGGAAACTCACACAAATGTCCATAGAGGAAGGTTCAGACCTGGTAGGTTTGAGCTGCAGATCTGGCTGTGGATGTTTCTCCTCTGTCTCTCCAGCAATCAGCAGCTACCCAACCTCCCCTGAGGACACCTTGAAATAGGGAAACCCATAGTGGATTAGTGGTGTGGACTGGAGCCCTTCCACATCCAACCTGTCCTCCAGCCCTTGATATTTAAACAAAAGAGCTTTAGCAGACTATGCTCTGCTAAAGCAGCATATATCCTTCTGGATTTCCTTTATCGTACCTGGCTGAGAAAACCAGGCGACATTTACACCCCATCCACCACTTTCCCGTACACTTATATATATACCACAATATATATATATATATATATATATATATATATATATATATATATATATACCGTATTTATTGGGGTATACCACACACCGGCCTATAACACGCACCCTCATTTTACCAAGGATATTTGGGTAAAAAAAGTTTTTTACCCAAATATCCATGGTAAAATGAGGGTGCGTGTGTGCGCGTGTATACCCCGATACACCCCCAGGAAAGGCAGGGGGAGAGAGTCCGTCGCTGCCTGCTTCTCTCCCCCTGCCTTTCCTGGGGTCTAGAGCCCTGCTGCCGGCCCTTCTCTCACCCTTGCTATCGGTGTCGGCGCCGATAGCCAGGGGGAGAGAAGCGGCGCCGACAGCCAGGGGGAGAGAAAGGGCAGCAGCACCCATTGCCGGCGCCGCTGCCCCGTTGCCTCCCCCCATCCCCGATGGCATAATTACCTGGGTCGGGTCCGCGCTGCTGCAGGCCTCCGGCGCGCGTCCCCTGCGTCGTTGCTATGCACGGCGCGACGCACTGACGTCATGCGCCACGCCGTGCAGCGCATAGCAATGACGCCGGGGACGCACGCCGGAGGCCTGCAGCAGCGCGGACCCGACCCAGGTAATTATGCCACCGGGGATGGGGGGAGGCAACGGGGCATCGGCGCCGGCAATGGGTGCCGCTGCCCTTTCTCTCCCCCTGGCTGTCGGCGCCGCTTCTCTCCCCCTGGCTATCGGCGTCGGCACCGATAGTCAGGCGGACAGAACGGGCAGCGGCGCCGATAGCCAGAGGGAGAGAAGGGCCGGCAGCAGCGCTCTAGACCCCAGGAAAGGCAGGGGGAGAGAAGTGGGCAGCGACGGCCTCTCTCCCCCTGCCTTTCCTGGGGGTGTATCGGCGTATAACACGCACATGGACTTTAGGCTAAAAATTTTAGCCTAAAAAGTGCGTGTTATACGCCGATAAATACGGTATATATATATATATATATATATATATATATATATATATATATAGTAACATAATACACATCATTGGGAATGTTTACCTGATATGTCTAAATAAATATTACATTCTGATGTCGGACCTGGAGCATTTTACAGAGATGAGCAGCATTCGGCGCCGTTTGTCTTTTCTCACAAAAGCATTGTGTCAAAGAACACTTCTGCAGAACGTTCCTACCCCTGTGCCAGCCTCTAAGGGCTCATCCACACCAGGGAATCTATGCCTGGAGATATTCTGGGTGGATATTCCGTCTGGAGCGGGAACTGACAAAACAAGCCAGTGCTAGGGCCGCTCGGAAATGTGTTGACTCCATAGACATCAATGCATTTTAGAGAATCAACATGTCCATTCCGCCAAAAGAATAGAGCAGATTCCTCCCAAAGAGTCCGGGGTTCTGGAAATTCCCTGGTGGAACGTCCGCTGCAGAATTTTGGAAGTGCAAATCAGCCCTAATTATTCTGCTATATTGGTTCATATATATGCTATTCATGCAAAGATCCCCAAACACCCCCGCACTGTGAACAGTGCAAAAATAAATAAAAAATGCCAAACGACAGAAATGCTTATTTTGGGTCACATTGTATAACATCATATGGTACTGTGATAGCTTGGGTAGGTAGGGTGTAGCTGTGCAGTGATCAAAGGATGTTGGATTAGCCCTTAACTGTCGTGACGCCAGGGTGCGGGTTCCTCTCTGTATATGTATCCTACCGCCATCCGTCCCAGGAACGATAGGGAGGAATAAAGGATTGTCCACAACCGGAATTTTAGTAAACTGAAGATAACTTTACTGCAGATTTTATGCAGGTTAAATGTAGTAACAGTCTTTACAGAGGACCGGACTTTAGGCTCCTCACAGGTTTGGTTAGGACCTTGTAGGGAATAAGCTTGGAGGATTTGCTTTATGCTGTTCCACTGGAATTAGTGGAATTAGGGGTATTGTTTAGGTCCAGCAGTCACGTAGGATTAACGGGAATTTGGATTGAGTAGACTCACGGTTTAGTAAGGCTCTGGATTGGTAGGCTTCAGACCTAATTTGTCTTGTAGGTAAGCACAGAGCTCCGCTCACCGTCATGTCCCAAAGGAAAGAGGCGGACAAGAGAGCGAGGATTGGATAACAGCGCCCTTATATCTAAAAGGGCAGGCCTCAAGCTTATTGGTCCCCCAGACCTATCAGTCCTAATACAAAGCATTGTGGTACATCACGTGACATGAGCACATGGCCTGGAAGGTCCTCAACCTTAGCAGAACAACATAATTTTTAATCATGTGACCTAAGGTCCTGGAAGCAACATTTACACTATACAATATATAAAATATTTACATAAAATTAAAGAAGGAAGAGGCGACTAGGGGTTATTCCACTAAGAGCATCCTATCAGTACAGAGGAATCCTGACTTTGGGGACTTATTACACAAGGTACAGTACACGTACAGTACCGGGACACCACAGTACCAATAAATATTACAGATCATGGCACAAAAAATGAGCCCTCCTACTGCCCCATATACGGAAAAATTAAATGGTATAGGGCTCAGAAGAGGACAATATTAAAGGGAATATTTTGCCTAGATTTTTTTCCTGCTTTAATGCAGATACTGAAATCTGTTCTGTTTAGCTTTCTGGCACCAGTTGATTTAAAAAAAATGTTTTCCACCAGAGTACCCATTTAATGCACAACAATCTGAGGCAGATATATAGTAAGCTACTTTACATGAAGTAAAACTGAATGGAGTACATGAAAAATGAGTTTTTTTGTTTGTTTTTTTAGGAAAAAAATCCCTTTAAAGAACAATATCTGTAGAAATGTTAGACGGTGAGGCCAGAACAGCAGATGAAAGAAATCATCATGGTGGCTCAACTGTATCCGAGTCTGAATGCTGGAGTAAAGTGGATTCATCAGAGCGGGGTCTGGAGCCCACCAGTGATGGTATAATAACAAATAGTATACATAGCTATTATCATCTGTAGGTCTTAGATTGTGAACCAAGTTCTAGTAGTAATTTAACCTTATACTAACTGTTATGTGCTGTTACACCCAGCATTTTTTTTAATGCTTTAAAATAAAAATAAAAATGCATGAGAAAACGTCTACATTATAGAGACCGGTCACCAGGTGTTACCCTATATAATTGTCTGCAACGTGTTCTACACCATACAATCAGGGCTGGTGCAAGGATTTTTCCCATCCTAGGCAAAACCTCACTTTGCTGCCACCCGCAACCTTTGGAGGTTTGGCCCTTGGTCTAAAAATTATATTTTTGTCCTTGTATGTGTGCAAACATGGCCATAGGCCATGTGGTTGGTTCACATTTTTTTTGTGAACAATACCACCATCAAGGCTGCCATCAGAAATTTCAGGGCCCCTTACACAGCTCAAGGCCTGGGCCCCCCCCCCCCCCCCCCTTCCACCACGTGGCCCACTCCCGAATCCGCCCCCAGGGCCTGTCCCTAATTTTATTTTATTTTCTAATTATATATTTCTAATTAGATTATAGCAGATGCAGTGCAGTAAGATATTGTGCTGCACAGTATTTTACTGCACCCTGCTAAATTCTAATACTCCCTAATCTAGTTACTGTGAAACTTCCCTAAAAATTCAACAATATTGCCACATACCGATTAGGGATCCACCGATTATCGGTATGGGCGATATTATCGGCCGATAATCACGATTTTGGGCATTATCGGTATCAGCAATTACCTTGCCGATAAGCCGATAATGCCCCGCCCTCCCGCACCGCGAAAGCCCCCCCCCCCCCGACCCGCCGCACCGCGTCGCACCCCCCACCGTAGTGCTGGGCGGTATACCGGTATGAATCGGATACCGTTTTTTTTCCTCCCATGGTATGGATTTTTGCCCATACCACTATACCGGTCGGGCCCCTCCCCCACCCTCCGAGTGGGGGTGGTCGGGGCCATCCATCCTTCCTGTAGTGTCCGGCGGCATTCCGGGTGGAGGGTGAACCGGTCCGGGCTGTCTTTCTTCTCCGGAGGTCCTCTTCTCCACTCCGGGCAGGCTCCGGCCTAGTACGCTGCATAGACACCACTACGCCGTAACATCAGGTGCATCGCTGCGTCGCTGCGCAGCGGCGTCTATGCAGCGTTACTAGGCCGGAGCCTGCCCGGAGTGGAGAAGAGGACCCCCGGAGAAGAAGGACAGCCCGGACCGGTTCACCCTCCACCCGGAATGCCGCTGGACACTGCAGGAAGGATGGATGGCCCGGACCACCCTCCCCGGATGGTCCCAGCAGCAACTGGGAAGGTGAGTCAGGGTTCTGGGATGGACAGGGGTCTGTATAATATACTATACCTACAGTAGGCCCTCCAGCTGTTGCAAAACTACAACTCCCAGCATGCCCGGACAGCCGTTGGCTGTCCGGGCATGCTGGGAGTTGTAGTTTTGCAACAGCTGGAGGCACCCCTAGGCGCGGCGGGGGGGAGCGGTGGCGGTGATAGCTCTCAGGACCCCCGGACTGGCAGGAGGAGAGAAGCGGGTGGCGGCCTATGGCACCGCAAAAGCCACTGCAGTGCATTGATTTAAAGCGCCCGCTTTAAATCAATGATCTGCAGCGGTGTCGCGGGGGGATAAATAGCCGATAACTTATACCGGAATATAGGTATAAGTTATCGGCTATCGGCCCTAACCTCCACCGATTATCGGTATCTGCAGTAAAAAAACGATATCGGTCGATCCCTAATACTGATCATACAGAGGTAGATACTAGCAAGGGCTCTGCAGCCATTATAAGGGATTACAGTTACATTTACTGACTCACAAGTTACGTCTACTTTGATTAGAGGCCATCATGAAGACTCGTCTCCAAAGAACCTACTTTACAGACTCCTCATGTGTATGGCTGCACACATTAATAGTGCCCACTTTGTGCCTCTCTGTGCCCCTGTATATATTTCTTGACCCCCCCCCCTCTTGGTGCCTATATATATATATATATATATATATATATATATATATATTTAATGACTCCCTCTTGGTGCCCCCATAATATATTTAATGCCCGCCCCCTCCCCTCTCTGCCCCCATATACTGCTGTAGGCCCTCCACAGACATACTGCCTTCAGCCATATAGAGGATGCGGCTGCAGGCAGTATGTCTCTGTACCGGCCAGTTTCCGTGGTCCAATCACTCCTTCTCTAGTCTGGGGTCCGGATCCACTGCTATGGCCTATGGGTCATAGCCAGGGGCGGACTGACAACACTCGGGGCCCCCGGACAAAAAAAAAAAAAAAAAATTTTTTTGTTTATCTTGGTTGCTAAGACTCCGCCTCTGTGCTTCTGGGTGTCTTTCAATTTGAAGTCCATAAGATTCCTCCTGATAACTGCGCAGGGATCTATAAGGAAGCAACCAAGATAAAAAAAAAATTAAAAAAAATCCACCCCTTTAAGGCCAAATTAGCTTGGGGTAAAAGGGGGAAAATTGATAAAGAACATCACTAAACCTCCAGGCACTCAGATAGATGTGGTTCTCCTATGTACCAGCTGTGTCCATTTATTATACTCTACCCCCATAACATACAATATACAGCACAGCCCATATGACATCTGTATAGTCTTATGCCTCTTTGTAAGAAAATCATTCATTTTAACTCTTTGTAGCGTTCGAGCATTAAGAATCCTCTTCAATTTTCCTTACAGATGGTTCCTCGAAGTACTTTCTGCAAACAGGCAATTTATGCTTTGAAGAGCAGATACTTGATAATGTTTTTGAAGTGTGTGATACAGAGAAAAGAGGTAAGATCATAAGCTGATTAGATAATAGATTGGTCAGAGATATTTCTCCATGTAATTCATCAAGCGAGAAATACATATGATTAGAGGGATTATCCAGTGAACAGGTTTTTTTTTCCAAAACTATGGCCATTGTATTGAGATATAAAAAAAATAACCTTTGCTCACCTCCAGCACTGCCACCATGCCCACAGTGTCCTGCTTCGGTCCACCGATGCGATCATCTTTCTTAACTGCAGCATGACTGTATCCCCCCACCCCCGATAACCCTTCCTCTTATAGGACTCTACCTTTTATTTAGATGTTAAAGAGTACCTCTCATTAACTTGATAAAGTCAAAGGTCAGTAAAATCTGTAAAAGCAGATGTGCAGCAGAAAATACGCTAAATAGTACCGTATATACTCGAGTATAAGCCGAGTTTTTCAGCACGATTTTTCGTGCTGAAAACACCCCCCTCGGCTTATACTCGAGTGAACTCCCCCACCCGCAGTGGTCTTCAACCTGCGGACCTCCAGAGGTTTCAAAACTACAACTCCCAGCAAGCCCGGGCAGCCATCGGCTGATCAGGCTTGCTGGGATTTGTAGTTTTGAAACCTCCGGAGGTCCGCAGGTTGAAGACCACTGCGGTCTTCAACATCATCCAGCCCCCTCTCACCCCCCTTTAGTTCTGAGTACTCACCTCCGCTCGGCGCTGGTCCGGTCCTGCAGGACTGTCCGGAGAGGAGGTGGTCCGGTGGGATAGTGGTTCCGGGCTGCTATCTTCACCGGGGAGGCCTCTTCTAAGCGCTTCGGGTCACGTTGCCTTGACAACGACGCAGAGGTACGTTCATTGCCAACGTACTTCTGCGTCATTGTCAAGGCAACGCCTCTATTCCGGGCCGGAAGCGCGGGGAAGAGGCGCCCCCGGTGAAGATAGCAGCCCGGAACCACTATCCCACCGGACCACCTCCTCACCGGACAGTCCTGCAGGACCGGACCAGCGCCGAGCGGAGGTGAGTACTCAGAACTAAAGGGGGGTGAGAGGGGGCTGGTTGATGTTGAAGGCAGCAGTGGTCTTCAACCTGCGGACCTCCGGAGGTTTCAAAACTACAACTCCCAGCAAGCCCGGACAGCCGATGGCTGCCCGGGCTTGCTGGGAGTTGTAGTTTTGAAACTTCTGGAGGTCCGCAGGTTGAAGACCACTGAGGGCGGATGATGAGAAGAGGATGATGAAGGGGGGGTGTGGGATGATGACAAGAGGATGATGAAGGGGGGGTGTGGGATGATAAGGGGATGATGAAGGGGGGTGGGATGATGAAGGGGGGTGGGGATGATGACAAGGGGATGATGAAGGGGGGTGGGGATGATGACAAGGGGATGATGAAGGGGGGGGTGTGTGTGGGATGATTACAAGGGGATGATGAAGGGGGGTGGGGATGATGACAAGGGGATGATGAAGGGGGGTGGGGATGATGACAAGGGGATGATGAAGGGGGGATGTGTGGGATGATGACAAGGGGATGATGACAGGTGATGATGATGAGGGTCTGGATGATGACAGGCGGTGATGATGAGGTTGTTAATGACGGGTCTGGATGATGACAGGGGGGGATGATGTATTTCCCACCCTAGGCTTATACTCGAGTCAATAACTTTTCCTGGGATTTTGGGTTGAAATTAGGGGTCTCGGCTTATACTCGGGTCGGCTTATACTCGAGTATATACGGTAATTAATACTACAGTGTGGGCCATTTATATGGATACACCTTAATAAAATGGGAATGGTTGGGGATATTAACTTCCTGTTTGTCGCACATTAGTATATGTGAGGGGGGAAACATTTCAAGATGGGTGGTGACCATGGCGGCCATTTTGAAGTCGGACATTTTGAATCCAACTTTTGTTTTTTCAATAGGAAGAGGGTCATGTGACACATCAAGCTTATTGGGAATTTCACAAGAAAAACAATGATGTGATTGGTTTTAACGTAACTTTATTCTTTCATGAGTTATTTACATGTTTCTGACCACTTATAAAATGTGTTCAATGTGCTGCCCATTGTGTTGGATTGTCAATGCAACCCTCTTCTCCCACTCTTCACACACTGATAGCAACACCGCAGGAGAAATGCGAGCACAGACTTCCAGTATCCGTATACACTGCTATATACTACTATATACACCGCAGTAGAAATGCTAGCACAGGCTTCCAGTATCCGTATACACTGCTATATACTACTATATACACCGCAGGAGAAATGCGAGCACAGGCTTCCAGTATCCGTAGTTTCAGGTGCTGTAGAATGGGCAAAACAAAAATTGGAACAGGACCCTCAGTTTATGCAGAAGATTTTGTTCAGTGATGAGGCAAACTTTTATGTGAATGGTGAAGTTAACAAACAAAATCACCGCTATTGGTCTGACACTAACCCACATTGGATAGATCCTTCCAAGACTGTTGGAACACAAAAATTGATGGTATGGTGTAATATATGGGGTACAAAGATAGTGGGGCCATTCTTCATCAATGGTAAACTCAAGGCCACTGGATATGCGAAATTGCTACATGATGATGTGTTTCCCTCTTTATGCACTGAAGCTGGCACGTCCCCTGAGTTTTTCCAGCAAGATGGTGTACCACCACATTATGGGTGCCAGGTCCGAGCATTCCTAGATGAACAGTTTCCTGGAAAGTGGATTGGTCATCATGGGCCAGTTGAATGGCCCCCAAGGTCTCCGGATCTGACCCCCTTAGACTTTTATCTTTGGGGTCATCTGAAGGCAATTGTCTATGCTGTGAAGATACGAGATGTGCAGCAGCTGAAACTACGGATACTGGAAGCCTGTGCTAGCATTTCTCCTGCGGCATTGCTATCAGTGTGTGAAGAGTGGGAGAAGAGGGTTGCATTGACAATCCAACACAATCGGCGGCACATTGAACACATTTTATAAGTGGTCCGAAACTTGTAAATAACTCATGAAAGAATAAAGTTACATTAAAACCAAGCAGATCCTTTTTTTTTTTTTTTTTTGTGAAATTCCCAATAAGTTTGATATGTCACACGACCCTCTTCCTATTGAAAAAACATAAGTTGGATTCAAAATGTCCGACATCAAAATGGCCACCATGGTCACCACCCATCTTGAAAAGTTTCCCCCCTCACATATACTAATGTGCCACGAACAGGAAGTTAATATCACCAACCATTCCCATTTTATTAAGGTGTATCCATATAAATTGCCCACCATGTAGATCCCAGGAGGACTACAGGCTAGCACTGCAGTAGCACACAGCAACATAACACACAGCACAGATCCTGTCAGTGTGCCATCTGTGCTGCTCCTTTACTTCTCTTGGCTGTACTGTAATCCTCCTCTTCCTCCCTGGAACTCTAGTGTCTGTACATTGCTGGCTCCTCTCCCTATTGCCTGGCTGTGCAGCGTAGTCATAAAGCAAGCCTGACATGTCTTCTTGCATCCTCACTGGCATGGAGCTTTAAGCTAGCAGAGGGGTGAGTGTAATAAATGCAGCAGTCATCTTCCCTAGCAGAACTCATATGACATTTGGGAGGGGGGGAGAGGGCATTTTACTTTATAAAGGAAGGGAAATGCTGTACAGGAAGCGTGATTATCAGTGTGGTATGGGGTGTGATGCAGGGCAAATAGAATTACCCTAGGGGCAGATGGCATTAACCCCTTGTATTCGTGACACCAGGGAGGGGTTTATCCTCAATACCACCCGAAGGTATACCGCTGGATCCTGGGCTAGGGATGTGGGCAATAATGACACCGACGCCAAGTTATGGATAACGGTAGCTTTACTGAGTGGCAGATGGAACAGTCTATATAGTTCAGCCAGGGCCCACAGAGGTGACTAGTGACTTCAGAGACCTCAAGGGCTTGCTGGGACTTGCAGTAGATTTGGACAATTTTAGTGCAGGCCACTCCGACTTGACAATAGATGACTGTGACTGACTTGACTTGAGACTGACAATGCTGTGGTTGTAGTTTACTTGTAGAATTGTGTCTGCTAGACTGACTTGAGGCCTCCTACGCAACTCAGCAGAAAGAGCAGAACTCCATGAGAGAGAAGAGACTCCTCCCAGGGGAACCTCTGGTGGGGTCCCATAGGTAACCCTTAGGTTACATGGTCACTGATACCTCCTGGGTTACACTCACATGACAACTGGTAATCATGGTAAACTGGTAATCACATGTTAACATTCTTAAAGCTATAACATCCTTATATACAATATAATGCAGGCAGAACAACATATTCATTAGGGGACAGGTGCAAGGGAGGCCCAGGAGACACTGTAAGGAGGCTGCCTGACAGCGCAGCAAGGGTACGGGGATACAACTCCCGTACTGGGCCACCACATCAGCAACACATACTTTATAGCAGTATTTCTCAACCAGTGTGCCTCCAGCTGTTGCAAAACTACAACTAGTACAACTAGACATGCTGATAGTTGTAGTTTTGCAACATCTGGAGGTGCGTTCGTTGGGAAACATTGCTTTATAGTGTATAGTGCTTTCCTCACCCCCATACTTATTTCCTGACCCCCATAGTGTATACCCTCCTCACTCCATACTATATTGTTTGTTTATCCCTTCCTCGCCCCCCCCTTCCTTTAATAGTTCCTCCCCTAGTTCTTTATAATGTATCCCTTCCTCACCCCATAATTTATAGTGTATCCCTTCCTCACCTTCATCCTTTATAACAGGCCTTTCCAAACTGAGTGCTGCGAAACACTAGTCCCGTAACAGCAGCAGCCACTACTGTTCACTGGTCACGATGCCAACTGCTTGTTTAAGAGCTGCAGCACAGGTGGCAGCCACTTTAAATCAGTGAGCAGCGGCAGCTGCCGGCACTGCCAAGTGACACCCTTGACGTCACGCTGCGGAAGGAAGCCGCTCATCAGTGCAGCACAGAGGAAGCCGGACCCACCGAGACTCTGAGCCACTGCACCTAAGCCTGCCGGCACACAGGACAGGTGAGAAGTGCACATCAGGGGATCAGAGGAGGGGGAATGATGTAACATAGGGGGTGATAAGGGCAGGGAGGGAACTGAAATAGCACAGAGGGGAATAAATAGGCACAGGGGGACCAGATTGGAGGGGAGATGATGTGGCACAGGGGTTGATAAGGGGGAGGATTCAAATGGCACAGGGGATCAGAGGGGGAATGATGTGGCACAGGGGGTGATAAAGGGGGGTATTGAAATGGCACAGGGGGGGATAAGATAGGGAATCATGTGGCACAGGGGGGATCAGGAGAGGAGGATCAGAGGAGAAATGTGGCACAGGGGGTGATAAAGGGGAGTTAAAATGCTACAGGGAGATCAAGAGAAGGGATGAAATGGAACAGGGGAGGATCAAGAGGGGTCATGTGGCACAGAGGGTGATAAAGGGGGGAATCAAATGGCACAGGAGGGATCAAAAGGGGGAATGATGTGGCTCAGGGGGGTTTTAGGGAAGGAATGAATTGGCATTGGGGGATCAAGAGTGGGAATGAAGGGTCAGGGGGGGGGAAGAGGGTGAATTAGATGGCAGATGGAGAATGAAGGGAGGAATGAAATGGCACAGGTTGATTACAGGAAACTGAATAGTATCACAAATAAAGACGCTTATCCTATGCCAAGGATCGAGGAGTCACTCACAGCCCTCGGGTCGGCTGCTTACTTCTTCACCCTGGACTTAACCAGTGGATATTGGCAAGTGTCCATGGCCGTGGAGGATCCAGAGAAGACTGCCTTCGTGACACCCATGGGACAGTTCGAGTTTTAAAGTATGCCGCTTGGGCTGTGCAATGCCCCTGCTATGTTCCAGCATCTGATGGAAAGGTGCCTGGGCCATCTGAATTTTCAAAGTGTCCTATTGTACCTGGATGATGTCATAGTGTATTCCAAGTCCTACCAGGAACATCTCAATCATCTGTCAGACATCTTCCAAGTCTTAATCAAGCATGGATTAAAGATAAAACCGTCCAAGTGTCACCTGCTCAAGCCTTAGGTCCTTAACTTAATGTTGTCAGTGCAGAAGGGGTCCAGCCCAATCCCAAAAAGGTGGAAGCTGTCAAGAACTGGCTAACCCTGCACATGGTGAAAGATGTCAGGAGCTTCCTGGGATTTGCCGGCTACTACCGCCGCTTCATTCCCCACTCCGCCCAGATTGCAGAACCCCTCACAGCTCTCTTACGAGGTATGAGAAGGAGAACTACAATGGAAGACTACCTATTGAATGGGCCAAAGAGCGAGAACCTGCATTCCAAGCTCCTAAACCTCTGTTGACGGAGCCACCCATCTTGGCGTATCCAGACTACAGTCAGCCGTTTCAGCTGTATACTGATGCCAGCTTCGAGGGTCTGGTAGCTGTCCTGTCTCAAGTCCAGGACGGACAAGAGCGAGTAATTGCCTATGCCAGTCGCAACCTCTGAGGAGCAGAAAAGAACGATGCCAATTACAGCTCGTTCAAGTTGGAACTTCTCGCCCTGGTGTGGGCCGTGACCGAAAAATTCAAAGACTATTTGGCTGCCACGCCATTTACTGTCTACCCGGACAATAACCCATTGGCCCACCTGAACACTGCCAAGTTGGGTGCCATTGAACAACGATGAGCTTCAAGACTAGCCAGTTACAGTTTCACCATCAAATACAGAAGTGGCAAGTCAAATGTCAATGCCGATGTACTGTCTCGGAAGACACCTGGCGAAGAACCACCTGTCAAAGACATGTGGCAAGACGTGGAGATGCCCCTATTTTGTAAGCAGTTCGTGAACCAGAATGTTGTGACTGCCCTCATGGATGGTGAACCCAGGTCCGAAAATGTTAAGGAAGACCTATTCACCTGGAAGACTCTTCAAGACAAAAGTTGAGTCATGGGGCATCTGTTGGACTACCTTCTGGAGAAAAAGGTGCCAACCCGTCTATGCCGGGCCCAGTGTGGCGACGAGTTGAAACGTCTGTGGTGACAGAGGAAACAACTGTTTGTGCACAAAGGACTGTTGTACCACAATTCTTTGGATCCGGTCCTCAACGCATGACCATGACCAGTCGGGACAATTTGGAGTCCTTAAGACCGAAGCTACTGTCAGGCGGAGATTCTATTGGATCAGAATGCAGAGTGACATTGAGAAATGGTGCAGTGAATGTACAGTCTTTAACGTCACCAACAATGTGCGCAAGGACGCAAGAGCACCCCTCCATCCAGACTGAAGGGCCCAACCAGTTGGTCATGCTAGACCACGTCAAATTGTCTCCTACCCAGTCCGGGTATACTTATGTTCTTACCATGGTGGATCATTACTCTAAATGGGTTGTAGTTGTACCTGTCAAAGATCTCACAGCCAAGACAGTGGCCCACATGTTCTACTCCAATTGGGTGCCAACCCTTGGGTGTCCGGAGGCCTTCGAGGCCAACTCTTCCAAGAGTTATGTCAATTCCATGCCTGTAAGAATCTCCGGACTACCGCTTACCATCCCCAGGGAAACGGGCTATGTGAGCATATCAATCAATTCTTTATCAACATGTTGCGAGCAGCCTCTGTGTCAAGTCACGAAGAGTGGCCCGGCTGCTGCCCGAATTACTGGACATATATATCAACACAGTCCCTTTTTCTATAGTAGTGTTGAGCGGCATAGGCCATATTCGAATTTGCGATATTTCACGAATATATGGACGAATATTCATCATATATTCGCTAAATTCGCATATTCATAATATTCACGTTTTTTTTCGCATATGTGAAAATTCGCATATGTAAAATTTATGAACTTTATAGCAAGTATACCAGTGTAACTTGATAGAAATAGCAGAAGGGAGGGATCAATATTCACAAATATTCGCATATACGAATATTCGCATATACGAATATTCGCATATGCGAATATTCGCCCGGCGGTCTCACACAGTAGTATTAGAGCCTTCTTTAGACCACACAAGCTAGAAGCAGAGAGGGATGATCACTGTGATGTGTACTATGGAAAAAAAAGCGCATATTCATAATTTCGAATATACAGTGCTATATTCGCGAATATTCGCAAATAAAATTCGAATTGCGAATATTCGCGAGCAACACTATTCTATAGTATACCCCTTTCTACTTGATAATGGGGCAACATGGGCAGCTGCCTAAAGACCAGACATTTGGGCTCCAGGCCCCGTTCAACAACTCTCCACAAGCCTCCCTAGAATGGGTGTCTGACCACCAGAAAAGGTTCCAAGAAGCCAAAGAAATTGTCAGCAAAAAGATGGGCGAGGAGCAACAGAGACAACAAGAGGACTATAACGGTCATGCCTCTGCCAAACAACTTCAATTGGGCAATAAAGTCTGGCTACGGAAGTTTCTGAGGACCAACAAGCTAAATTCTATCTGGGAGACAGAACCGTACATGGTGACGGCCATACCCTATCCAGAGTCTGATGTCTACGAAGTTCAAAAACCTGTTTATGAGCCACAAGTCGTTCACCGGAATTGAATCAAGTTATGTCTCAAAGAAGATCTACCAGTGCTCCCAGCACCGCCTCCTCCAGCTTTCAGACCTGCGAGAGAGTATGTCCCGGGCGAGGAAATCCACCCATCTATGGATTTCCCCATGTTTTCTCCAAATCAGCCTGCAATCTTCTGTGTCTTACCAACCCCGAGGCTGGTTCAACCCACATTAGTCTCAACACCAGTCCCAGTCTTGTCACTGTTGGCTCCAGCCTATACACCAGTCTCCACAGTGCCAACCCTGTCACCAGCCTCTCCAGCACAGCTGCCATCGACTCTGAGTCCAGCCAGTCCTGAACTAATACCAGCTCCTGAGTTTCCAGCTGCAGCTCCAGAAGTCCCAAGAGCTCCAGAAATCTCAAGAGTTCCAGATTCTCCAGAGGTGGTGTTGCGCAGATCCCAAAGGTTGACGCAAGGACAACTACCAGCTAGGTACTGTATAAGTTGTCAGTATAACACATAGTCTAATTCAGTCAGCTTACATAACATATTATATAAGCTAGTCAAATGCCTAGTTAGGACTGTATCGAACATGAACATTTCCAGTCCATAATTCACCTGTTTAACACTTTTCCTGTCCACGTGTACAGGGTACTCTCCTGGCCAGAGGGTTCCCCTGAAAATATAAATAAAGCACGTAGAGCGACAGAGTTGCTGTATATAAAGGTAACACTGGTATGTTATATAAAAACATGTATAGAGTTCTTGGAGAAGTGTTTAGTGCCAAGGGGCCCCAGTAGCTAAGGCATCAGGTAGAGAGCCTCAGGCAGCCTGATCTGATTCTAGTATATTGTATACTGAATCCCACATGTTTATGTCCCGTTTTTGAAAGGAACATGTATGGACGTTTTCACAAAAATGCTACATGGACTTGTCTCAGTTCTTTTTATTCAGACCTGTGAAGGACATTTGACAATAATGCAGCAGGAACTCTCAGTCTAGGCCCCAGTGGCCACTTCCAGTTGTCTGCCCTCCAGGACTGGGCACCAAGGATGGCTGTGTTTAAGAGGGGGAGGTTGTGGTAGCCCAGTACGGGACTGGTTACTACGTACCCTTGCTGCCCTGTCAGGCAGCCTCCCTGCAGTGTCCCTTTGGGCCTCCCCTGCATCTGTTCTACTGTAATTGTATATTATCTCCTATGTTATGTATATAAGAATGTTGTATCTTTAAGAAAGGTTAACATGTGAGTTGTCATGTGATTGTTACCCAGGAGGTATCAGTGACCAGGTGACTTAAAGGGGTACTCCCGTGGAAAACTTTTTTTTTTAAATCAACTGGTACCAGAAAGTTAAACATATTTGTAAATTACTTCTATTAAAACATCTTAATCTTTCCACTACTTATTAGCTTCTGAATACTACAGAGGAAATGTTTTTCTTTTTGGAACACAGAGCTCTCTGCTGACATCATGACCACAGTGCTCTCTGCTGACATCTCTGTCCATTTTAGGAACTGTCCAGAGCAGCATATGTTTGCTATGGGGATTTTCTCCTACTCAGGACAGTTCTTAAAATGGACAGATATGTCAACAGAGAGCACTGTGGTCATGATGTCAGCAGAGAACTCTGTGTTCCAAAAAGAAAACCATTTCCTCTGTAGTATTCAGCAGCTAATAAGTACTGGAAGGATTACAATTTTTTAATAGAAGTAATTTACAAATCTGTTTAACTTTCTGGCACCAGTTGATAAAAAAAAAAAAAAGTTTTCCACGGGAGTACCCCTTTAAGGGTGACCAATGGGACCCCACCAGAGTCTCCCCCATAAATGCCCTGGGAGTCTCCTCTTTCTCTTAGTCCCTGAGTCTTTGCTTAGGTGCAGTCGAGCCTAAAAGTGTGTCTGGAGTCATAGGAGGCCTCAAGTCAAGTCTGCAGCCACAAGCTACAAGTCTACAAGTAAGCTAAAGTCCCAGCTTAGTCTGTCTCCAGTCAAGTCAAGTCAAGTTACTGTCATCTATTGTCAAGTCAACGTGGCCTGCACTAAATTGTGCAAAACCACTGCAAGTCTCAACAAGCCCTTAAGGTCTCTGAAGTCACTGGTCACCTCTGTGCGCCTGGCTACACTATATAGACTGTACCATCTGTCACTCAGTAAAGCTACCATTGTCTGTAACTTGGCGTCAGAGTCATTGTTGCCCAGGATCCAGTGGTATACCTTCAGGTGGATAAACCACACCCTGGCATCATGAAAACAAGGGTTTAATGCATCTGCCCCTAGGGTAATTCCATCTGCCCTGCATCTCACACCCCATACCACAAATGCTTGTATGCTTGAGTGGGGTATACAATATGGTAAATACGTACTAAGTTAAAATGCTCATAAACATTAGATTAACATTGGAAGACCTTGGCAATTACAGAGGAATCTGCCCTAAATCTAATATATATGGGAAGTACCTAACAACCAGTGATGTTGCAAGAAAAGACAATTCTTTCTTGTACTGAGAGATAGGCAGCTGGTGAATACGTGCTATATCTTGTACATGCCTAGCGTTAGGAGCATCAAGTCAGGCCACAGTTAACATTTTGCTCTGGATTATAAATCCTAGCAGAGTGACTCTGTTGCTCCTTTTAGGTAATTTTTGGTGGTTTACTCAGATAACTCACACATCGCTTCTCTGGCAGAAGAGTAGACCTAACTTTCTCTGTTTTATAAACCTTGGTAAATGCTGCTCATCTGGAAATGATCAGCCTGACCTTGCTGCATATGATCTGTGAATGACGTAAACGTGTCTACATGTTTAGCTGCCTACCCAATCTACTGTATTGGAGGGACAATAAGACAAGCCAACATAGGCTGTGTATATTCTGTATGGCTGAAGCATTGTTCTAATATATATATATATATATATATATATATATATATATATATATATATATAGTTATGCCGTAGATTGAAAACCAGATTTGAAATGTAATACATTTTTGTACATTATATTTTCAATATGTAGTATGTGGCATAAGAAAACCTGTAGTAAAGCTTCAAAGTATAAAAGGATACATTCACAATTACTAGAATTGTTGGACAATTTGTCTATAGATGTAAAAGCCGTAGTGGAATAAAGTAAAAGTAAAAACTGTGAAATCTCATTCACACGTATTGTAAACTTTCTTTGGAAAAAGACTTACAGTGCAGAAGTCAAGAACAATGATTTTTCACTACTTTCCTTAATGGGGGAATTAAAAAACTAAAATTAAAGGGAAACTATCAGCAAGTTAGAGCATGCTAGGCTGCTTATATACCGTGGCAGTGTGGCAAGGAAAGGGTGTATTTCCCTTGCTAACTCTGGAGAATCCTCCACCTGTGGCCTGATTAATGAGGTATCAGGAAGGGGAAGTGTGTTTAAAAGGAAAGGAAACAGAATAGTTGGGGTTCTCCCTGGGAAACAGCATGTCGCTGTAGGGGGAGACACTCGGGCCCTGTTGAGGAAGCACACAGCTGGAATCTGTGAGTGGCCCCAAGTGACAGTGTGAACTGTGAATAAAACAGGTTGCAGGGGCACATGTTTTATGCTGGCTGAGGGTAGCTCACCAGTTAGTAGTCAGGGCATGCTTACATGTGTAGTCAGTGACCAGACGGTCTAGGACTTTGGTTTTGTTCCTGATTCATGTTTTGTTTTACCTGCAACCTGTGTAAATAAAGCTGGTGAGGTGCCAGACTTGTATGCAGAACGGTTGTTTGGCGAGTTATTTCGAGGAAATGTGTCACGTGGCAAGTGACCAGGACGATCCCAGAGCTAATCCCCAAGGAGGAATCCTTACAATTGTCTAATAGTGCATGTTTTACTAATCGTGAAGCTACCTTTAATATTTATATCCTGTGTGCCATTTTTCTATAAAAATGTATGTTTTAAATATGCAAATTAGGGTGTGTAGTACACTGGGGGAGTCTTTAACCCTAGGTGCACTGATAAGCCTCCCCACTCCTGTAACAATGCTTCCTTTTGCATATTTATCATGATTCTTTGTGTTCTGGCTTTTCCTGTGGATTGCATGCAGATCTGCAGCAAAATCTGCATATGTGGAAAATTGTAAAAAAAATTATACTTATCTTGCTGATCCTCTAGTGCACCATTAATGAGGCTTTCCATGTCTCCTGCTAGATCACAGGCTGCAGTAGTCACATCATTTCTGTCATATTTCCCACAGATTAAGTTTATCTAATAACTTTGTTTTAGTTCTGTAATGATCAGTGCCTCTTAGATCTAGTTGTGCACATAAAATGTCCCCTTATTAGCTGCTGAATTTTTCCACCCTTAAAGAGAATCTTACAGATAGTTCACTCGCACTAAACTCAGTATACTGGGTTATAATGCGGGTGAACAGCCATAAAATAAGGGGTTACTTACTAAAATCCATGCCTTCTGTGCAGAATTATCCTTGTAAATTGATTTATTCCTAATGCACCCCAGCATGCATTGGAGGCGGGGAACCGGCTGGCTCCCCTGCCTCATCTATATGCACTCCCTGGCCCACCCCCAGATTCATTATTCAAATTCTCCACTCTCATGTCACTTGTATGTGAGAGCCAACAAGGGGAAGGTTAAAGCCCTGCTCTATAAGCAGAGCGCAGGCACCACTAGCTCCCTACATCCGGAAGTTGGGTGTAACAAGGCTTCAGTGGCACATAGAGACGCGCTCACCTCCCAGTGATGTCAGAATGAAGAATTTAAATGAGCTGGGGTGGGCCGGGGAGCTCAGCAAGCGGGCTCCCCACCTCCAATGCGCGCTGGGGAATAAATCAATTTACAAGTCTAACTCTGCACAGAAGGCACAGATTTCATTGAGTAACCCCTTATTTTACAGCTGTTCACCCGCACTGTAACCCAGTGTACTTGGTTTGGTGTGGGTGAACTAGCTATCAGATTCTCTTTAACAAAAATATCTGCTTGTTTCCTTTTCTATCTCCTTTCTTTTAGCATGTTCCCCAGTCCTTGTTGTACACATGTACATCACTGCCATTTTCTACCTGGTTAGGATGTGAACATTGATTTGCATCTAACCAAGGGCAGAAAACAGGCAGATGTTGTCATAATCTGCCAGTTGTGCAGCCTCAGCCTGTAGGCCTAAAGGCTTAGTTTATTGTTCTTGAGCCAGTGATGCATAGTTGATATTTAATATAATATATCATATACTTATGCAATGAGTCTATCTATTTAAAGGAATGGTGCCAGCTTTCCAGATCATTGAATACTTGAAGAGTGTGACAGACCCCAGTCGTGATGGAAAACGGCTTCGGTGCCTGAGTCACATTTTGGACCCACATAGTCAGAGTATCCTAGTTGATCGAATGACATTTCATAAGGCCATGTCCAAGTGGATTGAAAGCTGTTGGATAGAAAGGTTTGACATAGTAATATTAAACATGAAGGGGCTCAGTGTATACTTTAAAAAATTGTTACATTACATTTACCTCATAGAGTGAAGAACATTTCAAGACAATGTACCACTACAATAAGGGGCATTTATATAAAATCTTCGATAGTTCTTATGTAAAGGAGGAAATCTGACACCTTGTTCACTCGCACTAAACCCAATACACAGAGTTATAGTGTGGGAGAACGGATTCAAATGATGTATTACTCACGTGGATCCATGGTTGGCTTACGAAGAGACACACTGTATTAAGGTCTGTTGCTAATATGTTAATTAACCCCCTTTGCGTAATGGAGGCAGGAACTGGTGTTCTGAGCTTCTCTGCCTCCGCCCTCTCAGCTCACATATGCCCGCACGCCTCATAAATATTCATATAGTCTTCACCCATGTAAAGTACAAGGTGGACCGGCATATGCAAGCAGAGAGGATCGAGGCAGGGAAGCTCAGAACACCGACTCCTGCCTCATTTGCGCTAAAGGGGTTAATGAGTCTATAAGCAACAAACCCTAATACAATGAGTATCTCTGGATCTGGGTGACTAATACATCATTTAAATCTTGTTCACCCACACTATAACCGTGTGTATTGGGTTTAGTGTGGTGAACCAGGTGTCAGATTCACTGTAAAGAGCCCAGGGTGTAAATATAAGTCTTTTTAGTTTCTTCAATGCAGAAACTTGATGCAGATTTATCAAAGCTGTATGTCCATTTTTTGGCATACAAAAGTTGCAAATGTTTCCGTCTTCTGCCTTTCTACACCCCCCCCCCCCCCCCCGGGAAAAAGTGGGTGGGCTTAGTGGCTTAGTGGGAGAGGTGTGGACCACTATGGCTCAGCAGATTTATCATTATTTACACCAGAAATTAGGCCAGTACTGTCTTTTTTTTTTTTAAGTTAAACATAATAGTTTTTCTATTCTAGAATCATTTTGTATAATATAGTAGCAATTATAATTAATTAAACTAATAAAAAAAATACTAATAATTGTAAATTCAACAACCCCTTCAAGATAGGCTGGCTCTTTAGACTATCAATCTGGATTATAAACCATACCCTGCAGAAATAGCATTACTATTGTAATTTTAGGAATGGTGGTTTTATAAAAACATATCGCTAGTGGGTACTGCAGGGGTCAGTTCTGGACCCTGTTCTTTCTAATATATTTATAAATGACCTTTTAGAGGGATTGTATAGTAAAGTTTTAATCTTTACATAATAGAGGACAGAGCACTGTATATAGTAGATAACACAATAGAGGACAGTGCACTGTTACAAATGGATCTGGATAGGCTGGCGATATGGGCTGGGAAGTGGCAAATAAAGTTCAACACTGATAAATGTAAGGTAATGCTCATGGGGGGGGGGGGGGATCCAGGCTAGTAATATGGGAATATGTATTGGTAAAATACTGGGAACAACTGACATGGAAAAGGACTTAGGAGTTTAGTTAACAGTACCTGTAGCAACCAGCATCAGGTAGCTTCTGCCAAGGCAAATAGAATCATGGGGTACATTAAAAGGGACATAGATCCCCACGACAAGGAAATAATTCTACCGCTGTACAAATCACTAGTCAGACCTCACATAGAAAACTGTGTACAGCACTGGGCACCGGTGTACAATAAAGATATAGTGGAGCTGGAGATTATTCAAAGAGGGGCAACCAAAGTAATATTTCAAATAGTGTTGAGCTGCATAGGCCATATTCTAATTTGCGATATTTCGTGAATATATGGACGAATATTCGTCATATATTCGCAAAACTCGCAATATTCGCTGCCTTTTTTTACTATGCGCCATAAAATTTGCATGCGAATTCACCATAAAATTTTCATGCGCAATATCACATGATAAAAGAGCTAAAAGAAGGGAGGTATCAATATGTGCGAAAATTCGCATATGCAAACGTTCACATATGCAAATTTTCGGCCGCCGCCAGTCTTACACAGTAACTAGTATTGGAGCCTTGTTTACACCACAAGCTGGAAGCAGGGAGGGATGATCACTGTGATGTGTACTGTGAAAAAAAAATGCAAATATTCGTAATTGCAATTATTTTGCGCTATATTTGCAATATTCGCAAATTCACGAATATGCGATATTTGCGATAAATATTCACATTGCGAATATTCGTGCCCAACACTAATTTCAAATAGGAAGACTACAGTAACCAGAAAGATTATCAAAATAAGTGTTATTGGGGGGATGTCTCATATTTTAAAAAGTGTGCTTTGAAGTAATTTTTTTTTTGCTTTAGTTTTCCATAAGTGAAACATATTTATCATACTATCACAGGGGGGTTGATAAATTTGGCTCACATAAGCAAAAAGCAATAAATCACTTCAGAACACCATTTTTCCTGATTCCTCTTCTTCTCTGCAACTTTTCTACACAAAAGTCAAGCCTGGGCTGGTGTAGATTTGCAGTGTTTTTGAGGGGCTTGTGACTTTTTGTGCGACATTCTCACTTGATAAATCCATTACCACTGCAAATCAAAAAACTGAAATTGACTTTTGCAAGATTGTTTGTAGCTTTTTGTTTACAGCCAAAAGCCACAAAAAAAAATTAAATAACTGCTTTGGCGCACGTGCAACATTTCATGTGCCAAATTTGAGCAAAAAAAAAAAAAAATCAATATAGGCAATGATAAATGTCCCCCATTTAGTTTCGAAAATAGATGACTTAGGGGAGACCAAGTAGCTATATTTAAATATATCAGGGGGCAGGACAGTGATCTCTTGTATGATCTATGTATATCCAGGACTGTATCTATAACAAGTGGGCATCCTCTATGTCTAGAGGAAAGAATGTTTCTACACCAGCACAGATGGGGTTCTTTACTGTAAGAGCAGTGAGACTATGAAACTCTCTGCCAGAGAAAGTGGTCATAGTGAACTCAGTAAAAAATCCAAAAGAGGCCTGGATGCATTTCTGGAGAGTAACATTAAAGGGGTACTCCGGTGCTTAGACATCTTATCCCCTATCCAAAGGATAGGGGATAAGATGCCTGATCGCGGGGGTCTCACTGCTGGGGACCCCCATGTTCTTGCATGTCGCACCCCGTTTATAATCAGTCCCCGGAGCGTGTTCGCGGTCTGATTACTGCCGATCATGGGCCGGAGCGTTGTGACGTCAAGGCTCTGCCCCGTGTGACGTAACGCTACACCCCCTCAATGCAAGTTTATGGGAGGGGGCGTGACAGCTATCACGCCCCCTCCCATAGGCTTGCATTGGGGGGCGGAGCGTGACGTCACATGGGGCGGAGGCGTGACGTCACACACCGCCGGCCCTGTGGTCGCCGGTAATCAGACCCGGAGCGAACACGATCCGGGGACTGATTATAAACGGGGAGCGGTGTGCAAGATCATGGGGGTCCCGCCGCTGGGTAGAATAGGATTGGATAGGGGATAAGATGTCTAAGCACCAGAGTACCCCTTTAAAGGTTATGGATACAAGATCTATAGGGACAGAGATTTATTCTGATGCAATATTTTGAGTCGGGAAGGAATTCTTCCTACTAGTATGGGGCAATTGGCATCAGCCTCATAAGGTTTTTTTTTTTTTTTTTTTTTTTTTGCCTTGCACTGGATTAACATAGGGACACAGTAAGGTTATGGGTTAAAGGAAAAAAGGTCATCTGTTCACTCACACTAAATCCAATATACTGGGTTAAAGTGTGAGTGAACAGGAGACTGATGAGGGGTTAATGGGTTAAATATGTACCTGCACTCCGGAGATCTGTCTTTCCAAAGATTGGCATCCATCTTCAGTGAATTGCACGCTAGACGCGGGCCCGCCAGCTCAATTTTAATATTCGTTGTCGTGGGTCATGTGAGCGCTGTGCCAACTGACAATGAATATTCAAATTGAGCTGGCGGGCCCGCCTCCAGCGCGCAAATGACTGAAGATGGATGCCGATCCTTACAGGGACAGATCTCTGGAGTGCAGGTATGTATTTAACCATTTACCCCTCATTGGTCTCCTGTTCACCCACACTATAACTCAACCCTATGAACTATGTTACTGTTAATATGTTACTATCACTTAGACACTAAAGGGCTGTCTCTTGGTAAATAGGGATGTAAGCAATGCAACTGAAGATGATATAACAAAAGATTATATTGGTAAGTAAAATTGCAGAGAACTTTTGTTTATCTAATTTTTTTTATTACTAAACATCACAAAATGTATACTGTATTTTAATAAATTAAATTCTATAAAGCCCGTGTAACAACTACAAGCATGGGCTCAGATTGATTGTAATGCCTCATTGTCTGGTCACCTAGTTATTGCCTTTGCTCCAAATATCTGGCCAAACTGACACTTGACAATATTGTAGTGGGTAGGTACACATTGGAAACGCACGTCCAGAAAGAGAAGAGCATATAAATAACATATACATTTTTAATGTAGCTTAACCTAACAGGAGTTCTAAGTGCATTTAGGAAAAAACTGTTTCTCTTCAACCTCCAATAGCTCAGAACCTCAGCCATGTCATAGTTCCAATATTACAGCTTATAATTGTACAAGCAAATAGAAAAAAAGAGAAAAGCATGTAGTACTTACCAGATAGGTAGACATTCTTTGCATGGATTTTATTTAATCTCAGATTTAACAAAACCTGTCCAGAGTAAAAGTTGTCCCGAATTGTCAGATCGCTTCTTTCATACTTAACAAGGCCATTGCAAAATGAAAGAAGCGATCTGATTGGTTGCTATGGACAACTTTTCCTTTGCACTGGTTTTGATAAATCTCTCCCAAAATAGAAACAACAAATAACACCAGGTGCAGGGAGGAAAACTCAAAGGCAGGACATAAAATTTTAGGGTGCATTCACACCATGTTTTGAAGATACGCGGACCCGGCCCTTATCTCATTTATTTCAATTAGCCAGCCGGAGTCAGATAGTGACTCTGGTTGGCTCATTTTAGCCCTGTATCCGATTTTCTGACCCGACCTAAAATCGTGGTATGCCACGGTTTTAGGTCCAGTCAGAGAACCAGATACGGGGCAAAAATTAGCCAACTGGAATCACTATCTGACTCCAGTCGGCTCATTGAAATGAATGAGATAAGGGCCGGGTCCGGGTATCTTCAAAATGTGGTGTGAATGCACCATTATAGTTGGATTCCATAAAAAGTTTACCATGTTTCTATTGCATTGCATCTAAGGGAAAATTCCTCATATGGTGCCATGCAAATATTGCCTGCAAAGTGTGGAGCTGTCGAAACTGAACACTAATTGAGAATTGGGTCTTTAGAAGTAGAAGAAGTTTAGATGTTTTACATGATCATTTTCCACCCTATGCATTCTATTGATGGAGGGCCAACAAAGACTTTTGATGCAATGCTAATAGTTATTCACGCAGACTACACTGTTTCTAGTAGCTGTTTTTTGTTTTGTTTTTTCATTTATCTATTATTGATTTATTTATACTGTATTGCTATTATTGAACTACATAGAAATCTACTGCATCACTATCTTCCGAGTTAGTTTTTTTGTTGCCAGTATGGGTTGTTACCAGTTTGGTGTTGAAATAAATTAACATAGTAATGAATTATCTGTCATAAAATTTGAGATATAGATTTAGCAAGATTTGTATTTATTCTTATTATTTTACTTTCCGTTCTTTTATACATTTTTTGCCCACCATTAAGTCTGGTTTAGAATTTATACACATACTTCTGAGGACCGTATGTACAATACGGGAGTGCAATATTGTAACATTAAAATTATGCACTTTATGCTCATGTGAGCAGTATTGCTGTATGTAAAAGAACAAGTTACTAACTGCATCCTCACGATTTATGATTTTAAGTTTTCGTTGATGCATTATTTAAACACTGTGGACAATGTGGTAATTACGTGTGGATCTTAGTTATCTATTTACTACAATAATGGGATATTGGTGAGAGCCTTTGGGCAAAAGAAACTATGGAGGAGATTAATCAAAACCTGTGCAGAGGGAAAGTTGTCCAGTTGCCCATAGCAACCAATCAGATCACTTGTTTAATTTTTCACAGGCCTTCCTAAAAATGAAAGAAGCGATCTGATTGGTTGCTATGGGCAACTGGGCAAGTTTCACGCTGTACAGGTTTTGATAAATCTCCCCCTATGAGTCTAATAAGTATATAGGGTATAAATCGCACGTGCATATATTCACACTTATAGCTGTTGTAACCGCAAGTATACGCATCGTCGCAAAGTGAAATTATTGTCATTATACACATGAAGAAAATTCTGGGCTCGAAGGCACTTTCTATTAAGAAAATTAATGTGAAACTCAGTGGTAATCATAAAAGACAGTTTGAAGGGTACCTAATGTGGATGCAGTAAGGATTGAGTTAAAAAATACTTTTACTGCATTTTTTTCTTGGATATATCAAAGGTGGGTGTGAGTTATCTCTACCAGATGTACATAACGGTGGCAGACAGTACTGATATTGGAGACTTTCAGCGTTTTATTATGACTCATATTGTTGGCGGTCTAAAAAAGTGGTAATATATTATTCATAGTTTTTTCGTATAGTTTTTTAATAGAAATAATTCAAGTAAAGTTTTAGGAAAAATGGTCCATTTTTTTCTATGAATGAATGTATTGGTTCCTCTGCAGACATTCAGAGCATGGATGAATATGGAGGCTATTTCAACAGATATGTGTAAGTGTGCTACAAATGCTGTAGTAATGTTTCAGTCTGTACAGGTATGAGGCCCAATAAAATACTTAAAGGGGTACTCTGCTCCTAGCATCTTATCCCCTATCCAAAGGATTAGGGATAAGATGTCAGATTGCAGGTTCCCACCGCTGGGGACCCCCGGGATCTCCGCTGCAGCACCCTGCTATCATTACTGCACGTCACGGCTCCACCCCATCGTGACATCACGGCCCGCCCCCTCAATACAAGTCTATGGGAGGGGGCGTGGCGGCCATCACTCCCCTCCCATAGAGTTCCATTAAGGGTGCAGGCCATGACATCACGAGGGGGCAGAGCCGTGATGTCACGATGCTCCGGCCCCTGTATTGCCGGTCATTACGTACAGAGCAAGTTAGCTCTGTGTAGTAATGAAAGCGGGGTGCCGCAGCCGAGATCCTGGGGGTCCCCAGAAGCGGGACTCTGGCGATCTGACATCTTATCCCCTATCCTTTGGATAGGGGATAATATGCTACTGGTGGAGTACCCCTTTAAGAGGACTACAGAGATGTATTTCCTCTATATAATTTCCATTGTGTATTTAAAATGTTACTGTCTTTAAAAACATTTTTTGACAGGTCAATCAGACATGATAAAAGTTGTTGACTGCACAAGGTCTCACACTCACTGCAATCGTGAGGGTTAGGAGAGGGTGGATCTTTGATACTTCAGCTCTGAGCTTGATCTACATCTGACAGATTCATTTTAAATCTGCATATGTTTGTGTGTAAAAGCCATGCTTCCTGCATGAACAGGACTAGCAAAAAGACACTGCAGCACATAAGATTGGCTGGAAAAAAGTATAGGCCTATAAGTAAGAATGGGTGTAGAATCCACATTAACCACCAGTATTCCTGTAGTATCTGTTTTATCCCGGCTTAGGTGCATCTTTCAATACTGCAGCTGGGTCATGTGATTAATAGTATGACAACCAAAAAATTGCATGCTCTAACATGTCCACAGTATGTCCATTTCTTCAGTGTTAGGGCCAGTTCACTCTCGCATTCCAAGGATTTAAATCAGCGTTATGATCATGTGGACCTGTGCCATTCTCTTCATGACAATGTGGCCTGTGCAGAATTCTGCCAAAAGAATAAACATGTTCATTCTTTTGTCGGAATCCAATTCTGTGGCAGAAATTGTGAACTGTAGTAGAATCCCATTAACAGTAGTGGGAAGCAGCTGCAAGCGAATTCCGCTGAGGAATTTGCAAGTAGAACGCCTGGTGGAATTTCTCAGTGTGAACTGGCCCATACTAATTTCCTGAGAACTACAGGATTACATCATCACCTATCAGATCCCTTCTGCTCAGACCCCTTCCAGCTCTACCCTCCTCGCTCATCTGTATATGTAGACGGTTGGTGAAGATCTTTTTTCTGCCCTGAGAGACAAGAGGTGCGGTGATGTAATAGGTGAGCCTATAAAATGATCAGCTGCAGAGTTATACAACTCCCCCGATCACACTGTCTGTCTCTATCTGCTGTGTGCAGATTCTGTAGTGTGTCCTCTGTACTAAGCCTGACAATGCCTCTGCAAAGCCAGAGACATTGTAAAAAATGTTGACTGTATTAGGAAACCATATTAGTGGGAGAACTAGCAATGAATGTGGCAGACAAAATCAGTATACATATGGCATACTGTCGTGGAAATATTAAGTTGTCACATTGCCTTTATATTGTGTGATATGGCGTAGGTTCATGTGTTGTCAACTGGTCACCATAGCTGCAGATGTGGTGGTTATTGATGGCACATGGAGGTGTGTCATATCTTCTGTAGGCTAAATCATTACCTTGTAACCTTATGCTGACTGTATGTATGGGTGTGGTTTTGTACTGTATGTGGGAGTGGCTTTGTAAACCCTCCCGTTTGTTAGGTATAAATAAACATAACTCACACTAGCAAGTGGGATTCTTCCTGAAGCTGGTGGGAGAAACTGTGTTGTTGGATCACAATATGTTGTTTGTGCTTCTTCAACTATGGCAAATTCGCTATCCTGGCAGACCGCACTGAGCCTGAATTATTACAAGTCTGGATTCCTACAACAATACACAAGAACTTTACACTACACTATTATATAATAATTGCCAATGCTGTACTATATAAGAAAATCCCAAAGTACATCTTTAATATTGTATCTTGCATGACTATGGCATCTTCTTTACCTCTAAGGGGAGAGCCTACAGATATAACCATTAAAATTGCTGAACTGAACTCTACTAACAAAAAGTTGAGCGACCAGAAAGCAAGACTACAAAGAAGTCTTGATATAGCAGAGGAAACCAACACTCTTCTGACTGAAGAGATATCTGACCTAAAAAGCAAGTTAAAAAAGTGAGTATGAATGGTAAAACTAATCCTGTTGCATGCACATTATAGAGATGAGCTTTAGATAAAGGACATTTTAGTAATGCCACTTTCTAAGGGTACAAACGCTATGAGTTGGTTGAGGAAAGTATCTTAATTATAGAGAGTATGGACTTGGGGAGGTCGGAGGTCTCGCTTTATAATTAGAGATGAGTGAGCCGAATACATCGAGCCCGGATTTGACCCGAACTTTAGGATTTTTCCGGCCCGGCGATCACTCTGCCGGTTCAGCTCACACGAGCTGGTAAATAGCGCAAAAAAACCTGAAAGCATGTTTTTTTTTGCGGACGAAAAAAGGAAGACGGCCAGGGGGTAGTGAGGTGACTTCGGGACTTCAGCATATCACATGATAACCCAGGTCTATTATGTGATTTGCTGCTTACTTTTTTCAATCAGCACAAAGGCCAACTATTTTTTTTTTTTTAATCTAAGAGCCGAGGAACGTGCTCTCGAATCACCCAAAGTGCAAGAAAAAGTGCAAACGTGTTACACTAAAAAAAACGTGCACAGAGGATGCGGTCTATCGCAAGCCCTTCTCCAATAGGAGAGAGGCCCCCCAACAAACCTTACCCTTCGCCTCCGGACCAAAAGGTACCTGCAAGACTCCAGGTTCGATGTCCCTTTTCGCCGAAGCTACTAAGGGACCACAAATGCTCCTGGCATCCCCCTTGGTGTTAGCCAAGGTATCTGCCCGCAGAGCCAATAACGGTTGGTACCCTACCAAAGCAGGAGTACCCAGGGTGTTTGCAGGGAGGTGCGGAACCTAATGGCCCCACACACCTCCCCTAGACCGCCAGGAGGGACACCCAGAAGGGCTACCACATCCTAACAAATCCTGTGAACACACAACACGCAAAAAGTGACACAATGAGACAAAAATAAATAAGTGAATGTGTGCAGATATACTGCCCGGACATCCGGCCGGATCTATAAAAATTTCTCTGATCCTAGCCAGAAGGCCGGTAATCAAGAGGTGAGTGCCACAAGGTAAAGAGATTATGGTGCCCGTGCTTCCACTCAGTGAGCCAGTACACCCAGTGAGTTTTGGCACCTCGGGGTCACCACTCCCCGAGGCACAAAAGTACCTTGGCTCTAGACCCTCTCAGCCTCTTGGCGAGACCCGGAGGAAGCAGGTCACATCAGGGCAGCCATCGGGCTGATTCCTCAGGACCAGCCCCGGAACGCCCCGGTACACCTGCTCTCTACCATGCAGCACCCATCCCCACACTGGCGTCGCCTGCCACCAGCATGAAACTGATAAGAACAGATACTACACTTGATCTTAGCCAAAAGGCCGAGAAGCAAAAAGGCCAATAGGACACAGCAAAAGGGGGGAGGTCATTTTTACACAGATAATGTCACCCACTGCATTCAGAGTGCTGGAACAGCTGGACAGAGTGAGACGGGGAGAGAGAGAGAGAGAGAGAGACAGAAATAGGGACAGTTAGTGATTAGAAAGATAAAGAGATACAGATTAGAAATAGAGAGGTTATGTGTGTGTGTGTACAGGATTCAATCCCCATGCAAGAATACTATAGGGGCTCCTATACACCAAAACAGCATATAAGGGGACATCCTAATCACAGCCTCTGAAGGGCTCATCTTATACTACCACAAATCCAAAACCTTTTCCACACTCATACCTGCAAATACCTGAATTGAATAGTGTTCCTGAACCAGCTACAGTAGCCAGTGAGGTGCAGTGATCTGTACCACCCATCCAAAAAACGTATTCAAATTGAACCTTTATACTGTATAAAGTGTTTTGTGACTATAATAGTGTTCCTGAACCAGCTACAGTAACCAGTGAGGTTCATCGATCTGTGCCACCCACCCACAAAGCGTATTCAAGTGGCAACTATATATCTAAAGGGCCTGTCAACACATTTGTGAATATAATAGATTTCTGCAAACACCTTTAGTACGCATTGTGTTGTCATCTTTGCCAAGCAAAAAGCCTGTTGAAATTACACGTATCTAACCTGTAGTGTTAATACCACCTTCCTGCTACTACCAGTCCGCTATCTCCTGCTGTACGGTATTGATATAAGTCCACCATCTCATGCTGTACGCTAGTAACATCAGTCAGCCACCACCTGCAGTACGCTGGGTACTACTCATAACACCAATCCACCATCACCCTACTTCCAGCCGGGCCTATGCGTACACAACCCATCATCCACAAAAAAAGGGATAATTTTTGGCACACTGGGATAAAGCCACTGTGTCTTCCGATGCTTCTGTGTACATATTAACACTGGCAGGCATCTACTGACAACCAGGGATACTTTATGCCGCTTTATTTTGGTGTGAATAAGCCTAAAAAATGGGTGAGCTGTGATAGCTCCCCTCAGTAATAACTGAGCCTTAAAAACACTTTAAAACTATTTAAATACATCCCTCACAGTGTTAGACAGGGGTTTAGAGCTGTTAAGCAGTGTTATAAACGTGTTTAGGGGTTTATTTAATTTCCGATTCGAGTCGAACCGAGCCAAACCAAACTTGTGATTTCCGAAAAGTTTGACAAGTCCGGCAAACCGAACTTTTCAAAAGTTTGTTCAACTCTATTTATATTGTGTACTTTAGGCTTTATGCACAAATCATCTAGTGTAAGTATAACATTTAGGGGTTTTCCAGAGCTATATGACTGATGGCCTATACACAGAAAAGGCCTTCAATCACTAATCGGCGGGGTGCCAACACCCAGAACCCCTGCCAATCTTCTACTCCCTGCAATAAAAAGTAAACAGGGCCGAAAGCACTGAACCATTAATTGTATTGTTACGCCGAGCGCTCCGGGTCCCCGCTCCTCCCCGGAGCGCTCGCTACACTCCTCTCACTGCAGCGCTCCGGTCGGTTCCACGGACCCGGGGCGCTGCGATACCGCCTCTGGCCGGGATGCGATTCGCGATGCGGGTAGCGCCCGCTCGCGATGCGCACCCCGGCTCCCGTACCTGACTCGCTCTCCGTCAGTTCTGTCCCGGCGCGCGCGGCCCCGCTCCCTAGGGCGCGCGCGCGCCGGGTCTTTGCGATTTAAAGGGCCACTGCGCCGCTGATTGGCGCAGTGGTTCCAATTAGTGTTTACACCTGTGCACTTCCCTATATCACCTCACTTCCCCTTCACTCCCTCGCCGGATCTTGTTGCCTTAGTGCCAGTGAAAGCGTTTCCTTGTGTGTTCCTAGCCTGTGTTCCAGACCTCCTGCCGTTGCCCCTGACTACGATCCTTGCTGCCTGCCCCGACCTTCTGCTACGTCCGACCTTGCTTCTGTCTACTCCCTTGTACCGCGCCTATCTTCAGCAGCCAGAGAGGTTGAGCCGTTGCTAGGGGATACGACCTGGTCACTACCGCCGCAGCAAGACCATCCCGCTTTGCGGCGGGCTCTGGTGAAAACCAGTAGTGACTTAGAACCGATCCTCTAGCACGGTCCACGCCAATCCTTCTCTGGCACAGAGGATCCACTACCTGCCAGCCGGCATCGTGACAGTAGATCCGGCCATGGATCCCGCTGAAGTTCCTCTGCCAGTTGTCGCTGACCTCACCACGGTGGTCGCCCAGCAGTCACAACAGATTGCGCAACAAGGCCAACAGCTGTCTCAACTGACTGTTATGCTACAACAGTTACTACCACAGCTCCAGCAACCATCTCCTCCGCCAGCTCCTGTACCTCCCCCGCAGCGAGTGGCCGCTTCTGGACTACGACTATCCTTGCCGGATAAATTTGATGGGGACTCTAAGTTTTGCCGTGGCTTCCTTTCCCAATGTTCATTACACTTGGAGATGATGTCGGACCAGTTCCCCACTGAAAGGTCTAAGGTGGCTTTCGTAGTCAGCCTGCTGTCTGGAAAAGCCCTGGCTTGGGCCACACCGCTCTGGGACCGCAATGACCCCGTCACTGCCTCTGTACACTCCTTCTTCTCGGAAATTCGAAGTGTCTTTGAGGAACCTGCCCGAGCCTCTTCTGCTGAGACTGCCCTGTTGAACCTGGTCCAGGGTAATTCTTCCGTTGGCGAGTATGCCGTACAATTCCGTACTCTTGCTTCTGAATTATCCTGGAACAATGAGGCCCTCTGCGCGACCTTTAAAAAAGGCCTATCCAGCAACATTAAAGATGTTCTGGCCGCACGAGAAATGCCTGCTAATCTTCATGAACTTATTCACCTAGCCACTCGCATTGACATGCGTTTTTCCGAAAGGCGTCAGGAGCTCCGCCAAGATATGGACTCTGTTCGCACGAGGCGTTTCTTCTCCTCGGCTCCTCTCTCCTCTGGTTCCCTGCAATCTGTTCCTGTGCCTCCCGCCGTGGAGGCTATGCAGGTCGACCGGTCTCGCCTGACATCTCAAGAGAGGACACGACGCCGCATGGAGAACCTCTGCCTGTACTGTGCTAGTACCGAACACTTCCTGAGGGATTGTCCTATCCGCCCTCCCCGCCTGGAAAGACGTACCCTGACTCCGCACAAAGGTGAGACAATCCTTGATGTCCACTCTGCTTCTCCACGTCTTACTGTGCCTGTGCAGATGTCTGCCTCTGCCTTCTCCTTCTCTTCTGTGGCCTTCTTGGACTCTGGATCTGCAGGAAATTTTATTTTGGCCTCTCTCGTCAACAGGTTCAACATCCCAGTGACCAGTCTCTCCAGACCCCTTTACATCAATTGTATAAACAATGAAAGATTGGACTGTTCCATACGTTTCCGCACGGAGCCCCTTCTAATGAGCATCGGATCTCATCATGAGAGGATTGAACTTTTGGTCCTCCCCAATTGCACCTCGGAAATTCTCCTTGGACTTCCCTGGCTTCAACTTCATTCCCCAACCTTGGATTGGTCCACTGGGGAGATCAAGAGTTGGGGGCCCTCTTGTTCCAAGGACTGTCTAAAACCGGTTCCCAGTAACCCTTGCCGTGACTCTGTGGTTCCTCCAGTAACCGGTCTCCCTAAGGCCTATATGGACTTCGCGGATGTTTTCTGCAAAAAACAAGCGGAGACTCTACCTCCTCACAGGCCTTATGATTGTCCTATCGACCTCCTCCCGGGCACTACTCCACCCCGGGGCAGAATTTATCCTCTCTCTGCCCCAGAGACTCTTGCCATGTCTGAATACGTCCAGGAGAATCTAAAAAAGGGCTTTATCCGTAAATCCTCCTCTCCTGCCGGAGCCGGATTTTTCTTTGTGTCCAAAAAAGATGGCTCTCTACGTCCTTGCATTGACTACCGCGGACTTAATAAAATCACGGTTAAGAACCGCTACCCCTTACCCCTCATCTCTGAACTCTTTGATCGCCTCCAAGGTGCCCACATCTTTACTAAATTGGACTTAAGAGGCGCCTATAACCTCATCCGCATCAGAGAGGGGGATGAGTGGAAAACAGCATTTAACACCAGAGATGGACACTTTGAGTATCTGGTCATGCCCTTTGGCCTGTGCAACGCCCCTGCTGTCTTCCAAGACTTTGTTAATGAAATTTTTCGTGATCTGTTATACTCCTGTGTTGTTGTATATCTTGATGATATCCTAATTTTTTCGGCCAATCTAGAAGAACACCGCCAGCATGTCCGTATGGTTCTTCAGAGACTTCGTGACAATCAACTCTATGCTAAAATTGAGAAATGTCTGTTTGAATGCCAAACTCTTCCTTTTCTAGGATACTTGGTCTCTGGCCAGGGACTACAAATGGATCCAGATAAACTCTCTGCCGTCTTAGATTGGCCACGCCCCTCCGGACTCCGTGCCATCCAACGTTTTTTGGGGTTCGCCAATTATTACAGGCAATTTATTCCACATTTTTCTACCATTGTGGCTCCTATTGTGGCTTTAACCAAAAAAAATGCCGATCCCAAGTCTTGGCCTCCTCAAGCAGAAGACTCCTTTAAACGGCTCAAGTCTGCCTTTTCTTCGGCTCCCGTGCTCTCCAGACCTGACCCATCTAAACCCTTCCTATTGGAGGTTGATGCCTCCTCAGTGGGAGCTGGAGCTGTCCTTCTACAAAAAAACTCTTCCGGGCATGCTGTTACTTGTGGGTTTTTTTCTAGGACCTTCTCTCCGGCGGAGAGGAACTACTCCATCGGGGATCGAGAGCTTCTAGCCATTAAATTAGCACTTGAGGAATGGAGGCATCTGCTGGAGGGATCAAGATTTCCAGTTATTATTTACACCGATCACAAGAACCTCTCATACCTCGAGTCTGCCCAACGGCTGAATCCTCGTCAGGCCAGGTGGTCTCTGTTCTTTGCCCGATTTAATTTTGAAATTCACTTTCGGCCTGCTGATAAGAACATTAGGGCCGATGCTCTCTCTCGTTCCTCAGATGCTTCTGAAATTGAACTCTCCCCTCAACACATCATTCCTCCTGACTGCCTGATTTCCACTTCTCCAGCCTCCATCAGGCAAACTCCTCCAGGAAAGACCTTTGTTTCTCCACGCCAACGCCTCGGAATCCTCAAATGGGGTCACTCCTCCCATCTCGCAGGTCATGCGGGCATCAAGAAATCTGTGCAACTCATCTCTCGCTTCTATTGGTGGCCGACTCTAGAGACTGATGTGGTGGACTTTGTGCGAGCCTGCACTATCTGTGCCCGGGATAAGACTCCTCGCCAGAAGCCCGCTGGTTTTCTTCTTCCTCTGCCTGTTCCCGAACAACCTTGGTCTCTGATTGGTATGGATTTTATTACTGACTTACCCCCATCCCATGGCAACACTGTTATTTGGGTGGTCGTTGATCGATTCTCCAAAATGGCACATTTCATCCCTCTTCCTGGTCTTCCTTCAGCGCCTCAGTTGGCTAAACAATTTTTTGTACACATTTTTCGTCTTCACGGGTTGCCTACGCAGATCGTCTCGGATAGAGGCGTCCAATTTGTGTCTAAATTCTGGAGGGCTCTCTGTAAACAACTCAAGATTAAATTAAATTTTTCTTCTGCATACCATCCTCAATCCAATGGACAAGTAGAAAGAATTAACCAGATCTTGGGTGACTATTTACGACATTTTGTTTCCTCCCGCCAGGATGACTGGGCAGATCTTCTACCTTGGGCCGAATTCTCCTATAATTTCAGAATCTCTGAATCTTCCTCCAAATCCCCGTTTTTCGTGGTGTACGGCCGTCACCCTCTTCCCCCCCTCCCTACCCCCTTGCCCTCTGGTCTGCCCGCTGTGGATGAAATTTCTCGTGATCTTTCCATCATATGGAGAGAGACCCAAAATTCTCTCTTACAGGCTTCTTCACGCATGAAGAGATTCGCGGATAAGAAAAGAAGAGCTCCTCCCATTTTTTCCCCTGGAGACAAGGTATGGCTCTCCGCCAAATATGTCCGCTTCCGTGTCCCTAGCTATAAGTTGGGACCACGCTATCTTGGTCCTTTCAAGATTTTGCGCCAGATTAATCCTGTCTCTTACAAACTTCTTCTTCCTCCTTCTCTTCGTATTCCTAATGCCTTTCATGTTTCTCTTCTTAAACCACTTATCATTAACCGTTTCTCTCCCAAATCTGTTCCCCCCACTCCTGTCTCCGGCTCCTCGGACATCTTCTCCGTCAAAGAAATTTTAGCATCTAAAAAGGTCAGAGGGAAAACCTTCTTTCTAGTGGATTGGGAGGGTTGTGGTCCTGAAGAGAGGTCCTGGGAACCTGAGGACAATATCCTGGACAAAAGTCTGGTCCTCAGGTTCTCAGGCTCCAAGAAGAGGGGGAGACCCAAGGGGGGGGGTACTGTTACGCCGAGCGCTCCGGGTCCCCGCTCCTCCCCGGAGCGCTCGCTACACTCCTCTCACTGCAGCGCTCCGGTCGGTTCCACGGACCCGGGGCGCTGCGATACCGCCTCTGGCCGGGATGCGATTCGCGATGCGGGTAGCGCCCGCTCGCGATGCGCACCCCGGCTCCCGTACCTGACTCGCTCTCCGTCAGTTCTGTCCCGGCGCGCGCGGCCCCGCTCCCTAGGGCGCGCGCGCGCCGGGTCTTTGCGATTTAAAGGGCCACTGCGCCGCTGATTGGCGCAGTGGTTCCAATTAGTGTTTACACCTGTGCACTTCCCTATATCACCTCACTTCCCCTTCACTCCCTCGCCGGATCTTGTTGCCTTAGTGCCAGTGAAAGCGTTTCCTTGTGTGTTCCTAGCCTGTGTTCCAGACCTCCTGCCGTTGCCCCTGACTACGATCCTTGCTGCCTGCCCCGACCTTCTGCTACGTCCGACCTTGCTTCTGTCTACTCCCTTGTACCGCGCCTATCTTCAGCAGCCAGAGAGGTTGAGCCGTTGCTAGGGGATACGACCTGGTCACTACCGCCGCAGCAAGACCATCCCGCTTTGCGGCGGGCTCTGGTGAAAACCAGTAGTGACTTAGAACCGATCCTCTAGCACGGTCCACGCCAATCCTTCTCTGGCACAGAGGATCCACTACCTGCCAGCCGGCATCGTGACATGTATATTGGTGAAGCCAGGTAACTGCAGCTTATCTCCCATTTACATCAATCATATAATTACAAAAAAAACCTTCAAGTAGGTTTCATAGACAGGTAAGTAACAGGGACTGAAGTGAGGGATTACAATTTAATTTATTAAAAAATATTTTAAAATAAAAACTTGATGTAAACAACAGTTCATGTACTGATGACACAATTTCTGTAAATACATTTATGGGATCTAAGCTTTTGCAATTTCAGGCATAAAGGATATTAGAACCGATACCTGTATAGTTTTCCAGATACATTGCTTACATCGCTAACTTAGTTCCCAGCAGGCCATGCAGCATGCCACATCTACTTTCAATGAACTTGAAGATACGAAAATACTTGTCAAAAACCTAGAAGACGCAATCAGTGTTGTGACTGCTGAAAAAAAGCAACTGGTTAGTACAGTTCAGGAACACCGATCACAGACATTATTATAGTTTGTATTTGACACATTTCGAGCACTAGTCCTTTCGTTTTGATAGCAGTCATTTATTGCCATTTTGGAACCAATTACAATAAAATTAATTATGTGATAATCAACAGAATTGTAAATAAGTGAAAACTATTCACTTATGACACAGCTGACATGGTATCACCCATATGTAGTAATGAAATTGTGGAATTACTGGGATTGAGTCACAAAACAAGAAAATCATAACCAAATAGGTACATTTTAAAGGGCTACCGTTATTTATACAAACTTATGAAATGTCGTCCTGACATGTCAAAAGTTTAGGTCTCATTGGGTCCCAGTCTTGAGAATGCTATGATTGTGAGTTATCCCCGGGTGAAGTGCACAGCAGTGTCCTTTACTCCCTGTACGGCAGCCTGATCCAACTAATTTCATTATAGTCTATGGAGCCTATCTCCTGCTATCTGTCAGATAGGGTGACCGACTGCGCACTTTATCCAGCTCCAGCTCATGATTGTAAGAAGGCGATGTGCTCTAAACTTGTGACATGTCTGGACAACAATTTTAAAGTTTGTACCAATGACAATAATGCTTTTAAGTATTATGGGGGGGACCCCTTACAATGCAAGTTGTTAGTGTGATAGAATAAATAAGGAACACAATATGGGAGCACAATCCATGCCAATCCCATCTCTAGTTTATGACTCCTCATCATCATGTTAATTAAAGTTACCAGGGAATTCGCTAGGACTTACTCTCTAATTTATCATGAGATTCCCAGGCAGAACAAGTGCAATGCACTAAATGTGCACTTTCCCTAAAAATATTTGAGATTGCATGCCTATAAAGTTGTATATCTCTGCCTTAGGCTGTCATAAATAAAAATAGTCTATGGGCACATCGACATTGGGAGATGTTCCTGGCATATACACCAGCAGTATACCACGAATAATATGGGAACTGTATTGGTCCTATGACCCTATCTTTCATTCTGGAAATCTGGAATCTATTCATTTTTTATTTATATCTACAGGAAAAGGATGAACTTTTGCTAAGTAGCCAGAGGCAGCGTTTGCAGGAGGAGGTAACATAAGAGTATGGAAAGTCATCACAGGTTTTATCACAGAGCCATAGAGATTCTCATTGTTTCTCAGGAGTTAAAGGGGTACTCCGCTCTAGACATCTTATCCCCTATTCACAGGATAGGGGAAAAGACATCTGATAACAGGGTTCCCGCTGCTGGGGACCCCTGCAATGTCTCCTGCAGCCCCTCGACTCATCACTGCACAGAGCTAAGTTTGCTCCATGCGTGATGACTCACGATACAGGGGTCAGAGTATTGTAATGTCACGGCTCCGCCCCCTCGTGACATTAAGCCCCGCCCCCACAATGCAAGTCTATGGGGGGGGGGGTGATGGCCGCCACACCCCCTCCCATAGGCTTGCATTTAGGGGGCGTGACGTTATGAGGGGCAGAGCCGTGATGTCATGATCATGATTCATGAGTCATCATGCACGGAGCTAACTTAGCTCTGTGCAGTGATGACTCGAGGGGCTGCAGGAGAGATTGCAGGGGTCCCCAGCAGCAGGACCCCCGTGATCAGACATCATTATCCCTATCCTTTGGATAGGGGATAAGAGGTCTAGGGTGGGATACCCCTTTAAGCCTATAGGAGAGAATATGGCCACAATACATGCAATGACATGTTAAACTACATGTGTGTAAATACAGATCCTGTGTTATCTACAGAACAGGGTGCCAGCTTATTATTTAACTTAGTGGCCAGAATGAAAACTAAAAGATTTCCGGATTATTAGATAGAAAAATCACTAAAAAATCTTAAAACATATGTTTAACATAAAACATGTAAACAATTGATAATTTTCAGATGCCATATTGCCTTTACAGTAGCCATAACTCATACACAAAAAATAGCTGATCCGCCTATACACATAAACACTTGGCCGAATAGTGGGGGAGGGAAGACACTACCTGACATTTGGCAGTAGCTTATCTTCCCAAAAGCAAAATAATTGGGCAGTTGAAATTCAGAGGGATCCCCCAAAGAGACATTAGATGGCCGACTGGTCTCTCTGAAATTAGCGGTTTTGACTAACATATGTCTAATTTGTTCAGCTCTGTGTTTCTGTTAAAGTCTATGTATAATTATAATTTTTTTAAACTAAACAAGTGCTTTTATTAATAACTGTGTCCTGCAGAATGATAAGCTGACCTCAGAGAAGGACAAGCTGAAAGAGAAGCTGGATGGTCTTAGAGCAGAAAACTCACGGTTACTGGTAAGTGTATAGTATTAAAGTGGATGGCATCATTTATCAGTAGGAGCAACTTCCTACTGTGATAATCTTTTTACTGTCAAACATTATCATATTAACAGCACCAGCTGTATGAATATGAAAACCTTCTGGTGCAGAAAGAAGAACTACTGACACAGGTAAGTGCACCACCTTTCACATGTTGGTAAATGCCAGTAGAAAAGTCATATTTTCTACTTCTCAGTATGGCCACACTATTATTAATTTAATTTATTTTAAGTTATTAAAATGTACCAAGCAATTTAAAACTAATCATTTATAATATTTTCTATGTAGACTTAAATATTAGTAAATATTAGTTAAAATCATCACAGGTGCCTGCTGGCTCAGCAAAGCTTGCCCAGTTTTTCTGATACTTTTAGAATTAGCACAACAAAAGCAGACATCTATCCAACATTTACAAAGGATATAGGTAAGTCAACATTAGTGAGGACTAATGCTAAGAAGTGATAGGATGCATTTAAAGCGCAACTGTCATGAGTTTTAACCCCCCATAAACCAGCCCTAGCTTGACAAAGTTGTTAGAAATAACAGGTAAATCATACCTTTTGCTGCTTTCTAGCAGCTTTAATGATGCTAAAAAATGCTTTTAACGATAGTCAGCAACAGTCGGATAGGCGTGGCTATGCCCGCAGCCATCACGCCTATCCCCTGTATGTCAGTGCTGGGGACGCTGTGTGATTGGTCCACAGGTCCCAGCACTGAGAGCCCTTATTACTGTACTGTACTGTAGAAGAATAAACGGCGCCCGTTCATCTATGCACTCTGGTTATGCGGGCAGCCAGCACTTACAGCAAGCACTAGCTCTCTTTCTGCTAGTACTTGCTCCCTATAGTCCAATGCGTGGCGTGATGCTGTATTGGAATGGTCTGGTCGCCCGGTCTCATCTACTGCTGTGATGCAATGCGGACGGCCAGATCATTCCGCTACAGCATTACGCCGCGCATTGGGCTATAGGGAGCAAGTACTAGCAGAAAGAGAGCTAGTGCTTGCTGTAAGTGCTGGCTGCCCGCATCACCAGAGTGCATAGATGAATGGGCGCCGTTTATTCTTCTACAGTACAGTACAGTAATAAGGGCTCTCAGTGCTGGGACCTGTGGACCAATCACACAGTGTCCCCAGCACTGACATACAGGGGATAGGCGTGGCGGCTGCGGGCATAGCCACGCCTATCCGACTGTTGCTGACTATCGTTAAAAGCATTTTTTAGCATCATTAAAGTTGCTAGAAAGCAGCAAAAGGTATGATTTACCTGTTATTTCTAACAACTTTGTCAAGCTAGGGCTGATTTATGGGGGGTTAAAACTCATGACAGTTGCGCTTTAAAGAGTATGTTCACTTTTGCAACAATTTTTCCCCCATTACTGCTACACTATGTAGAATACAACAGTGAAACAACTTATTTAGACCTATGTACAGTGGGGCAAAAAAGTATTTAGTCAGCCACCAATTGTGCAAGTTCTCCCACTTAAAAAGATTAGAGAGGCCTGTCATTTTCATCATAGGTATACCTCAACTATGAGAGACATAATGAGAAAAAAAAATCCATAAAATCACATTGTCTGATTTTTAAAGAATTTATTTGCAACTTATGGTGGAAAATAAGTATTTAGTCACCTACAAACAAGCAAGATTTCTGGCTCCTCTGTCCTCCTGTATTAATGGCACCTGTTTGAACTTATCAGTCTAAAACACACCTGTCTACAACCTCAAACTGTCACACTCCAAACTCCACTATTGCCAAGACCAAAGAGCTGTTGAAGGGCACCAGAAACAAAATTGTAGACCTGTACCAGGCTGGGAAGACTGAATCTGCAATAGGCAAGCAGCTTGGTGGGAAGAAATCAACTGTGGGAGCAATTATTAGAAAATGGAAGACATACAAGACCACTGATAATCTCCCTCGATCTGGGGCTCCATGCAAGATCTCACCCCGTGGTGTCAAAATGATCACAAGAATGGTGAGCAAAAATGCCAGAACCACACGGGGGGACCTAGTGAATGATCTGCAGAGAGCTGGGACCATAGTAACAAAGGCTATCATCAGTTACACACTACGCCGCCAGGGACTCAAATCATGCAGTGCAAGATGTGTACCCCCTGCTTAAGCCAGTACATGTCCGGGCCGGTCTGAAGTTTGCTAGAGAGCATTTGGATGATCCAGAAGAGGATTGGGAGAATGTCATATGGTCAGATGAAACCAAAGTAGAATTTTTGGGTAAAAACTCAACTCGTCGTGTTTGGAGGAGAAAGAATGCTGAGTTGCATCCAAAGAACACCATACCTACTGTGAAGCATGGGGGTGGAAACATCATGATTTGGGGCTGTTTTTCATCAAAGGGACCAGGACAACTGATCCGTGTAAAGGAAAGAATGAATAGGGCCATGTATCGTGAGATTTTGAGAAAAAAACTCCTTCCATCAGCAAGGGCATTGAAGATGAAACGTGGCTGGGTCTTTCAGCATGACAATGATCCCAAACACACCGCCCGAGCAATGAAGGAATGGCTTTGTAAGAAGCATTTCAAGGTCCTGGAGGGGCCTAGCCAGTCTCCAGATCTCAACCCCATAAAAAACTTTGGAGGGAGTTGAAAGTCTGTGTTGCCCAGCGACAACCCCCAAAACATCACTGCTCTAGAGGAAATCTGCTTGGTGGAATGGGACAAAATACCAGTGTGTGAAAACCTTGTGAAGACTTACAGAAAACGTTTGTCCAACAAAGGGTATATAACAAAGAATTGAGATGAACTTTTGTTATTGACCAAATACTTATTTTCCACCATAATTTGCAAATAAATTCTTAAAAAATCAGACAATGTGATTTTATGGATTTTTTTTTCTCATGTCTCTCATAGTTGAGGTATACCTATGATGAAAATTACAGGCCTCTCTCATCTTTTTAAGTGGGAGAAGTTGCACAAATGGTGGCTGACTAAATACTTTTTTGCCCCACTGTAGCTCCATATTTCCAAACTACACTGCTCAAAAAATAAAGGGAACACTAAGATAACACATCCTAGATCTGAATGAATAAACTAAACGTATGAAATACTTTCGTCTTTACATAGTTGAATGTGCTGAAAACAAAATCACACAAAAATGATCAATGGAAATCAAATTTATCAAGCCATGGAGGTCTGGATATGGAGACACACTCAAAATCAAAGTGGAAAACTACACAACAGGCTGATCCAACTTTGATGTAATGTCCTTAAAACAAGTCAAAATGAGGCTCAGTAGTGTGTGTGGCCTCCACGTGCCTGTATGCAGGGCCAGATTAAGGCTGCCTGGAAGACAGAGCACTTCATTATGATGGGGCCCCCCCAACAGTTCCCCCACATTAGGTTGTAGTTCCCCCACATTAGGTGCAGTATAGTTCCCCACATTAGGTGCAGTATAAGTCCCCGCACATTAGGGGTGCAGTACAGTTCCCCCACATTAGGGGTGCAGTACAGTTCCCCCCCCCCACCCATTAGGTGCACAGTACAGTTTCCCCCCCCCCATTAGGTGCGCAGTACAGTTCCTCCCCATTAGGTGTGCAGTACAGTTCCCCCCCATTAGGTGCGCAGTACAGTTCCCCCCATTAGGTGCAGTACAGTTCCCCCCCATTAGGTGCAGTACAGTTTCCCCCCCATTAGGTGCAGTATAGTCCCCCACATTAGGTGCAGTTTAGTTCCCCACATTAGGTGCAGTATAGTTCCCCCACATTAGGTGCAGTATAGTCCCCCACATTAGGTGCAGTATAGTTCCCCACATTAGGTGCAGTATAGTTCCCCCACATTAGGTGCAGTATAGTTCCCCCATATTAGGTGCAGTATAGTTCCCCCACATTAGGTGCAGTATAGTTCTCCACATTAGGTGCAGTACAGTTCCCCCACATTAGGTGCAGTACAGTTCCCCCACATTAGGTGCAGTACAGTTCCCCCACATTAGGTGCAGTATAGCTCCCCCACATTAGGTGCAGTATAGTTCCCCACATTAGGGGCAGTACAGTTCCCCCACAGACATACAGTCTTCATCCATATACAGTGTAGGACTGGAGGCTGTATGCCTGTTCAATGCCCCACTTCAGTGTTCCAACCACCGCTCCTCCGGTCCGAGGATCCTGGGGACCGGGGTCACGATCTACTGCTATGGCCAATGGGCCATAGCAGAACGTCCCGGGACAGTAGGAGCAGAGGTCGGAACACTGAAGATGACGTGCCGCTGGTCCCTTACCATGCGCGCGCGTCCTCCTCGATGCTCCGCTCCACTCTCTTTTCTCGTATGGGCACACCCACGGGACGTCAGTGACGTCCCTGCATGCGCTATCTCCCGGCGGCCCCTGCGTTTTTAAAGTTAACGCGGGGGCCGCTGCAGAGAGGTAACCGTCGGGACATGCTTGTGTCCTGAAAAGATTTTTCGGGACACAGGGATGTCCCGAATGTGACGGGGGCCCCCTGCGGGCATGGGGCCCGGAGCAGGCGCTCCATAGCGCCAATGATGATCCGGCCCTGCCTGTATGACCTCCCTACAATGCCTGGGCATGCTCCTGATGAGGTGGACTCCCAGACCTGGACTAAAGCATCCGCCAACTCCTGGAAAGTCTGTGGTGCAATGTGGTGTTGGTGGATGGAACAAGACATGATGTCCCAGATGTGCTCAATCGGATTCAGGTCTGGGGAATGGGCGGGACAATCCATAGCATCAAAGCCTTCCTCTTGCAGGAACTGCTGACACACTCCAGCCACATGAGGTCAAGCATTGTAATCCCTTAGGAGGGCCAACCGCACCAGCATATGGTCTCACAAGGGGTCTGAGGATCTCATCTCGGTACCTAATGGCAGTCAGGCTACCTCTGGCAAGCACATCAAGGGCTGTGTGGCCCACAAAGAAATGCCACCCCACACCATTACTGACCCACCACCAAACCGGTCATACTGGAGGATGTTGCAGGCAGCAGAACGTTCTCCACGGCGTCTCCAGACTCTGTCATGTTTGCTCAGTGTGAACCTGCTTTCATCTGAGAAGAGCACAGGGGCGCCAGTGGCGAATTTGACAATCTTGGTGTTGTCTGGAAAATGCCAAACATCCTGCACGGTGTTGGGCTGTAAGCACAACCCCCACCTGTGGACGTCGGGCCCTCATACCACCCTCATGGAGTCTGTTTCTGACCATTTGAGTGGACACATGTGTTACGCCGAGCGCTCCGGGTCCCCGCTCCTCCCCGGAGCGCTCGCAGCGTTTTCCTGTTCGCAGCGCCCCGGTCAGACCCGCTGACCGGGAGCGCTGCGATAATGTCCCTAGCCGGGATGCGATCCGCGATGCGGGACGCGCCCGCTCACGATTCGCATCCCGGCCCGCTTACCAGACTCGTTCCCCGTCTGTGCTCTCACTTCCCCTTCCCTTCCTTGCCGGATCTTGTTGCCATTGTGCCAGTGAAAGTGTTCTTTGTATGTCCCAAGCCAGTGTTCCAGACCTCTTGCCGTTGCCCCTGACTACGATCCTTGCTGCCTGCCCTGACCTTCTGCTACGTCCGACCTTGCTCTTGCCTAATCCCATGTACCGCGCCTATCTCAGCAGTCAGAGAGGTTGAGCCGTTGCCGGTGGATACGACCTGGTTGCTACCGCTGCTGCAAGACCATCCCGCTTTGCGGCGGGCTCTGGTGAATACCAGTAGCAACTTAGAACCGTTCCGCCGGCACGGTCCACGCCAATCCCTCTCTGACACAGAGGATCCACCTCCCGCCTGCCGAATCCTGACAACATGCACATTTGTGGCCTGCTGGAGGTAATTTTGCAGGGCTCTGGCAGTACTCCTCTTGCTCCTCTTTGCACAAAGGCAGAGGAAGTGGTCCTGCTGCAGGTTGTTGCCCTCCTACGGCCTCCTCCACATCTCCTGATGTACTGGCCTGTTTCTTGGTAGTTCCTCCATGCTCTGGACACTACGCTGACAGACACAGCAAACCTTCTTGCCACAGCTTGCATTCATGTGCCATCCTGGATGAGCTGCATTACCTGAGCCACTTGTGTGGGTTGTAGACTCCATCTCATGCTGCCACTAGAGAGAAAGCACCACCAGGATTCCAAAGTGACCAAAACATCAGCCAGGAAGCATAGGAACTGAGAAGTGGTCTGTGGTCACCACCTGCAGAACCACTCCTTTATTGGGGGTGTCTTGCTAATTGCCTATAATTTCCACCTGTTGTCTGTTCCATTTGCACAACAACATGTGACATTGATTGTCAATCAATGTTGCTTCCTGAGTGGACAGTGTGATTTCACAGAAGTGTGATTGACTTGGAGTTACATTGTGTTGTTTAAGTGTTCCCTTTATTTTTTGTAGAAAAAAACAGGAGCGCTTCCATGTGAAGATTCTCAAGAATATTGTAAAGCTAGTAGCCAGTGCAGACCGTGCTCACCTGGTAAAGTTGTGCAATGTGCAGGCACAACACTGACACTTCGCATGAGAAATGAATCAAACAGCTACAGTGAATTCCCACGCTGGATCACCGGCGTGCATAGCAGGATACAAAGGATAGAGGAAACTGGAAGCTTGATATCGCGCTGCTGTAATAATTTGAAGGATGAGTTCAGGTAGGTTTAACCATTTATTGGTATACACACAACGCGTTTCAGGGAATGAATATCCCTTTCATCACGCCTGAAGAAAGGGATATTCATTCCCTGAAACGCGTTGTGTGTATACCAATAAATAGTTAAACCTACCTGAACTCAACCTGAACTCATCCTACAAATTATTACAGCAGCGAGATATCAAGCTTCTAGTTTCCTCTATCCTTTGTACCCTTTATTTTTTGAGCAGTGTACAAACCCTTTGAGTATGACTGCAAAGTACGAATCTATGGCAGGATTTTATTTGCCAACATAACTAAAATGATGTTAAGGGGTATTCCTGTCTAAAAAGTTCTCCCCTATCTTTAAATAGGAATTTCCCTTTAAATTGATATTATCATCTACAGAATTTATATCATAACCACATCTGAGTTCCCCACTAATATAAATGAACAAGGGTCCCATGATCCCTACTTGCTGATGCACAGTGGCTGCCAACATTGGCTCCTATTGAAACTGCACATTTTTGGATTACCCATAAAAGCCCGTTTTTTTGTATTACCCATAGACTTTCACACATAGAGCATGGTCACCTCTCCATTTAACAGAGGACCCCCATTTTTTTTTTTATAGGTGGTCTCAGAGGTAGGACCTCTGGCATTTTTAGGCATTTATGACATATTGTGCTGCTTCTATTCTCTTCTCAGCATGCCCAGCAGCTTTCTTTGTCATCTTGACATCCGCATGTCACAGGGCCATTCGTCAGTGAGTACTGGCCAACCTATCGGGAGGTGAGAGTGTCAGGCCAATCAGCTGCAGCACTGGTGCTCACAACTCTTGGCAGCATAAGATTTAAATTGACAATCTCAGTCCTATGCCTGTGATTGTACTTTGCCCTGTCACTAGTGTTCCTTTTCCCTCCCCTCCTATACTTTTTGACCTGCTGTGACCTGACCTTTTGCCTGATCCCTTACTTTGCTTCATTTTTTGCTGACTTTGTAATATGTCATGCTTTAGGTTTGACCCTTGTCTGTCCTGACTCTGTTTTGTCTCTGACTTTGTACTGTTTTGTCTATGACTTTGTCTGTGACGCTGCCCTCCTGGTCTTGACCTTTGCGTCTGCTCCTGTTAAAATTTTGCTTCAGATTTGGTACCACTTTTGCCTGTGTTGTTCTGACCAGGACCTTTTAAAGGGGTACTCTGCCACTAGATACCTTATCCCCTATCCAAAGGATAGGGGATAAGATGTCAGATCGCGGAGTTCCGCCGCTGGGGACCCCCGGGATCTTCGCTGCAGCACCCCGCTATCATTACTGCACAGAGCAACGGGCAATACAGGCGCCGGAGCATCGTTACGTCCCAGCTCCGCCCCCTTGTGACATAACGGCCCACCCCCCTCAATACAAGTATATGGGAGGGGGCGTGGCGGCCATCACGCCCCTCCCATAGACTTGCATTAAGGGGGCAGGGCATGATGTCACAGGGGCGGAGCCGTGATGTAGCGATGCTCCGGCCCCTGTATCGCTGGTCATTACGCACGTAGCGAGTCTTCTCTGTGCAGTAAGGATAGCGGGGAGCTGCAGCCGAGATCCCGGGGTCCCCAGCAGCGGGACCCCGGCGATCTGACATCTTATCCCCTATCCTTTGGATAGGGGATAAGATGTCTAGGGGCTGAATACCCCTTTAACTATTCTTCAATCTCCTGCAGTTAGTTCAGTGTAGGGGCCATCAACCAGTTTGGGGCCACCGTTTAGAGGGGATCGTCCAAGTAACTAGAGATAGTGGTTGGGGCTAAATCCAGGTCTGCACTGATCCCTACCCCCAATCATGACACACATCCTGTGGAAAATACAACAATAAGATTGCCAGATACATTAATACAATATATAATTTCACAATGGCTTATTCAAGATGTCTGTTCCACAATAAACAATTTTAGAAATGCTGCCAGTAAATATTACATCCCATAAAGGCAATATAGCTTCACCTTGGTAAATTAAATCCCCTCAACAAATTAATAGGAGCAATGTTCATGTATAGGTTATGTGAATCCCCATTTACAAAAAACTGTATATGTAGGTGCCACATAGGATCATCAAAGGCTACCTTGCCTTTATTACCTGTCCTAGTGAATCTGAAATCTGAAACTTCAATGAGAAGTGCCCTAATGAGTCCTAAGCTATGTGTATGAGCTGTCACTATTGTAGAAGAAAACAGTCAGTCTCAAGATGTAAAAGGAAATGTGCTAGAATATAGCCAGCAGATGTCACTGAAGCTTCAGAATAATAGATGTTTTCATTTATCAGCCTTCATTGTTACATATTGGGAGAGATAATCATAGGAATTAGCATTAGGGTTTTTTTTGTCCATTTTGCACCCAGTTTGGTCTAAAAAATGGTGCTCACTGTTTACACAACATTTGAAAACAGATTACACTCAAATTTTGCTATGCTTTTGCTTGTCTGTTTTGTAAAGAGGAGCGTGGCCTATATTTTTGTGTATTCTGTGTAATATCTTTAAAGCTTATTTATCATATTTTAGTGCAGAAATTTCTCGCATTTTATTCCACAGTATGGGTGGTGTAAACAGTGCCAAAGTACACCAAGGCCATGTGGCATGTCCAATTTGGTTTTATTTTAAAGGTGCTTCATTTAATAAAGTAATTAATATTAAATAAATAAATACATTACTTTTTTTTTTTTTTTTGCTATTTTCTTCTATCTCAACATTGGGATTAGTTGCACTTGTGAAAGTTAACATGAAAAAAATTTTAAGCATCCCAACCATGGGGATTGGAACAGATAGGACAATTTGAGTCGGTTCACTTTACTGCTTTTTGTTGCTGCCTTTCACGGATCTGCGAGGGTGTAGTCTGACCTGCTTGGCGCCAAACATGTGAAGTAGCTTGTTTTCCACCTGTTTTGGACACTGCAAAGTAATTGCGCCTGATTTATATAGCAAAATACGCCATATTTGAAACATTAGTAATTTTTGCGCACACTGAAAACACTTAGTTTTGTCATTATCTTCACAAAAACTTCCCTTCCAATTACGTGATATTTTTAATAGTATGCCTGAGCCAAAGGGAACCTGTCACCTGTTTTATGGTGTCCAGACCACAGGCAGCAGGAAACAGGTGCAGGAGGCAGGGTCCCAGGAACACTACAATCTAATCTAAGGGTAGGGTCACATGTAGCGCATCCGCAGCATATTTGATGCTGCGGATGCACTACTGACCATTCCTATAGTGTGCCTCCTGCTGTGACTGTGTGTTCTGCTTTGTCTGTTGATAGCAGCAATCCACCACTATGAGTAGATACACAGGGATCCTAGCTCAGGGAGCAGGGGTAGCAACCGCAATGTCTGTGAGTACACTTCGCATGCGCACAACTCACAGATCCCTGTGTGTCTGCTAGTAGCGGCGGATTTCTGCTACTAGCAGACAGAGCATGACACACAGGCACAGCAGTCGGCACACTGGATGCACTACGTGTGACCCTATCCTAAGGGTGTATTCACATATACAGTATCCTGCACATATTTGATGTGCAGGATTTGATGCTGCAGATTTCATTGTAAACTAACTGACTGAACACAGCTTCAGATCCTGCATATCAAATATGCGCAGGATACTGTACGTGTGAATGCACCTTAAACCCCGTAAAGGACAACTGCAGCGCAATATACACTTATCCCCTATCTACAAGATAGGGGATAAGTGTTTGATCGCGGGGGGTCCGACCGCTGGGACCCCCCCAAGATCTCCCTAACGGGGCGCCGCCATTAGCGCTCATAGTGAGCGCTAAGGCGCGTAGCATCGACCTAGAGGTCGACGGTGACTCCCCGTCTCAATACAGTTCTATTAGGGGAGGCGGGGAGGCACGAACGCTGCCTCCCCGCCTCTCCCATAGAGATGTATGGAGGAGGCGTGCCGGCCGCAACGTCATGCTGCGGCTGACACGCCCCCTGCACGGGACAGCCGCGGCCCCGTACAGGAGATCACAGGGGGTCCCAGCGGTCGGTCCCAGCGGTCGGACCCCCCCGCGATCAAACACTTATCTCCTATCCTGTGGATAGGGGATAAGTGTTAATCACGCTGCAGATGTCCTTTAAGGACTCAGCATTTTTCTTTCGTTTTTTCCTCCTTACATTTTAAAAATCATAACCCTTTAAATTTTGCACCTAAAAATCCATATGATGGCTTTTTTTTTGCACCACTAATTCTACTTTGTAATGACATCAGTCATTTTACCCAAAAAATCTACAGAGAAAGAGAGAAAAAAATCATTGTGCAACAAAATTGAAGAAAGAACACAATTTTGTAACTTTTGGGGGCTTCCGTTTCTACGCAGTAAATTTTTTGGTAAAAATAACACCTTATCTTTATTCTGTAGGTCCATATGATTAAATGATACCCTACTTATATAGGTTTGATTTTGTCATACTTCTGGAAAAAATCATAACTACATGCACAAAAATTAATATGTGTAAAATTGTCATCTTCTGACCTAACTTTTTAATTTTTCCAAGAACGAGGCAGTATAAGGTTGCATTTTTTGCCCTGCTTTCCGAAGTTTTTATCAGTACCATTTTTGTTTTGATTGGACTTTTTGATCGCTTTTTATTCATTTTTTATGGTATAAAAAGTGACCAAAAATACACTATTTTGGACTTTGGTATTTTTTTTGCGTGTACGCCTTTGACCATGCAGTTTAATTTGCAATATATTTTTATAGCATTAGGGAAGGGGTTAAATCACATTTATTAACTTTTTTTATGCAGTGTAGGGGCTATAACATTGCATACACTGATTGCAGGCACTGTTCAATGCATTGCCATAGCAATGCATTGATCAATGTTTTCTGCGTTTGATTGCTCAAGCCTGAATTTCAGGCTTGGAGCAATCAAACGCTGATCGGACAGCCGGGAAGAAGGTAAGGCACCTCCGCTGTCCTCTCAGCTGTTCGGTACGCCGCGATTTTACAGCGGCGGTCCCGAATAGCTCCGCTGAGTCTAAAGGGTTAATACCGGACATCCGTGGTCGTTAAAGGGTTAAACGTTCGGGTGTTTCAGGTTACCTTTAAGATAAGGTGGGACAACCCCTTCAGTCAATATGGAAGAGCAAGGAGATGTTAGGTTTTAGACATGTAAATGCATGCATTTAGGTGCATGTCAATAATGTAATAATGTATGGTGTATATGTACTGTATATTACTTTCATCTGTGTATTTTTGTAGAAAACTGTCCAATCAGAAGAACTAATGGGACTGGTGGAAGAGCAAAAAACCTTGTTACTGGTGAGTCAGCTTATTATCTAAACTTATGTACAGAGAAGGAATAAAATGTTAGATATGTAGCATATAATAGGATTTATTAATATTTTTACATAGAGATACAGTACATCAATCAGCCATAACATTAAAATAGGTAATATGAGTAACATAAATGACAGTGAGTTATTGAAGTTGATTTGTTGAAAGGAGGGAAAATGGAGAAGTGTAAGTTTCTGAGCTTCTTTAACCCCTTAAGGACCAGGCCATTTTACACCTTAGGACCGGAGCGTTTTTTGAACATCTGACCACTGTCACTTTAAACATTAATAACTCTGGAATGCTTTTACCTATCATTCTGATTCCGATACTGTTTTTTCGTGACATATTCTACTTTATGTTATTGGTAAAATTTTGTCGATACTTGCATTGTTTCTTAGTGAAAAATTCCAAAATTTGATGAAAAAATTTAAAATTTTGCATTTTTCTAACTTTGAAGCTCTCTGCTTGTAAGGAAAATGGATATTCCAAATAAAAAAAAAATTTATTCACAAATACAATATGTCTACTTTATGTTTGCATCATAAAATTGACATGATTTTACTTTTGGAAGACATCAGAGGGCTTCAAAGTTCAGCAGCAATTTTCCAATTTTTCACAAAATTTTAAAACTCACTATTTTTCAGGGACCAGTTCAGGTTTGAAGTGGATTTGAAGGGTCTTCATATTAGAAATACCCCACAAATAACCCCATTATAAAAACTGCACCCCCCCCCAAGTATTCAAAATGACATTCAGTCAGCGTTTTAACCCTTTAGGTGTTTCACAGGAATAGCAGCGGAGAAAATTCACCATCTTCATTTTTTGCACTCGCATGTTCTTGTAGACCCAATTTTTTTAATTTTTACAAGGGGTAGAAGGAGAAAATTTATACTTATATTTGTAGCCCAATTGCTCTCGAGTAAGCACATACCTCATATGTCCATGAAAAGTGTTCGGCGGGCGCAGTAGAGGGCTCAGAAGCGAAGGAGCGACAAGGGGATTTTGGAGAGTACGTTTTTCTGAAATGGTTTTTGGGGGGCATGTTGCATTTAGGAAGCCCCTATGGTACCAGAACAGAAAAAAATCCCACATGGCATACCATTTTGGAAACTAGACCCCTTGAGGAACGTAACAAGGAATAAAGTGAGCCTTAATACCCCACAGGGGTTTCACGATTTTTGCATATGTAAAAAAATATATATATTTTTTCACTAAAATGTGTGTTTCCCCCCAAATTTCACATTTTTGCAAGGGTTAATAGCAGAAAATACCCCCCAAAATTTGTAACCCCATCTCTTCTGAGTATGATGGTACCCCATAAGTGGACCTGAAGTGCACTACGGGCAAACTACAATGCTCAGAAGAGAAGGAGTCATATTTGGCTTTTGGAGAGCAAATTTTGCTCGGGGGGCATGTTGCATTTAGGAAGCCCCTATGGTGCCAGGACAGCAAATTAACCCCAACATAGCATACCATTTTGGAAACTAGACCCCTTGAGGAACGTAACAAGGGGTACAGTGAGCATTTACCCCCCACTGGTGTCTGTCAGAACTTTGGAACAGTGGGCTGTACAAAATGTTTAATTTGCACAGCCCACTGTTCCAAAGATCTGTCAGACACCAGTGGGGTGTAAATTCTCACTGCACCCCTCATTACATTCCGTGAGGGGTGTAGTTTCCGAAATGGGGTCACATGTGTTTTTTTTTTTTTTTTTTGCGTTTGTCAAAACCGCTGTAACAATCAGCCACCCCTGTGAAAATCACCTCAAATGTACATGGTGCACTCTCCCTTTTGGGCCTTGTTGTGCGCCCCCAGAGCACTTTGCGCCCACTTATGGGGTATCTCCGTAGTCGTGAGAAGTTGCATTACAAATTTTGGGGGGCTTTTTTCCCTTTTACCTCTTGTCAAAATGAACAGTATAGGGCAACACCAGCGTGTTAGTGTAAAAAAATAATTTTTTTACACTAACATGCTGTTGTAGACCCCAACTTCATCTTTTCATAAGGGGTTAAAGGAGAAAAAGAGAAAAAGCCCCCCAAAATTTGTAACACAATTTCTCCTGAGTACGGCGCTACCCCATATGTGACCCTAAACTGTTGCCTTGAAATACGACAGGGCTCCAAAGTAAGAGCGCCATGCGCATTTGAGGCCTGGATTAGGGATTTGCATAGGGGTGGACATAGGGGTATTCTACGCCAGTGATTCCCAAACAGGGTGCCTCCAGCTGTTGCAAAACTCCCAGCATGCTTGGACAGTCAACGGCTGTCCGGCAATACTGGGAGTTGTTGTTTTGCAACAGCTGGAGTCTCCATTTTGGAAACAGTGGCGTACCAGACGTTTTTCATTTTTATTGGGAGGGGAGGGGGGCTGTGTAGGGGTATGTGTATATGTAGTGTTTTTTACTTTTTATTTTATTTTGTGTTAGTGTAGTGTAGTGTAGTGTTTTTAGGGTACAGTCACACGGGCGGGGGATTACAGCGAGTTTCCCGCTGCGAGTTTGAGCTGCCGCGCAAAATTTGCTGCATCGCAAACTTGCAGCCTGATACTCACTGTAAGCCCCCTGCCCATGTGAATGTACCGTGCACATTCACAGGGGGGGGGGGGATCTCCAGCTGTTACAAAACTACAACTCCCAGCATGCACAGTTTATCAGTGCATGCTGGTAGTTATAGTTTTGCAACAGCTGGAGGCACACGGTTGGGAAACACTGAGTTAGGAAACAGACAATGTTTCCCAACCAGTGTGCCTCCAGTTGTTGCAAAACCACAACTCCCAGCATTCTCAGGCATGCTGGGAGTAGTAGTTCGGCAACATCTTTAGAGCCAGATGTTGCCGAACTACAACTCCCAGCATGCTGGGAGTTGTAGTTTTGCAACATCTGGAGGACTACAGTTTGCAGACCACTAATACAGTGGTTCCCAATCTGTGCCCTTCCAGATGTTGCAAAACTACAACTCCCAGTATGCCAAAACTGTCCAGGCATGCTGGGAGTTGTAGTTCTGCAACATCTGAAGGGCCAGATGTTACAGAACTACAACTCCCAGCATGCCTGGACAGTAAGGGCATGCTGAGGATGTGTAGTTTTGCAACATGTGGAAGGGCACAGTGGTCTCCAAACTGTGGACCTCCAGATGTTGCAAAACTGCAACTCCCAGCATGCCCAGACGCCAAGGGCTGTCTGGGCATGCTGGGAGTTGTAGTTTACAGGGTCCCATTACAGCAATGCATGTCGCTTTACGGCGACGTGCATTGCTGTAAAGGGCACGACCGCGGCTGAAGATCAACTCACCTGTCGCCGCTGCCGCTGTCTCCGTCGCCGGGATCCGGGTCTTCAGGGACGAGGTAAGTACCGGGGCCGGTCCCCAGCACTCCCCCGTCCCCCGCCGCGTCCTCCGGTCTTCCTCCCGTCCTCTCCGGACTTCAAGGGGCCGGGCAGGGCGGGAGGAAGTAACTGCCCCCCCCCTGCGATTGGTCGGTTAGTTAACCGAAGAATCGCAGGGGATCGGAGGAGGTGGCAGGCTTGCCACCTCGCTCCTAGTCTTCAGCATGGTCCTGGCTGTCTGTGACAGCCGGGATCATGGGAAATTACCGGGCGGTCGGGTCCCAGAGACCCAATCAGCCCGGTATCGCCGCAGATCGCAAGGGCGCCCTCGGCGTTTGCCCTGGATGCCTGCTGAAGGATTTCAGCAGGCATCCAGTTCCGATCTCTGCCCGGCGCGCGGCAGAGATCGGAAATACAACAGGACGTTCTCTAACGTCCTTGGGCATTAAAGCCCAGGTAGTGGGGACGTTAGAGAACGTCCTATGTCCTTAAGAGGTTAAAGGGGTATTCTAGAAATAATTTAGTTAGTTAGAAGTTAGTGTAGTTCATAATAGAGTGACCGACTACAGGAGAGAGAGTGGGTCGGCACTGAGGCATGTAGTGGAGCTCTTAATGCTAAGCTTGCTGTAGATACACAGGTGGAAGCATGGAGACTTCAGGCGTACTGCAAGTATAACGTGGTGCTCATTCTAAGAGTGGCAGCTCAAAGATATGCAGTACAAAAGAAGGCAGAAGGCACTCACGTTTTGAAGCTGTGCAGATTTCTTTATTTCGTGTGTTTAAAAGTCCATTTGCGGGACGCCGGAGCAGTGTTATAGTGTTTGTACCTGTGTGTGACGGTTTTCTCACAATTCTTATGTGATTTTCACCCCAATATTTATTTTTAACAGCATACAAAATGACTGTTGTCTCAGATTTTTCCCAGGTAGCAATGCGGCCGGGATCATCACTAGTCAGCTGATGACAGGGAGCCTGTCTGCTTCAATGGGTGGAGCGATCGCTTGGTGGGAGAGAGATCAATCTGCAAATAATTGTATTTTTGCAACAGCTGTAGGCACCCTGATTGAAAAACACAGGTCTTTTGAATGGATGCAGTGCAGATATATTTCAATGGGTGGGGTGGCTGATTTGTGGGAGGGAGGAATGGAATGGAATTATTGGATTTGTAGGCAAAGAAGGAAACTCAAACAGGAAATGCCAGTTCACAAAATGATAGCCACAGTATTATCATAATCTCATGACATAGCCATTTATCCCCAAGACAACTACAAATCCATCCTAAACATGTCCATTACTGTCTGGCAGGTATGTACTAAAATCACCTTATGGTGGATAACCCCTTTAACCTCTTAAGGACGTACACCCTAATGCCTGGTCCCAGTAAATAAAACGGGGTCACGCCGTGACGCCGCGTCATACCGGGTCTGTCCCGGCGGCTAATGATAGCCGGGACCCTGGGCTAATAGTCTGCGGATCGTTTAGACGCGGCGATCAAAGTTGATTGCAATGTCTAAAATGAAAGTCAAAGCTTCTTGGCAGCTCAGTCGGGCTGATCGGGACCATCGCAATAAAATCGTGATGTCCCGATCAGCTAGCACGCGAGCGGAGGTCCCCTTACCTTGCTCAGTTGCGTCCGATTGGCGACTGATTGCTCCAAGCCTGAGATACAGGCTTGAGAAATCGACCGCCTATAACACTGATCAATGCAAAGCTATGGCTTTGCAGTGAACAGTGTAAAAGATCAGTGTTTTTAGTGTTATAGCCCCCTTTGGGAGCTATAACACTGCAAAAAAAAGTGAAAAAAAGTTAATAAAAGTCATTTAACCCCTTCCATAATTAAAGTTTTAATCACACCCCTTTTCCCATAAAAAAAAAGTGTAAATAAAAATAAACATATGTGGTATTGCTGCGTGGGGAAATGTCCGAGTTATAAAAATATATTGTTAATTAAACCGCACGGTCAATGACGTATGCGCAAAAAAATTCCAAAGTCCAAAATAGCGTATTTTTGGTCACTTTTTATATCATGAAAAAATAAATTAAAAGCAATCAAAAAGTCCGATCAATACAAAAATGAAATCAATAAAAACTTCAGATTACTGTGCAAAAAATTTGCCCTCAGACCGGCCCAAACGCGGAAAAATAAAAAAAGTTATAGGGTTCAGAAGATGAGAATTTTTAACATATACATTTTCCTGCATGTAGTTATGATTTTTTTCAGAAGTACGACAAAATCAAACCTATATAAGTAGGGTAGAATTTTAACTGTATGGACCTACAGAATAATGATAAGGAGTCATTTATACCACAAAAAATGCGCTGCGTAGAAACGGAAGCCCCCAAAAGTTACAAAATGGCATTTTGTTTTCAGTTTTGTCGCACAATGAATTCTTTTATTCGTTTCGCCGTGGATTTTTTGGGTAAATGACTAATGTCACTGCAAAGTAGAATTGGTGGCGCAAAAATAAGCCATCATATGGAATTTTATGTTCAAAATTGAAAGAGTTATGATTTTTAGAAGGTGATGAGGAAAAAATGAAAATGCAAAAACGGAAAAACGCTGAGTCCTTAAGGAGTTAACAAGGGCCAAATTGTGATGTCTAGATGACTGGGTTAGAGCATCTCTAAAACAGCAGGTCTTGTGTGTTGTTCACAGCATGCAGTGGTTAGTACCTACAAAAGTGATCTAAGGAAGGACAGGTAATAAATTGATGACAGGAACATGGGTGCCCAAGGCTTATTAATGCACATAGAGAGTGAAGACTAGACCTTATGGTTTTACTGCAGTTGCAAATTGCAGAAAAGTTATGTTGGACACCTTAATAGGTCTTGTTTAATGGTATGGCTGGTCAATGTTGATATAATAGAGGTATAGCTTTTTCAATAAAATTATTATTATTATTGATAATAATAATAATAATAATAGTTATTGTTATAAAAGAAGAACTATCCTAAGGATACGGGATATGTTTTAGATTGCCGGGGGTCCGACCACTGGGACCCTCCATGATCTGTACGGGACCCTGGTTCTCCTCAGGAACTGAGTGTGTCGACCCCGCACACAGCAGCGGCTGACATGCCCCCTCCATATATATCTGTGGTAGACCCGGAGATAGCTGAACACTCTGTCTCTGGCTCTCCCATAGAGATAAATAGAGGGGGGTGTTGATCGCCACCGATTTGTGCTGTGTTCGACACGCTCCATTTCTGGGGAGAGGCAGGATACCAGCTGTCCGATCCCCCCCCCCCCCCGCCCCCCCCCCCCCGCAATCTAAAGCTTATCTAGTTTATATAGTTTTTCTTTATGATTTTTTTTTTTTATTATTATTATTAGCCATAATACTAACCCCTTAAGGACTCAAGGTTTTTCAGTTTTTGCATGTTCGTTTTTTCCTCCTTACCTTTTAAAAATCATAACCCTTTAAATTTTCCACCTAAAAATCCATATTGTGGCTTATTTTTTTTGCCACCAATTCTACTTTGCAGTGACATTAGTAATTTTACCCAAAAATCCAAGGCGAAACGGAAAAACCTAAATCATTGTGCAACAAAATTGAAGAAAAAACACCATTTTGTAACTTTTGGGGGCTTCCGTTTCTACGCAGTGTATTTTTCGGTAAAATGATACCTTATCTTAATTATGTAGGTCCATACGGTTAAAATGATACCCTACTTATATAGATTTGATTTTGTCGTACTTCTGGAAAAAATAATTACTACATGCACGAAAATGTATATGTCACGATGCCGGCTGGCAGGTAGTGGATCCTCTGTGCCAGAGAGGGATTGGCGTGGACCGTGCTAGTGGACCGGTTCTAAGCCACTACTGGTTTTCACCAGAGCCCGCCGCAAAGCGGGATGGTCTTGCTGCGGCGGTAGTGACCAGGTCGTATCCACTAGCAACGGCTCACCTCTCTGGCTGCTGAAGATAGACGCGGTACAAGGGAGTAGGCAGAAGCAAGGTCGGACGTAGCAGAAGGTCGGGGCAGGCAGCAAGGATCGTAGTCAGGGGCAACGGCAGAAGGTCTGGAAACACAGGCAAGGAACACACAAGGAACGCTTTCACTGGCACTAAGGCAACAAGATCCGGCAAGGGAGTGCAGGGGAAGTGAGGTGATATAGGGAAGTGCACAGGTGAACACACTAATTGGAACCACTGCGCCAATCAGCGGCGCAGTGGCCCTTTAAATCGCAGAGACCCGGCGCGCGCGCGCCCTAGGGAGCGGGGCCGCGCGCGCCGGGACAGGACAGACGGGGAGCGAGTCAGGTACGGGAGCCGGGGTGCGCATCGCGAGCGGGCGCTACCCGCATCGCGAATCGCATCCCGGCTGACAGCGGAATCGCAGCGCCCCGGGTCAGAGGATGTGACCGGAGCGCTGCAGCGAGGAGAGAGAGGCGAGCGCTCCGGGGAGGAGCGGGGACCCGGAGCGCTCGGCGTAACAGTATACATTTAAAATTGTCATCTTCTGACCCCTATAACTTTACATTTTTCCGCGCACGGGGCGGTATGAGGGCTCATTTTTTGCGCTATGATGTGAAGTTTTGATGAGTACCATTTTTGTTTTGATCGGACTTTTTGATCGCTTTTTATTCATTTTTTCATGATATAAAAAGTGACCCAAAATACGCTTTTAATTTTTTTGCGCATACGCCATTGACTATGCGGTTTAATCAACAATATATTTTTATAATTTGGACATTTCCGCACATGGTGATATCACATGTTTATTTTTATTTACACAGTTTTTTTTAAAGGGGAAAAGGGGGGTGATTCAAACTTTCATTAGGGAAGGGGTTAAATGATTTCTTCACTTTTTTTTTTTTTTTTTTGCAGTGTTATAACTCCCATAGGGACCTATAACACTGCACACCCTGATCTTTTACATTGATCAATGGTTTCTCATAGGATCTCAGACACTGAGCAGTCATTTGGCGATCGGACAGCGAGGAGGAAGGTAGGGGACTCTCCTGCTGTCCTACATCTCTTTGGGATGCCTCGATTTCGCCCACTGAGCAGTTCACTTCCATTTTAGACGCGGCGTTCAACTTTGAATGCCACATCTAAAGGGTTAATAGCGCTCAGCACCGTGATCAGTGCCGCGTGCTATTAGCCACAAGTCCCAGCCGTGGCCCCGCGTTATCTAAAGGGAGTGGGTGGAAGGCATACGGGGGTCGTGGCGTCAAGGCCATGCCCCCTCAATGCAAGTCTACGGGAGGGGGCGTGGCAGTCCGCATCCAGCGTTTGGAACAAAATGTTCTGAAGGCTGGGGCAGTGGAGTACCCCTTTAAATGTGAGTTCAGGTGCAGTGACCATGAAAAAAAAATAATACAATGATTGTATATATTGTATATACCTTTTTTTCTTGATATTCTTGCCTCTTGATTCCCACCAGTATATTGCTCTACTATAGATTCTGATTCCAGGCTATTTCCATGCATTACTGAAATTGATCTTATGCTAATTTTATAGATCTTGAGCCTATGATACCAGATGTACGGTATACATAATATGCTCCTAGATATACAGTCATTGCCGTAAATGTTGGCACCCCTGAAATTTTTAAAGAAAATGAAGTATTTCTCACAGAAAAGGATTGCAGTAACACATGTTTTGCTATACACATGTTTATTCCCTTTGTGTGTATTGGAACTTACCGTATACTCTAGTATAAATCGAGTTTTTGAGCACGATTCTTCGTGCTGAAAATGCCCCCCTCCGCTTATACTCGAGTGAACTCTCCGCCTGTCAATCCCTTCTCAGTGGTCTTCAACCTGCGGACCTCCAGGTGTTGCAAAACTACAACTCCCAGCATGCCCGGACAGCCATTGGCTGTCCGGGCATGCTGGGTGTTGTAGTTTTGAAACCTCTGGAGGTCCGCAGGTTGAAGACCACTGTGGCCTTAGTCATCATTCAGCCCCCCCCCTTTGTTTTGTACGCAACCTCCCTCGGCGTGAAGTTAGGATGAGCTGGTCCGGGCCATCTATGCTGCAGGGACCGTCCGGTGGGGATGGTTAGTCGTTGCAGGCTGTCCATTTTCACCGGGGGGGCCCTCTTCTCCGCTCCGGCCTCAGACTAGTGATGTTGCCTTGACGACGACGCACAGGGACGTTGCGCATGAACGTCCCTGTGCATCATCATCAAGGCAACGTCACTATTCCGGGGCAGGCCCGAAGCACGGAGAAGAGGGCCCCCCGGTGAAAATAGACAGCCCGCAACGACTAACCATCCCCACCGGATGGTCCCTGCAGTATAGATGGCCTGGACCAGCTCACCCTAACTTCCCGCCGAGGGGAAGCGAGTACAAAACAAAAGGGGGGGAGGGTCTGGATGATGACTAAGGCCGCAGTAGGCCGCAGTGGTCTTCAACCTGCGGACCTCCAGAGGTTGCAAAACTACAACTCCCAGCATGCCTGGACAGGCGATGGCTGTCCGGGCATGCTGGGAGTTGTAGTTTTGCCACATCTGGAGATACGCAGGTTGAAGACCACTGATGAAGGGATTGACAGGCGGTGATGATGAAGGGGGGGGGGGTGATGAAGGGGGTCTGGATGATTACATGGGGGGATGATGTATTTCCCACCCTAGGCTAATAGTCGAGTCAATAACTTTTCCTGGGTTTTTGGGGTGAAATTGGGGGCTTCGGCTTATATTCGGGTCGGCTTATACTCGAGTATATACAGGAACCAAAAAAGGGAGGAAAAAAAGATAATTGGACATAATGTCACACCAAACTCCAAAAATGGGCTGGACAAAATTATTGGCACCCTTTCAAAATTGTGGATAAATAAGATTGTTTCAAGAATGTGATACTCCTTTAAACTCACCTGGGGCAAGTAACAGGTATGGTCAATACAAAAACCACACCTGAAAGCAGATAAAAAGGAGAGAAGTTCACTTAGTCTTTGCATTGTGTGTCTGTGTGTGCCACACTAAGCATGGACAACAGAAAAAGGAGAAGAACCAAAATTGTGGAAAAATATCAACAATCTCAATGTTACAAGTCCATCTCCAGAGATCTAGATTTGCCTTTGTCCACAGTGTGTAACATTATCAGGAAGTTTGCAACCCATGGCACTGTAGCTAATCTCTCTGGGCGTGGACAGAATAGTCCAGAAGGTGAATAAGCAGCCCCAAACAAGTTCCAAAGATATTCAAGTTGTCCAGCAGGCTCAAGGAGCATTAATGTCAGCGTAAACTATCATTTCATTTAAATGAAATAAAACACTATGGCAGCAGACCCAGGAGGACCTAACGGCTGACACAGAGACATAAAAAAGCAAGACTACATTTTGCCAAAATGAACTTGAGTAAGCCAAAATCCTTCTGGGAAAACGTCTTGTGGACAGATGAGACCAAGATAGAGCTTTTTGGTAAAGCACATCATTCTACTGTTTACACAAAGTAAAGAACACAGTACCTACAGTGAAATATGGTGGAGGCTCAATAATGTTTTGGGGTTGTTTTGCTGCTTCTGTTTGCACTATTTCTCCTGTTACTTTCTCCCATCACCAAATTAAAGTCCATTATTAATAAAGGGCTATGACGGGTTAAAACGGGTAATGTAAAAATCCCATAGACTATAATGGGATTTTGTATTGGCATTTAACGGCCGTTTTTAATGGTTTTGTTAACGGGTCATTATAACAGATCTTTGAAACGGCTAATTCTATAGTGTGAAAGCAGCCTTATATGGTATACTGAAGAAAACAAAGACTATGACAGAAGGAGAGATGTTTGGCTTGGAAATACTAATAAAGACATAATAAGAAGACAGGTTTTGATTAACTAGACTAGTAATAAACAACAAAAAGATGCAGCAGACAAGAAGAGTGACCCAGACTGACACTTGGAAAAGGCAAAGATGAAAGAACAGAAAATATCATCACATGTAATGATGTAAAGAAACGGATAGTAGCTGTGACAACTGTAATCTGTGTTTTTAAAGTAAATGAAAGCTGAACAAAATATTCAAAAAAGTCCAGACATTGGTGCCTATGAACTTTTTGCTTAGACTTTTAGGGTGCACAAGTTTCTGATGTAGTCAAATTAATCTGAATGGGGCACTTAGAAATCTATGTGCTTGCACCGAAACAACCCCATTAAGATGAATGGAACTGATTCCCATTCCCAAGTTTCTGCAACATAATTGGAATCTACTCTTTAAAACACTTTGGGCTTCATAGAAAATGAAGTAAATGTTTTTGGGAAAATTTGACACATACAATTGACAGAATATTCTGGACATATTATTAGACAATCCAATGAAAAAAGATTCCACAGGGTCACATCATTCATGGGCTGCTCAGGAGTGTGTTAGAAAATATGCAATAGACACATTTGACACTATGTTCTCAGGGTTTTTCAACCACTGCATTGTAATTTTGCGTTTTTTTTTTTTAAAATTCCAAATGATAAATTAATGACCACTGCATGTAAAGTGGTCTACATAGACAAGTCTTCAGAAATAACTTATAATGTTAAAAGTTAAAAAAAGAGCTAAAAAAAATATGCAAAACCGAAAAAATTGCAAAACAAAAACACACAAAATAGACCATTAACAAGTTAAAAAAAAGATTCATAATTCTTCCCCACAGTCTGTGGTGGTCACTGCTAGCGGCCTTAGAATTATTTCCTATAGGAAATCCTCTGTGGTTCATGACAGCTGTGGTTCCAGCAGGTAGTAAAGTGCCCTCCCTTTATTCTCCTCTATAACACTGGTGGTGCAGCCCAGCAGGTGCCATTGGGTTGCGGTTTGTTGTTGTGGTTTGCACAGGGGCACAGTTTTGCGATCATCATATTATCGGGCCATATAGACGTAGCCTAAAAAAATGAATGTCAGGTCTGTGTCTTTTTTCAACTATTATGATACACAGTGTAATGAATTTGTGACTATGTTTGGGAATGTTTCTACCAAAAAAATATTTTGTTAATTTTCACTTTCTTTCTAGGAGCTGAAAAATGAAAAGAATAATTTACAAGAAGAACTTTTACAGACCCATGACGACAGAGCCATGTAAGCTACCAGTACCTCTTTTACAATACAGCCTTTGTGATCATGGGCCTGAAACACACTATTCACCCCATATCACAGCCCCCCCCCCCCTTATTCCTCACCACGCCGTGATGACAGGCTGCAGGTGTATCCTCAGCTTGGCACTGCTCTTCTCTTACTGCTCTCTACTGGCGCACACATAGGTACAACACATAGCATAGTCTTTCAAAGTTGCTTTATTCCAAAACAAACATAACAGGACACGACATAGGAGCAGGAAAACAGGTGCAAACGAGAGGCAGGGGAGACAGAGAAATGGAGGTGCAACTATTGTTTCACACTGCGTAGCACTTCTTCTGAGAAGCGATACACAGCGTAAAACAATTGACGCTCCTCCATTCGTCTGTCTCCCACACCTCTCGTTTGCACCTTGCTTCTATGTCATGTCCTGTGATGTTTGTTATGGAATAAAGCCACTTTGAAAGACTACGCTAAGTGGGGTGAGTGCTCCATAATTTTTTCATCTTCTTTTGTGATGCATATTTTGGGACTGTATCTTTGGATGTGAGCACTCCCTTTTTCTTTGACTTGCATCAATATGCCATTTATTTGGAAGCCTAAGGTCTGCTAATTGACACGTGTGCTAAACTACGAAGCAGCAGTGCTAGTGTCCACTCTTCTTGTAGATATAGGAATGACACTGCTATTTAGTGTGCTAAATGTGGAGATGTGACTCTTCCAGATCTGTCTTGCAATGATTGCAGCCTGATATAGGAAATTCACTACCACTTTGCAGTTTACTATGGTACACAGCTTGCCATGGAAAATGTTTGGAAAAAAAACACCTTCAGAACTGCTTATTTGGCTGGAAGCTATTCTTATCATTCCTATATGATTCATATGCATGCAATTAAGCCGAGTGTGCATGTACTCTCAATAAAAAGAGGGGAGCCGAAAAACATAGCGTTCAGCCAACTTTGCTGTTATGTGAATGGACTCCATGACAGTTTACTGCACAGCAGGCTGCTGAAAGTGCCGCCATGCAGGAGAAATGTCCAAGGAAAATTAATTCCTTCCTTTTTCCGTAACTGCGGGGGTCTCAAAGGTCAGATCTCCACTGATCAGCTATGCTGGAACATTATTTGTTAAGAGTATGCACTTTAAAAAACTAATATATATATATATATATATATATATATATATATATATATATATATATGTATGTATACACACACATATACATAACCTATTCAGTACCAAAGTGCAATCATCTGACATTTCTAAAAGAACTTTAAGTAAGTAATATGTAAAACTCTTTATAATAGATGTTTTTTCTATAGAGATGAATTTATACAACTAACTCCCAGGTTGCTTTGCTTAGAAGGAACAGAAGAGTCATATCCTGAATTCTTACCATTCATTCAAGCTGCTATACATGAAAAAAGTGTGACAACAAAATGTTTCCTCATATAGAAAGTGATTGTGCTAGAAAGAAACGACTGAAGGTCATGTCTTAATGCATTGTTTAAAAGCAGTATTAGAATTGTATATAGTGGACAAGTCAGAATAGTGAGTAAACCATGTGAAAGTGTCCTTTACTGTGTCTTTACAGACATTCAAGTCATTCCAACACGCAATCCCTCTCTAATGAAATAGAAGAGATTCAGGAGGTAATGAAACATCATTCCCTTTAGCCGGGTCTTACTTCAGAAAATATGTGCACACAATTGTCGTCTATTGCAGTTAGATTCTACATTCTTCACTTTTACCTTGAAAGTAAAACGTAAGAAGAAAATCCTATTTGAAAAGGAATTCATATAAAAAGAGAATCTCCATGACAACTTCAAAGGCAACAAAGTATATTGGATATAAGTATATAGTTTAGTAGGATTTAGTACAATTTTACAGTTCTTTATGTTCTTCACAATCCATGGTTCTTCAGGAGTCCCAGGTTTTATGAATTTGGGTGCTGCAAGCATGTCAGGACTGATTCACAGAGAACATAGGTGTGAGAGTGAAAAGCCTCTGTAGAGTGGGGGCAGCCTTATTGGAGTGGCACTAGTTGGGCCTTGAGGAATAGAGGCAGTTCAAAGGCTGCTAAAAATGTTAGAATAACAAAATTTTTGGAACAACTGAACTTATCCTTATGAGATATCATACAGATTTTCAATGAAATGTGGAAGAACTGCACTTAAACGGCAATCCAGAAGACTTATGAAAAGTGACTCTGTTCCTAAATTAAATTAGCCGTAAAATTTATTTATCCAAATTTTATTTCCATTCCATTTCATGCCATTTCAAATCCTCTCTGAAAATCAGCTCTCCTCTGAGCTGTGTGGGGGTTATAGCCTTTGTGACACTTGACCACTGACCATGATCTAGAGCTGATAGATTTCCTTTAACTTTTTTTTTATTTATTTTTTTGTTATTGTTAGTTTTTGTATTGTTTTCAGTCTAACAAAAATCCAAAAGTAGAGTTACATGATCCCTTTTGCTACCGATCTGAAAGTTCTGATGGTGTGGAGAAGATTGAGGGGGATATCTGGACTGGCACAGAAACAGAGGTAAAAGTATTATTGATTATCTATCTATTTATCTATCTATCTACAGATGGTTACATTATCTTCTAGTCCATGAAGTCCAAGACTACAGCTATGATTTTTATTAAAAGTTGTGGCAGGACCAGATACAGTATAAGGAATTGCATAATTCCTGCAAATAGTCAATATTTTTTGTATGTTTTTGTATTTGTTTTCAGTCTAACAAAAATCCAAAAATAGAGTTACATGATCCCTTTTACTACCTATCTGAACATTCTGCTGGGATGGAGAAGATTGAGGGGGATATCTGGACTGATACAGAAACAGAGGTAAAAGTATTATTGATTTTCAGCTATGATTTCCATTATAAGTTGAGGCAGGGCCAGATACTGTGTAAGGAATTGCATAATTCCTGAAAATAGTGAATAAATAATAAATGTATAATACATTTGTATTCATATTGGTAACTAAACACTTGATATGGATGAATAAACAGTTCTATGCATTATTCAATGAGTGATACAATTCCTTTTATGTGTATGCATTGAGACCCTAGATCAAGGGTAATTTTGCTTCCAACTAAGCGGTTACTATTGTACAAAGTACTGCTGCTTTTCATTTTAATAACTATCTATTTTTTTATATTTGTGAAACTCCAAGAAAGATCTCATCTCCTACAAGGAACACTAGGTGATATGTGAGAAATTCAGAAATACAGTAGTCCCTCTACTTACAATGGTTACAGTATTTTGAACGTACAGTATTTTTTTTTTCTGGACCATTGTTACTTGAAACCAGACTCCACATACAATACTTTGGCCAGTCCAGATCTGTGAAACGTGTCAATGGCTGGAAGATCTGACCAATCAGTATGGGCATTTCACTGGTACAGGACCCTGTTAAATGCGTGCGGACTGTACAGGACCCTGAGGAAGCTCCTGTCCTCTACATAGCCAGTGATTTACAGATTCCAGCAGCTCTTTCTTACTTTTATATGTAAAGATTTGCTTACAAGTCATCACTTGGATCACTGCCAGAGAGACAGAGGTCCTCAGCACATATGCCCATGACGTCCTGGACCCGCGCACTGCCTGGCGTGACTTTCCAGAGCATGCGCTCACTCCCTCTGCAAGCGATGGCTCCTGCCGGCTGAAATCTCCATGTGCCTGTGCTGTGCAAGAGGCAGAGAGCTGGCACACTCCCTGCCTCTAGGACAACACAGGCGCACAGAGGTTTCAGCCGGCAGGAGCCAGCTCTCGCGGAGGGAAAGTCATGCCGCGGAAGTCCAGGATGTCAGGAGTGGCTTTGCTGAGGACCGCTGCCAGAGAGACAGAGGTGGTGACGTAGGGAGGATAGGCTTGAGGGGGCATTGCAAAGCCCAGCCAGGCCTATCCGACTGTTACTGGCCGGCCTTCAAACATAATTTTCGCACAGAAAAAGCAGCCTGAAGCGCAGCCAAATATATGGCTGCATTACATGTGTTCACAACAGTAAGCTCATGTGGGTAGTCTGTGGGTGAGTAACACATTGGATGCCCATTGTGTCGATTGGGTGACTGGTAGCAAGTCATCTGTATAGTTAGAGAATATTGTATTAGACAGTGCTTTGAAAAGCAGGATATATTTTGTATTTTATTTAGTGCTGCAAAATAAAAACAGGAAAAGCCATTTGTGAACTATAAGTCTGTGTCACTGTCTCTCTCTCTGTTTTGTCGTTATTTGCCTGGCTCTACTGTTCTAATCTTCCCCACTATCTTCCCCACTATCTATCAATCTATCCTTGCTGATTGTTCTAAAGTTACAAATGTTTATTAATATTCATGTTTAAAACCTTCCCTTTTACTAAAAAAAAATACTGATACATCATACCTAGAGATGAGAGAATTTTTGAAAAATTCAATTCGGCCCATTCGCCAAATTTTCCGAAAAAATTTGGTTCGGTCCGAATTTATTTGCGGCGAAATCTGTATTAAAAATGGCTATTTGTGGCCTACAGAAAGCCTCAATAGGGGTGTTGAAAACTTTGCCTTGCTGTAACACGCATAGGGTGTGTGCTGGGTTAGTGAAATAATACTGTTCTTCAGTATAAAAAGAGAATGAAGGAATAAAAGAAAAGAGGACAGCCCCTCGTGTGATACCGTAAATCAAGTGAACCCAAGTGAATCCCCCAACAGGGTGTGCTCTCACCTGGCGACCCTCTTGAAGGTTAAGCGTGTCTCCCCTTTTGAGGGGTATTTGTTGGTGTCCGTGCTGCAGCCGAAGGTGCCTAGACCGGTGTCCTGTGCAGGAACCCGTGAGGTGCTTGGATGAGGAAGGAGAAAAAGAAGGCCCTTGCATCCGGCGCTGCTCGATCCAAAGATGGTTCAGGGAAGACGTAGGTTACATTAAAATAGTTTATTTAAATGTAATAATAAAACTATTTTAAAAAGCATGCAGGCAATGACGCGTTTCGGGATCAGCATATCCCTTCTTCGATCAGCACATCCCTGCTTCAGATTGCAGATGTATATAGGAAAAATAAAAATGGACATTAAATAGACAGCAAATGGGCGCCAAAGAAGATATTCCAGGTCAGAGGGCCTCTGACCTGGAATATCTTCTTTGGCGCCCATTTGCTGTCTATTTAATGTCCATTTTTATTTTGTCCACATAAACTGTGCTCCACTGTGCCCCTCCAGTTCAGCCCCCACAAGGCTCATGTGGTCATGAGATGTAGGCGCCACGTCTCAAGTGCCCTTACCAGCCATCGTTTCCAACACGTGTTGTAGTAAATGAAGCAGTGGAATGACGTTGTTCATCCCGAAATCCTGGCGACTGACTAATAAAGTGGCTTCCTCAAAGGGCCTGAGAAAACGGCAGGTGTGACGTATGAGGTGCCACTGGTTGACATTGAAGTTACACAGGAGAGTCCCCTATCCACGTGGATCATCAAGAAATCAGTGTTTTTTCTCTGTTCTTATAGTCGTTTCAATATATGGAGGGTGGAATTCCAACGTTGCAAATCAGACTATTTTGGGGGATACCGTTTTGACGTTGCAGCTCAAGGAGGGTGTGCTTTGCGGTGTACAAGTGGCTGAAGTGCATGCAAAGTTTCTTTCCCATTGTCAGGATGTCTTGCAGATTGGGGGAACACTTCAGGAACCACTTGACAACCAGACTGAACACGTGCACCATGCAGGGCGCATGTCTCAGGCTTCATTGTCGCAGTGCATGCAAGATGTTCCCGTTGTCAGTCACCATGGTTCCCATTTCCGTGGAGTAAGCCATAATTCGATTTCTTGATGAATGACTTTTAGCAGTTCTTCCCCTGTGTGACTCCGTTCACCAAGGCAAACCATGTGAAGAACAGCGTGACACCGCTGTGCCTTGCACACATGGTATGCTGAAGGGGCACTGAGACTTGTCCATGCAGTGGAGGCTGAGGACACGGTGGAGGAAGAGGAGGCAGAGTCTTACACTGTCACAGGACCAACGGCCTGAGAGGGTGGAGGCGGAACCGGCGTGACCTGTCCAAGTTGCTGTTGTGGCTGTGCAGGAACCACATTTACCCAGTGGGCCGTAAAGGACATGTATTGTCCCTGACCGTGGTTACAGCTACACACATCAGCGCTGCCGTGCACTTTGGTACACACTGACAGGCTCAAGGATTGGCCCACCTTCTGTTCCACAAAATTGTGCAGAGCTGGTACTCTCCACCTCGGCTTGGCACAAGCTATCAGTTCTCTAAAAGGCGCAGAGTCCACCACTTGAAAAGGGAGGGACTGCAGCACCAGCAACTTGGATAGGAGCACATTCAGTTTCTGCACCGTTGGATGAGTGGGTACTGTTGTCTCTTGGACATGGCTTTGCCGATGGATTGCTGGAGTAATGAATGACTCAAAGTAGGAGGAGCAGAAGCATCTGGAGTGACAGAAGATGGGTATGACACACAGCTCCCTTCGGCTGAGGTGGTGGAGCCTTGGCTGGCTGAAACAGGGAGTGTTGTGTTACTGGGTGATGCAGCAGGCTGGACTACCACATCAAAGCCACAGTTCTCCCAGGCCGCTTTATGGCGACGCTGCATATGCTGATGCAGGGCCGTAATGCCAACATTGGTACCCTGGCCACGCTTCACCTTCTGCCGACACATCTTGCATGTGGCCAGGTTAACATCCTCAGGATGCTTGTTGAAAAACTGCCACACCGCCGAGTAGCTGATTTTCCCACCTACAGTCCGCACTGATTGACTGCTACTGCTGCTGACTCCAGGAACCCCTGTTCCACTACCTCCCGGGGAGGTAGCCTGCCGGAAAGCTGGTGGTCTACCCTGGGCACGATTGGTTCCAGACTTTCCACTTATGCCACCATGCTGACTGCCAACCATGCTACCACCTTGCTGTCTCAGCTGCTGCCTCACAGGCAACACGCAACCCTCTTCTCCTGATGATGATGAAGCCCCTTCTGCACCTGGCTCCCAAGTGCGATCGGCTTCATCATCATTAAATTGTGTCTGCACATCACTCATGTTCTCCTCAGGTTCCTCAACAGGAGCCTGAAAGCTTGCAACACCTCCTCCCACGTCACTCTCCTCATCACTCCACCTAGTGGAGGAAGCAGCGGATGTCTCCTCCACTTCTTGGCTGGGCAGTAGCTGCTGACTGTCCTCTAGTATATCATCTTCACTAAATAGTGGAGCTGAACCCACAGCATAAGATACTTCTGTGGGGGAGGGAACAGCATATTTAAGAGGCAATGGGAGCACAGGGACCTCTTCCAGGCCATGCCAACTGAGGGTTGCATCTGAGGAACCCACCTGTTGTTGACTGTTGGTGTCAGATGTCACTTGTGATGACCGCTAGCTGATACCAGGAGCTCAGGCCTCTGCTGCAACTCCTGCTGCCACTCGCCCCTAGTCTGCTGCAACCTCTGCCTGATGAATTTAGGCCTCTGCCACTCCTCTGTGCACATCCTGGCACTTCTCTGCCTGACATACTTAGTGCGTATACAAGGGGAGTACAATACGCTCCACTACACTTAAAACAGTATTTGTCTACAACACCAGCAGGTGTGTACTTTTGCCTGGCCTTTTACAGTTACTAGGCCCTTAAGACTTTAACAGGAACAAAATGGTACACCACTTAGACGTACGCAGAGGTTACACTTAATAGAGGACAATATGTTCTTAGTGCTCTGCTCACCCTAACTGGTTGGCTACTATTAGCTTTTCAGTTGTTGTACACACCCGTGCTGCAGCACATAGTTGCTGTGTACTGCACCCAAAATTGCACTCTCTCATTTTCATTCCCTTTCCTATCTGTGCTTCTAGCCTGGATTTGGGCTTGAGGTGAATCGCTGCTGTAAAAAAGCTTTTCTGTACCACACACACTGCTCTCTGTCCCTCTCTCTCTGCAATAGAACGCTGATGTGACTGGGAGGTAAATCGCTGCTGTAAAAATGCTTTTCTGTGCAGCACACACGGCTGTCTGTCACTCTCTCTCTGTACTAGAATGCTGATGTGACTGGCCGCAAGATGGCTGCCGATTATAGAAGGCTGACACATCACAGGGGTGGCTGGCTGCTGATAGGCTGCATGCTGCATGTGATTCAGGGTCATCCTGCCGACCCTTGTTCCCGCCTTCCCAGGATTCCTTGCCGCATGTCCTCACAAGTGGATCCACCATTTTAGATGCTCTGGAGCCTGGACCGCATTAAATAGAGTTTTATGAAGCGATTTGCGCTATCTAATCGCAGCCATATTCGCATTAATTACAAATTGAATTTTTCCTGAAATTCGTAACGAATTCGGATTCCTCAGATTCGATTCACTCATTCCTAATCATACCGATGTGTTTGTACAAACAATGTAAGAACAATCCATATTTTATGTTCCTATGCCTATTGGTGATTGTAGATGACAAAGATGCCTAGTTGCCTAATTCGGACTGTGAAAGTATGGTTTAGCTTTGAAGACAGTCATGTAGGAATTGTATGAATATTTCATTTTGTTATAGGTAATTTTTATAGAAGGCATTTATATTTTTTTTTCCTGTAGCTTATTTATCTAAAACAAGGCGTTGATAGGTTACTGGCCAACTTGCATCAAATCACTTTGTCCAGTCATCAAGTTGCATATGTAAGTTTTATTTAGTTGAGATTTTCTTCTAGAATGTTATAGCCCAACTGGTGAACATTGCTCCTCAGCAGACAATGCTAACCGTTTAGGAAATGCTTAAAAATGCAATTTTCTGAGATTTTAATGGGGTATTCTAGGATTTTCTTTTCTTAGCCTTTGAGCCCATGATGCCAAATTAAAAAAAACTGTTGGATATGTTTCTATGTGTGCTGTTTTGTCCCATTTTCATACATGAAACCCACACCTAGAAGTGCTGTAATGCAAGTATTTTTATTTAACTGTTGTCGCTGACCTTTCCCAGCATTCCAGAGACAATGTTATATGGTCTCCAGTGGGTGTGGTTATGCTGCAGTGGGTGGGTAGATTGGTCTTTAGTAAATCCATTCCATCCTGTTATCCACCCACCCACTGCAGCATAGCCACATCCCCTGGAGACATTGTGACTTATGACATTGTCTTTTGCCATATGGAATGCTTGGAAAGATCAGAGACAACAGTAAAATGAAAGGACTTACACTACAGCACTTCTGGGTGTGGGTCCCATGCATGAAAATGGGAAAATGGAAGCAATTGCACAGTAGGGTACACAAAGGTAGAAGAAAATTAATTCTGGAATACCCCTTTATATAAGAACAGAGAAGAATGTTTATTTGGGATTCCTACCATATCACTTAGCGGAGAGTGGACTAGTTCATTAAGTTTACCAGGAATCCAACTGTTCTCAAAATGAGCTGTGATTGGTTGCTATCAGATTTTAGATTAAAATTAGTATCACATTGATAAATCTGGGCTCTTGTTCTTGAATAACAATTAAAGGAGTTGTCCAGGCTAGGATATGTTCACACATAGCTTACAGATATTATACTGTGCTTAGTTATTTAACTATATTGTTTAATTCTTCTAGTATAATTGAACACGAAACAGAACATATGTGAACTCACCCTTTTAGAAAGATATAAATAAGTAATATAGTAATATATACACAAGCAGACAAGTACAAGAAAGAGAACAATTGTGAAATACTGTAGAATTATACACACAGTTTTAGATTTATGCGCTTTCATGTTTTGGCTCACCCACAAGAACACCAGAGAACCTCCTGTGGGCCCAGGTTCTGACACAATAAGATCCGGAAGAATACTACCTCATTTGGAAGTGACTTTGGAGCCAGTAGCTAAAGTATATGTTGGTTGATTCGTGAATAACATATTAGACCATACTGATCATATGTTCTGTGCGTGCAGATATAAAATGCACATAAAGAGGATGGCCGACATTTATCATTGTCTTTAGACTGTTTTTTGTGTCTAGAAATGGTGCATTTTTTGCGCCTTTTGGTTTACACATTTCTGCTTATTTTGAGTTGCAATCCACTGATTTTGGATATACACTTGATATGGAAGGGTTTTATGAAATGCGCCTTTTTGTGAATAGGCGAAAAAAAGGCACAAAGCCACTGAAAAGTCTCTAAAACTACACCAGGTCAGACTTCGCTTAGCTTTTTGGTGTATGTGAAGAGTGAAATTTCAGAAAATGTGACCTGCACAAAATTGTAGAAAAATGCTTCACTTACACCTACAATGATAAATGCCGGCCGATGTGTATACCGTATATACTCGAGTATAAGCCGACCCGAATATAAGTCGAGGCCCCTAATTTCACCCCAAAAACCCAGGAAAAGTTATTGACCCGACTATAATCCTAGGGTGGGAAATACATCATCCCCCCATGTCATCATCCAGACCCCCGTCATTAACACCCCCCATCATCATCACCCTGTCATCATCCCCCCCTTCATCATCATCACCGCCTGTCATCATCACCCTGTCATCATCCCCCCTTCATCATCACCCTGTCATCATCCCCCCTCCCTTCATCATCCCCTCTCCCTTCATCATCCCCTCTTCATCATCACTCAGTCATCATCCACCCCCCTTCATCATCACCGCCTGTCAATCCCTTCAGTGGTCTTCAACCTGCGGACCTCCAGATGTTGCAAAACTACAACTCCCAGCATGCCCGGACAGCCATCAGCTGTCCGGGCATGCTGGGAGTTGTAGTTTTGAAACATCTGGAGGTCCGCAGGTTGAAGACCACTGCGGCCTTCGTCATCATCCAGACCCCCCCCCCCCCTTTAGTTTTCTACTCACCTCCCCTCGGTGGGAAGGAAGGGTGAGCTGGTCCGGGCCATCTATGCTGCAGGGACAGTCTGGTGGAGAGGGTTAGTCGTTCCGGGCTGTCCATTTTCACCGGGAGGCCCTCTTCTCTGCTCCGGGCCCGGCCCCAGACTAGTGACGTTGCCTTGACGATGACGCACAGGGACGTGCATGCACAGGGACTGATGTCCCTATGCGTCATCGTCAAGGCAATGTCACTAGTCCGGAGCCGGGCCCGGAGCGGAGAAAAGGGACTCCCGGTGAAAATGGCTAAGCCCGGAATGACTAACCCTCTCCACCGGACAGTCCCTGCAGCATAGATGGCCCGGACCAGCTCACCATTCCTTCCTACCGAGGGTGAGCTTCCTTCCTTCCTACCGAGGTAAGTAGAAAACTAAAGGGGGGGGGGGTCTGGATGATGACAAAGGCCGCAGTGGTCTTCAACCAGTGGACCTCCAGATGTTTCAAAACTACAACTCCCAGCAAAACTACAACTCCCATCATCGGGCATGCTGGGAATTGTAGTTTTGCAACATCTGGAGGTCCGCAGGTTGAAGACTAATGAAAGGGATTGACAGGCGGAGAGTTCACTCAAGTATAAGCCGAGGGGGGGCGTTTTCAGCATGAAAAATCGTGCTGAAAAACTCGGCTTATCCTCGAGTATATACGGTATGTTCTGTATAGATAGAAAGTGGTCTCTGGTGGGGCCAAAGAAACTGCACTTTTTACACTGTGCTGTGTACTATACTAAGGTGACTTTAGAACAAACAAACAAGCAAATTTGCCGTAGTGAACACAGTATGGGTCAATATAATCTCCCCTTCCTCTCTCTACATCAGAGCTTTCCAAATTGTTCATGCTTATGATATGCTGATGATAAGTGTGAGAGCAGAACCTTAAGAACAATAGAGAAATCCCATTGGGGAATAGGTTTGACTACATTAGGCTTAAGTCTTTCAGCTCCTTTAAGGAACCTTCTGATTAGGGGTTCTTGAGATAAAGATCTGCCTAAAGAGGCAGAAAGTGCTGAAACTTGCACCTTTAGGAGTGGATGGGCTAAGACACTTGTCAAGGCCATCCTGAAGGAATTGAATTAATACAGAAAGAGGAGGAATTGAGGCTACTACCTCTTTCATAGTGTACCACTGAAGGTAAATTAGATTTATCCTGGAATAAGCTTTGTTAGTCGACTCTGCTCTAGAGTGTGCAATAGTTCTCAAGATCTCCAAAGAAAGCCCACCTAGTAGGGTCCTATCAATCTCCAGGCTGTCAGATTGAGTCTCCTCAGATCTAGGCAGGAGCCTGTGTTGTGAGACACAAGGTTCTGCACGGGGTGAAGCCTCCAATAACACCCTTGACTCATCCTCATGAGCTGGGTGAACCAGGACCTCTTAGGCCAGAATGAAATGATGGCAATTACTGAGGCCTGGTCTTGCCTGACTTTCACCAATACCCTAAGTATCATGGAAAGTGGAGGGAATATATAGGCCAACCTGAACCTCCATGGAATGGACAGAGCGTCTATCGCCACAGGGTTGTCCTCTTTGTAAAGAGAGCAAAACCTTCTCACCTTGGCGTTTAGACGAGTTGCCATGAGATCTATCTCTAGCACACCCCACTGTAGAGTTATCTTCTTTGTTCAGGGACCACTCACCTTGGACTGGAAGGCTGCGACTTAGATGGTCTGCAACTATGTTGAGATCTCCCTTAATATGGTCTGCTGAAAGGTAGGTTAGGTTAGTCTCTGCCATAGAGAGAATTAGTCCGGTCTCCTTGAGGAGAACTTGAGACTTTGTGCCTCCCTTTCTGTTGATGTAAGACACCACAGTCGCATTGTCTCAATGCATTCTTATCGCTTTCCCTAGAATAAGGGGTGTGAAGTGGTCGAGAGCTAGACGGACTGCTCTCAGCTCTCTCATGTTTGAAAAAATAAGTCTTTCAAGAGGAGTCCAAGTACCCTGTACAGGATTCTCGTCTAGATGGGCTCCCCAGCCTAGAAGGGAGGCTTCCGTGGTCAAAGAAATCCAACTAGGTTGAATCGAGGACTTCCCATCGGTCAGATTTGTCCACCATCTGAGAGATGCACAGACTTTGGTAGACAGAGAGCACTTCTTGTCCAACCCTCTGGGCTTGCGATTCCAGACACTCAAGACCTGATCTTGAAGCGGTTGGAGATGCCATAGGGCACAAGGAACTGCCTCTACAGACGCTGACATGTGACCCAACATCTTCATCAGGGTTCTGATGGAAACCCTCCGAGGAACCATTAAAACTCGGTGGCTCTTATAACCTGATCTCTTCTCTCCGGAGTAAGAGACAAGGTCATCTGAGAGGAGTTGATTACAAAACCCAGGAATGTCATGGAGGTGGAAGGGACAATTTTAGACTTGTCCCAATTTATAATCCCAATTTAAGCGCTGCGGAATCTGTAGGCGCTATATAAATAAATTAAATAAATAAATAATCCAGCCTAAATGCTGGAGAAAATCCAGATCCAGATGAAAATGAGATTGTAGAACGTCTAGAGTAGCGGCTTTTAGAAGCCAGTCGTCTAGATAGGGAATGATCTCTAGACCTCTAAGTTTGAGAGCAGCAACCACCGGGACCACTATCTCTGCAAAGGTGTGGGGAGCGGAAGTGATCCCAAAGGGCAAAACAGCAAACTAAAGATGCTTTACCATACCTTTTATGGTTATAGCAACCCTCAAGAACTTCCTGTGAGCAGGATATATAGGGACATGAAGGCAAGCATCCTTCAGGCCGATGGTGTCCATTAGATCTTGAGGGTCCAGGATGCTGATGACTGATCGAATGGTTTCCAGTCGCCTGATAGTTGCGTCACTAGAAAGATTGAGGAATAGACTCCCAATTCACTCTGATCGGGGGGACCATCTTCTAGCGAAGGCATTTCTATGTACTGGAGAACAGAGTCCTCTAGAATAGATTGTTTTGGCTGAGGAACCAGTTTGGTCAAAACAAATTTGCTTGGAGTAGGGGAAATTAAATCTATCTTGTACCCAGACTGAACAAAATCTAGAACCTAAGGATTTCTTGCATCCAAGTTGTTATATATAAACTTAAACAACCTCCGACTGGAAGGGAATTGGTAGATAACTTCTCTACCTGACTTTCTAGAAGGAAAGGGTGAGGGGAAACATTGGTGGAACTTAGAGGAGAGTCATAGCTTGGATTTGCGGTCTTTGCCACTGCTGCATCCACCACCACATTTCTAATGGACTGGCGCTTTTGAGATCTGGAAGGGCCCTGGTACTTCCCCCCCTCTACCTCTACCTTTGCCACGAAAGGCTGGCACAGGTAAAAATTTACCTTTTTTTTATTGGCAAAGCCTTCCATGATTCGATCAAGTTCAGATCCAAAAAGCCGACTAGGTTCGTAAGGCATCCCACATAGATTAAATTTAGAGGTGTTATCCGCCATCCAGGGACATAGCCATGATTGGCTCCTACTTTAAGAGGAAAGACCCATAGATTTGGCAGCAAAGTTAAGATGTTGTTGGGCTGACTCACAACGAGAAGAATAGTCTTAAAAACATGTCTAGGATATCTCTTCCCTAGTGACATTACCTTCAATGTCGGTCTGAATACGGAGAATACGCTCCTTTACAAAGTTTACAACCTCAGAAGCAACGGCTACAGTGGCAGAAGCTGGAGCCACAGAATAATTGCGTCTTAATAGGGAGTCCACTTTCCTATCCAGGGGATCCTGGAGGTTGCTGCAGTCATCGGCAGGTACTAAGAATCTTTTAGACAGTTTAGTGATAGCCATATCAACTTTCGGAGGTGGAACCTAGGAATACAACTTAGTTTCAGATAGCGGATACATCAGCTTGAACCTTCTGGAAAGGACCGCAGTTTTGTCCAGATGTTTCCATTCAGAAACCATCAATTTTTTAAGTGTGTCATCCACTTTGAAAACCCATGGTCCTCTAGAGGTGGATGTTGAGGCTTCCCCCTGATCAACATCCTGATCACATGATCGGATGGATCTAAGTAGTCTCTGTGTTTTTTCTACAGGAAAAAGAGACAGAGTGACTATTTCCTCAATGGGATGTTCAGACTGATCTCCAACAGACATAACTGAATCCTCAACCATAGAGGCAGGACTAGAAGAAGTTCTAGGCCTTTTCGTAGAAAGGGAATTCTTGATCTCACTAAATGAATTCCCCATGAATTCCTTCATCCATATGAACATATCTTGGAGCGTAGGCTCAGCAGGATTAGAAGGTGGATGACACTCAGGACACCTATTATACTCATAGGCATCAGGTAGCGGAGTACCGCAATCAGCACAAGTAAGATGGCATCTCTTGGAGGCAGTCTTGTGTCCTCCAGAATATGGATCACCCGATGGTGGAGTAGACATTCTGGAAATGGAAAAAATAGGCTAGAAAAAAATACTTTTAACAGAGTTTTGCTGCAGCGCAAGTAGAAGAAAACTACCTAGAAACAGTCACAATACACAGCTGGTACCACAGATGCAGCTGGGTCTAGCTGGATAAACAGCAAGAGGTCTAACTGAGACCAGAGCTGCCTTATACAGGGGAAAGGGTGCCAATTTTTAAATAAGCCCCACGCTCGGAAGTGACATCATATGCAGAGGCAAAACAAAAGAAAAATAATTAATAAAATATGAATTTTATAATGATCCCTAGATTCCCTGGCAAGGGAGCACCTAAATGTAATGCTAAAGGCAAAAAAATAAGCACAATTCATGCACAGGCCGCAAACACCGGACCGGAAGTCGACAGATGACGCACTTCCGATCCCGCAGAACTCCGGCCTAGAGATGCCAAGGGAGCCGGGGAAGACCAGGGGGTGGAATTGCCCCCAGGAAACGAAAAATAAATGGAAAAAAAAAACACCACAAAATAGGCACCGAAACCAGAAGTCATCAGATAACGCACTTCCGGTTTCGTGGAGCTCCGAGTATCGTGAACAAGTGCAGAGAAGAGGCAAGGAGCAAACGCTGCAGAACAGCAAAGGCTGCAACAAGTAAAAGTAAGAAAAAATTAAACCCTTCAGAGAAGGCAAAAGTATTCCATGCAGGCTCATGTAAAACACATGAGCCTGAACCATCCTGCTGTCCAGCACAAGACAGAAAAAAAGCAACATGGCCTTTGGGAGGAAGCCTTATATAGGAGGTGTAATTTATTTTAATTACTTGGATAGAATTAAAAATTCCACTGTCCTGCCATTTTCACAGGGGCAGTAACGCCCCACTTGTGCTGCTAGTTAGGATGACAGGGAAAAGAACTGATAAGTACTGGAATTATTAAGATTTTTAAATAGAAGTAATTTACAAATCTGTTTAACTTTCTGGCACCAGTTGATAAAAAAAATAGTTTTCCACTGGAGTACCTCTTTAAGCAAAGTGACCAGCGGCTGAGCGGCCAAATGAGATGTCCCAAAACACATCTGCAGCCTCATGCCAGCAATGTGTCACGGCACACAGTTTGGAAGGCTCTGCTCTACATACTTGTTGCTTTTGGATAAGTAAGATTATCATCATGATTTGATGTCCCAACATTATAATAGTGATTGTGTTTATTCTCAGGTTATGTGTCCTATAATAATATATTGATGATACAAACACAAAAATTGCTATTTTTTTGTTTGCATTTGTATAATATTCATGGTAGCAAGCACCTGCATATTTATACTTTTTTTTTAATAGTTTATTGAAGATGTCACAGTAGTCTTTTACTCAACACTGTGCTGTATTATGATGAAGTCATAAAAGTGTTTGTGTAGGATGTTTTATTGTCCTGCTATCACAGTAGTGGCTGTCTTTATTTGTGGGATGTGTTCTTGACTGTGTATTTTTTATAAGCTATTGTGATTATGTCACAATAGTGTGTGCTTTTATATCTGGGCTGTATTGTATTGTGGTAATTAGCGATGAGCGAATCGAATCTGATGAATCTGAATTTGTTACAAATTTCAGGAAAAATTTGATTTGCAACAAATGCAAATCGCGCCACAATTTAATTGCGCAAATCACTTCAAGCAGTGATTCGCCTCCCAGTCACATCAGCGTTCTGTTGCACAGAAAGACGGACAGAGAGCAGTGCGTGTTGCACAGAAAATAATTTTTACAGCAGCGATTTACCTCCCAGTCACATCAACGTTCTATTACAGAGAGGGACAGAGAATAGTGTGTTTCACAGAAAAGCTTTTTAACAGCAGCAATTCACCTCAAGCCCAAATCCAGCCTAGAAGCACCGATAGGGAATGGAGTGAAGTTGAGATAGAAAGTGCAATTTTGGGTGTACTGCACAGCGACTGTGTGCTGCAGCACTGGTGTGTACTGCTGGTGTTGTACACAAATACTGTTTTAATCATTCTGGAGCGCATTGTCCTCCCCTCATAAGTGCATACCATATACATACATCTAAGTGGTGTACAATTTTATTCCTGATAAAGTCTTAAGGGCCTAGATACTGTGAAAGGCCAGCCAAAAGTACACAGCGGCTGGCGTTGTAGACAAATACTGTTTTAAGCGTAGTGGAGCACATTGTCCTCCCCTCATATACGCACTAAGTATGTCAGGCAGAGAGAAGTGCCAGGATGTGCACAGAGGAGTGGCAGAGGCCTAAATTCATCAGGCAGAGGTCGCAGAAGACTAGGGGCGAGTGGCAGCAGGAGTCGCAGAGAGAGGCCTGAGCTCCTGGTATCAGCTAGCGGTCGTGTCTCAACCAGCAACCCATCTGCAGTCATCGACTGGTTAACATTGTCATCCACTTCATCACAAGTGACATCTGACACCAGTCAACAGTCGGTGGGTTCCACAGACACAACCCTTTTGGCATGGCTCGGGAGCAGTCCATGTCCTCCCATTGCCTCTGTCCTATGCTGTTCCCTCCCCCACAGAAGTATCTTATGCTGTGGGTTCAGCTCCACTATTTAGTGAGGACAATCTAGAGCATAGTCAGCAGCTACTGCCCAGCCAAGAAATGGAGGAGACATCTGTTGTGAGCGTTCAGGCTCCTGAAGCAAATACTGTTGAGGAACCTGAGGAGGACATCAGTGATGTGCAGACACAACTCGATGATGATGAAGCCAATCACACTTGGGAGCCGGGTGCAGAAGGGGCTTCATCATCATCAGGAGAAGAGGGTTGCAGTTTGCCCTTGAGGCAGCAGCTGAGCTAGCAAGGTGGTAGCATGGTGGCAGAAGTGGAAAGCCTGGAGCCAAATGTGTCCGAGGTAGACCACCTGGTTTGTGGCAGCCTACCTTCCAGGGAGGTAGTGGAACATGGGTTCCTGGAGTCGGCGGCAGTAGCAGTAAATAAGCATGGACTGTTGGTGGGAAAATCAGCTACTCAGCGTTGTGGCAGTTTTTCATAAAGCATCTGGAGGATGTTAACCTGGCCACATGCAAGATGTGTCGGCAGAAGGTGAAGCGTGGCCAGGGTCCCAATGTTGGCACCACGGCTCTGCGTCAACATGTGCAGCATCACCATAAAGCGGCCTGGGAGAACCATGGCTCCGATGTGGTGGTCCAGCCTGCTGCATCATGCAGTGGTACGCCTCTCCCTGTTTCAACCACCCAAAGCTCCCCCACCTCATCCGAAGAGAGCTGTGTGTCATACCCATCTTCTGTCGCTCCAAATGCTCCTGCTCCTCCTACTTCGAGTCAGTCATTCCACCAGCAATCCACCAGCGAAGCCATGTCCAAGAGACAACAGTATGCACCCACTCATCTAACAGCACAGGTCACACTGCTTCCCCCTCCACCCTCTCAGGCCATTGGTCCTGTGACAGTGTTCGACTCCGCCTCCTCATCCTCCGCCGAGTCCTCAGCCTTCATTGCATGGACAAGTCTCAGTGCCCCCCCCCAGCATACCATGTGTGCAGGGCACATCGGTGTTACGCCGTTCTTCACATGGTTTGCCTTGACAAACGGAGGGACACAGGGGACGAACTGCTAAAAGTCATTCATCAAGAAATCGAATCATGACTTACTCCACGAAAACTGGAAATGGGAACTATGGTGACCGACAATGGGAAGAACATCTTGTCTGCGCTGCGACAAGGAAGCCCGAGACATGCGCCCTGCATGGCACACGTGTTCAATCTGGTTGTCAAGCGGTTCCTGAAGTGTTCCCCCCCATCTGCAAGACATCCTAACAATGTGAAGGAAACTTTTCATGCACTTCAGCAACTCGTACACCGCAAAGCACACCGTCCTTGAGCTGCAGCGTCAGAACGGCATCCCCCAACATAGTCTGATACTTTTCCACACGTTGGAATTTAACCCCCCATATGTTAGACTGACTATACGAACAGAGAAAAGCCTTCACCAATTTGTTGATGATCCAAGCGGATAGGGGGACTCCCCTGTGTAACTTCAATGTCAACCAGTGGCAGCTCATACGTGACACCTGCCGTTTGCTCAGGCACTTTGAGGAAGCCACATTATTAGTCAGTCTCCAGGATTACGGGATTAACAACATCATTCCACTGCTTCATCTACTACAACACGTGTTGGAAACGATGTTTGGTCAGGGCACTGGAGACATGGTGCCTACATCTCACGGCCACATGAGCCCTGTGGGGGCTGAACTGGAGGAGGAGGGGCACAGTGGAGGACAGTTTAGGCTTTGCAAGATGGGCAGTTTTTCTATTCATCTGACAGGAGAGAGCAGGAGCAGCTAGAGGAGGTAGAGAGTTATGAGGAAGGTTAAATAGAGGACCAGACACACCATGGTAGTATGCAGTGGAGATGGAAGCAGAGAGTCCCCCCAAGTCACTTGCACAAATGGCACGATGCATGCTCACTTGCTTGCATAGTGACCACTGAATTGTCACCATTCGGCAGCGGGATGACTTCTGGCTCTCCACCTTATTGGACCCTCGGTGTATTTTTTACACCCTCTGAGAGGGAGGACAAACTGACCTACTACAGAGACATCCTACGTAATCAATTGGCCGATGCCTATCTGCACCATTGTCCATCCTCTCGCAGGTCTGACTCATGGGGCCCTCTGCACTCACTTTCCACTGCCATGGCTGCTGGGGAGGGGTGGGGTGGCAGGAGCAGTACCAGCTCCATCAGCAGCAGCCTTAGTCTACAGTCACTTATGAGTAGCTTTTTTCACTCGCATAGTGAAGCAACTCATCAGCAGCAGGTAGACCTGGAGCAGGACCTGACCATGCCAACACACCTTGAAGATCCGCTGGACTTCTGGGCAGCCAAACTTGATTTGTGGCCACAACTAGCAGAGTTTGCCCTAGAAAAGCTGTCCTGCCCGGCCAATAGTGTGCCATCAGAGCGGGTATCCCTTGGATAGGGGATAAGATGTCTAAGCACCGGAGAACCCCTTTAAGTTTTACGTAATGCATATCCTCAATACTTACTTGTGCACACTAACACTTTTACAAAAGAGAGAATTTTCTTCTGCCTACCTTCCTCAGCTGCTATTCTGATCCTGCCACCCGCCTAATGCCACATATCTGATGCCAAGCTCTCCTTTTTTCACCCACCTTCATCACCGGGTACTGGTATTCCCACCCACCGCACCACTCTGTCACCGGTTCCCTTTCAGGACTCCTGATGCTGCTACTGCCACCTCCAGGCATATGTCCTCCTCGTGCTGATGCCACCTCCAGGCTTTCTCATTCTTCCACCATATGTTCTCCTCATGATGATGCCACCTCCAGGCTGTCTCATTCTGCCACCATATGTTCTCCTTATGCTGATGCTTGCTCCAGGCTGTCTCATTCTGCCACTATATGGTCTCCTCATGCTGCCGCCACTTCGATGCTGTCATTCAGCCACTATATGTTCTACTCATGCTGCTGCCACCTCCATGCTGTCATTAAGCCACTATATGGTCTCCTCATGCTGCCGCAAACTCCAGGCTGTGTCATTCAGCCACTATATGTTCTCATGCTGCTGCAAACTCCAGGCTTGGTCATTCAGCCACTATATGCTGCCGCCAACTCCAGGCTGTGTCATTCAGCCACTATGTGATCTCCTCCTGCTGCCGCCAACTCCAGGCTGTGTCATTCAACCACTATATGCTGCCGCCAACTCCATGCTGTGTCATTCAGCCACTCTATGGTCTCCTCATGCTGCGGTCAACTCCAGGCTGTGTCATTCAGTCACTATATGGTCACCTCATGCTGATGCCAGCTTCAAGCTGTCTCATACTGCCACATGTTCTCCGCATGCTGCCGCCACCTTCAGGCTGTGTCATATAGCCACTATATGTCCTCCTCATGCTGCCGCCAACTCGAAGCTGTGTCATTCAGTCACTATATGGTCTCCTCATGCTGCCGCCACCTCCACACTGTCATTCAGCCACTATATGGTCTCCTCAAGCTTCAACCACCTCCAGGCTGTCTCATTCAGCCACTATATGCTGCCGCCAACTCCAGGCTGTGTCATTCAGCCACTATATGTTCTCCTCATGCTGCCGCCACCTCCACGCTGTGCCATTCAGCCACTATATGTTCCCCACATGCTGCCGCCACCTCCAGGCTGTCATTCAACCACTATATGGTCTCCTCATGCTGCCACCACCTGCACACTGTGTCATTCAGCCACTATATGGTCTCCTCATACTGATGCCACCTCCAGGCTCTGCAACAGTGATTCTAATAGCCCTCTGATCTGCATGTCATACTGAATAACAGTATTATGTCACTAACCCAGCACACACCCTATGTGTGTTACAGTAAGGCAAAGTTTTCAACACCCCTATTGAGGCTTTCTGTAGGCCACAAATAGCCATTTTTAATACAGATTTCGCCACAAATAAATTCGGACCGAACCAAATTTTTTCGGAAAATTTGGCGAATGGGCCGAATTGAATTTTTCAAAAATTCTCTCATCTCTAGGTATGATGTATCAGTATTTTTTTTAGTAAAAGGGAAGGTTTTAAACATGAATATTAATAAACATTTGTAACTTTAGAACAATCAGCAAGGATAGATTGATAGATAGTGGGGAAGATTAGAACAGTAGAGCCAGGCAAATAACGACAAAACAACAGAGAGAGAGACAGTGACACAGACTTATAGTTCACAAATGGCTTTTCCTGTTTTTATTTTTTTCCTATTGAGGCTCTCTGAACGCCATAAATATCCATTTTAATAGCGATTTGCCACAAATAAATTCAGAACGAAACAAATTTTGTGGGGGGGGGGGGGGGGGGGGAATATGGTGAATCGGCCGAATCGAATTTAAAAAAAATTCGCTCATCTCTAGTGTTAATGTTGCAATCATTCATCTTTATGTATTATAGCTGTGTAATGTGTTTATGTTGTCACTAGGCTAGGTTCACACTGCATTTGTGATCATATTGCAACACTGTTTGTCTCTATTGTCTCTATTCCAAGGCTGTTTTCAATTTATTTCACAATATAATTTGAAAGTATGGCTATATTCTGATCACATTAAATTTTTATTAGGTAGTATTTATGGAGATAGAACCAATGAGATCTTGCTAATAAGGGTGAAATGCCCGTATGGAATATGTAAAGGTATCTGTGAGATTAATGTTATGTGGAATAAAGTGAATGTGAGTAAAATAAGGGACTAGATGACAGGGATAATGTGGAAGACATCAGTACAATATGCAGTGGTCAGTTTTTTGTTCCATGGTATCCTTTATGTTCCTCCCTGTTCCCCTTGCTATACCCTCTCTCTCTCTCCCCTCGAGCCTACTACCTGTGGTCACGAGGTCCATCTCTACTACATACCGCCACATATAGTCGCAACTAAATTGCATACCCATCTCTCAGCTATTCCAAGAGAGAAAGATTCCGGTAAAAAGTGAACTAATATCCCTACTCCCCTCAATACCTCTTTCCTTTCTCCACCATGCTCATTTCAATACCTGCTTCTCTGAGTTTCTTAAACTCCACCATCCGTTTTGCAATCCAGCAAATTTCAAATCTTAGCCTAAGCAACACCATAACCAAAGGGTATCAAACTTTCGTATTTGATGCAGAACTTTACTTCCATCCCTACTCTTGGAAGACCTAACTTTATTAGTTCAATGGAACAGAAACTGGACATTTCGCTATCAGATGAAGAAGTGTCTACTATTATGAAAACCTCCCATGGATTCTGGGGGTGTGTTAGATTACAGGAGTCTTACTACAAAATCATATCGAGATGGTACAAAACACCTTAATTTTTGTATGCTCACAAACTCTCACTTACCAATCTCCGTTGGCAATGCCTTTCACACATAGGTACCCACACACATATCTGGTGGACCCTAGCACTTCAGACATACTAGTCTTCGACTGAACATCAATTCTATTACCAACTCCCTCTATTACCAACACTCGCTCTTAATCCTGCGATGTTCTTACTTGCCCCCCCCCAATAAACATTCTCTTACCACCCACTTCTTGTCAAATGTAAAAACTCTGCAGTTTAAAATGGCTTTAGACCACACCTCCTATGGTTGAGGAGTGTGTGTGTGTGTGACAGGTCTACAAGTACATCCCTAAGGAGACCATCCGCCACCTCATCAGGAGCATGCCCAGGTGTTGTAGGGAGGTCATACGGGCACATGGAGGCCACACACACTACTGAGCCTCAATTTTACTTGTTTTAAATACATAACATCAAAGTTGGATCAGCCTGTAGTGTGGTTTTCCACTTTGATTTTGAGTGTGACTCCATATCCAGACCTCCATGGGTTGATAAATTGAATTTCCATTGATCATTTGTTTGTGATTTTTTTGTCACCACATTAAACTATGTAAAGACGAAAGTATTTCATACGATTAGTTCCTTCATTCAGATCTAGGATGTGTTATCATAGTGTTTCCTTTATTTTTTGAGCAGTGTAGTTAATCTCTATAACCAGTACATTGATCAGCCCTTCCTCCTCAAATACTCCCCTCCCCCGACTCTAACTCCCATTCTGTATAACTTGGTATTTACTTTACATTTTCCTTCCAATGTTTTGTAATCTTTTCGAATGGTTGACCAACACTCAGTTGTACATTACCCTTTTGTAATAATACCATTACCATGTTGTGAAGATGGCTGATCCCTGTTTTATGTTCTTTATTGAAAACCAATAAAAAACAAAGTTGATAAAAAAAAAAAAAGCAGTGGCCAGTAGTGTATACAATTGCTAATTTTTCTTCTTTCTTTTCAAACACTGCAGCTGGAAGAGAAAAGCATTTTCCTGCTTACCGGCCTCAGCTGTCTGAACCATCTTAAGTGTGCGTGGGAACTGTACGCAAGCAAGCTAAGTAGAGGAAAGCAAATTAACAAGATGTCCCTCTCACAGAGGAGAAGGTATCATCTCAAATGTTAATTCCAATGAAAAATTCCATCCCACAAATATTTACTGTAGTTCTTCACTTTAAAAAGCAAATTGTATTTCAGGCTATTTTAGGGCAAATCAGACAGCAAACCATTCAATACAATGTAGGACATATATAAAAAGAATCACACAGACTTTTCTCCATGTCTAATGTAAGTAAAGTACAATGGCCAACAGATCTTAAAAGGTTTTTGTGGACCATGTATTGCTACAAGAAAGGGTCTTAAAACATCTTGTTATTGACTGAATTCAGAACACAGGAGAACAAATAAGGTTTATATGACTTAGCCATATCTCCCAACTTTTGCTCCAGAGCAAAGAGCGACACAATCTACAGCCCTAACCACACCCAGCCTACTTCTTGGTACAGATACGATTTCTAAAGCTCGTAATCGAATGATCAGAGTTTAGTCAACTAGTGACAACATACAGATCATTTTCCGAGTGTGTCCAATTTAAGGGTCACACTGAAAATTATGGTCTGCCGTGATTTTTAGCCTGATCCAAAAATAGGATATGATCAGAAAATGATCTATACGTAGTCACTAGCTGACTAAACTCAGATCATTGGAGTACATGGGGTCAATACATGGATACGATTGCAGATGATTTTACAGGGGTAAACAGATTTGTAAAATACTTCTATTAAAAAATCTTAATCCTTCCAGTACTTATTAGCTGCTGAATACTACAGAGGAAATTCTTTTCTTTTTGGATTACAGAGCTCTCTGTTGAATCTCGAGCACAGTGCTCTCTGCTGCCATCTCTGTCCATTTTAAGACCTGTCCAGAGTAGGAGAAAATCTTCAAACATATGCTGCTTTGGACAGTTCCTAAAATGGACAGAGATGTCAGTAGAGAGCACTGTGCTCGTGATGTCAGCAGAGAGCACTGTGTTCCAAAAAGAAAAGAATTTCCACTGTAGTATTCAGCAGCTAATAAGTACTGGAAGGATTAAGATTTTTTAATAGAAGTAATTTATAAATCTGTTTAACTTTCTGGCACCAGTTGATTTAAAAAAATATATATATAATAATTTTTTTTCCAGTGGAGTACCCCTTTAACTTTAACAATTTCAGCACCAAGGACAAGCTATAAGGTTAAGTAAATTGAGAAGGTGTCGCACAGATCTGCAAATGATCACACTTTCAAGCACCTAGCTTCAATCTGTTGCATATGGAATGCTTGAACTGAGAGACCTTGGTTTATCAAAAAAAAGTTTTCCACCGGAGTACCCCTTTAAGCTTCAGAAATCCTATATGTGTCATGGAGGCCTTAACCATGATGTGAATATTGAGGCTATATTCATCATTCATATATTCACCTTTTCCCACAGTGTCCTTGATCTATACATCCATGCGGCATCTGTCATACATAGGGTCAACTGGCCAAAAAACATCCACTCTGTGGTATTATATAACGGGATGAGTAGCTTTATCTAATGCTGTATCTATATGTGATACTGTCTGCTGAGCATATATTTGCTCTCTGATATGTAACTTACATTGATCTTTACACCCATAATAACTATAACCCTGATTTCTACAAACCCAGATTGTAACACATACAAAAAGAAGTAAAAAAGTTGGTATCACTGCGTGCGGAAACCTGCGACCTATTACATTATAATACTAAGTTATGGCGGTTAAAAAAAGTAAATTACTTTGGTGGAAGGGTATGTAATGAGTTCGCTCATTGTGTTCATGGTTCTGGAAGAGACTGAGGAGAGTGTGCTGTAGGGAATTGTAGGGAACACCGGTAAAGCCCTTAAAAGATAAGTCACTGTAGGGACTACAGTAAGCTCTGCAACTACACAACAAATCCTTATCTGGAAAATGTCCCCTCTGGGGCAGTGTGTCTACTCGAGTGGCACAGACAGGGTGAGGGAGTCTCATAAGGTGTGTGCAGAGACAGGACAGACCCTAACACAGCTCCTGACTCACTGAACTAAAGACTCCTCTGCTGGTTCAGTCCCAGCTTCAGCCAGTGACAAGAAGCCAGTGAGTCCAGCACATGCCCCCTCCCCGCTTCAGGCCGTGACTGAATTGGTGCAGAAGCCTGAAGGGGGAGACAGGTCATGTGATCTCTGCAGTGACGCCACTTGTCTGCAGCATGGAGGATTGTATGTGTAGTAAATGCGAAGCACACCCAGTGTGAGATACAGTACAACGCCGACCACGATGTCTCATTAAAGGGGTTGTGCGCTGCCCTGCAGTTCGGAGCTCCGCTCACACCGTCCGGAAGTTCATTACTCCGAACGCTGTGTGCGGGCTTCCGTGTTCGCAGCCGCCGGGCGTGACGTCTCGCCCGCCCCCTCAACGAAAGTCTATGGGAAGGGGTCAGCAGCCCTGGAGTCCCGATTTCCTCCGGATCTCGGCAGACAATTGTGGTAATTGATACAATAGTTTGGTGGCTCACACTACAATAGAATACAGATACTGAGGTGACTGCAATACACGATACCCTAAATGTAAATAAATAGTGATTAAAGAAGGAAATGAATGCAGACCTTCTAAGTATGAGTATACGTAAAATATAGGATGTTGGTAAAGATGGTAATAATAATATAGGTTATATTAATAAAAGGCGATATGGCTAGATGTGTTCAAATATTTAATTACAGATACATGTATTAAAAATAACCAACCGACAACTTAGCAGGGCCCATGCGTCCAATGTGGTGGTTGAGGGATAAACAATATTTAATACCAACTAGATTGTAAATAGGATGAAATAAAATAAACTTAATGGATATTAGGCTGAAAAGTTCATTAGTGATATAGGTAATAACCTGATAAGTTCGTTGGTGGTATAGGTAATGATCCTGATTGAATAGTGGATCAATAAATAGTCAAATGCTGATAAAGTCATTGGTGGTATAGTCAATGATAATACTAATCCTGTAAATCAATGTAGCAATGTAGTAGTATAATGGATTGGTGCACGGCACCACTCACCAATCAATAGAGGCTGATGTTGCGATCCTGCAGGCTGGCACGGACTGATGGTGATGTTCATGACTACAGAGCTGGGGATGACTGTCGGACACTGCTTGTGGAGTGGTTCAGAGGTAGATGCTGTTGTCCTTGTGTGAATGGTGCGTTAGCAGTGCGTGCGCTGTGGTGGTACCTTATTGAAAGGCTTCAGCTGTTGCAAGTATTGAAAGCAAAGTTCGTGGTTGGTATTAAGGATAAATTAGTGTTGGGGTACACTATAGGACTGGCTAAACGCTTTTCAGGGGGTCTCCTTCTTCAGTAGCAATTAAGTGACAATAGTCGTAATTGGATCAGAAAAAACTCACCAGTACTGGCGCTTCTCCCAATAAAAGTAGATTTTTATACTTTCATGTTACATATTTACAGTGATTAGCAACAATCAACGTGTTTCAAGCTCGGACCAAGCTCTTTATCAAGACATGTGGGGACGGCAGAACATCACCCCAAAAAACTAAACTGTCTGATCAGATCCAGGACGGTTGGGAGGTATGATTAAGCCTCCCAACTGTTAATTTCAGGCCTAAACCATTTTCCAGGACAGAGGTCTCCAACCTGTATTTTTCTAGCTGCAAAGTTACAACTCCCAACCCTGGATATACTTAGAGTTTTAGATTCACAACAGCTGGACAGGCATAGATTGGATACCCCTTTTCTTCCTCACTTGGCCCAGGACATCATGATGACCTCTTCCAGCCAAAACACTTTTCCAGCATTATCCTCTCCTTTTCCCCACAAATGCCACCAGCCTTCCCACAATGCACGTTTCCAGCCTCACTCAAATGCCTCAGAACCCCCCCCCCCCCCCCCACAAGCACACATAATGCCTCCTACCTTACCCATAATCCTCCAGCCTTTCCAAACACACAATGCCTCCAGCCTCACCCAACACAGTGACAGTGGGGTGTACGGGGTAACAGTGGGGTGTACAGGGGTGACAGAAGGGTGTAGAGGGGTGACAGAGGGGCGTACGGGATTACAGAGGAGTGTCCAGGGGTGACAGAAAGGTTACAAGGGGTGAAAGAGAGGTGTAGAGGAGTGAAAGAAGGGTGGTTGAGCACTGCCTGAATCTGAGTAAGCCTCTGTCAGTGCCTCCCCTGTCCCTTCCCTCCATCCACATCATTCTGCTGAGGGACCAGGGAGAATCCAGAGTCCACAGCTGCTTCCCAGGAGAAGGAGGATACACAGGGATCAGAGCTGCAGCATCCTGTCCTGGCAGTGAGACAGACATTTCTTCCACCCAGCCTGCGTGCCTGTGACTCACTCACAGCGCTGCAGGCCCTGCCGTACCATGAGTGAATCACAGGTGCACAACATTTTTGTGTCATCTTTCCCACTGGAGTGTCCTGACACCCCTGCCGGGGAACCCTGGTTGGGAATCACTGCCAAGTGTAATGTGTGCTGGACTCCCTGTGCATCTGGACATCCTTAGCCAATGCACCCCCTTGCAGCAGCATGCCTGAGGCGATCGCCTCAGTCGCCTTATGGGAGCTACTGCCCTTGTATGCAAGCTTCCATATTGTATTGGCACTGGATCCTCCTACATTTCTCACCCCTTTAGCTTTCCTCTATAGACAGACAGTGCAAAAGTATGACGACATATTAGTACTTTTAGATATGTTTTTAGGTTAGATCTACACTTAGGGTATGTTCACACTGAGGAATTGTAGAGGAATTTACTCGAGTAAATTAAAAACCCAATAGAGTTTAACTGTATGTCTGCTCCTCAGTACACACTGAGGAATTTCCGCAAGCGGAATTCTGATGCTGAATTCCGTTCCGCATGAAGAATGTTCTTTCTTCATGCAGAATCCGCGTCTTTGTCCCACAGAAATGAATGAAATTTTAGTTTTCAGCCAGATGCCGTTCCACGCGGAATTTGCGCAGAAATTCTGCGCAAAAAAATAAAAAATATAAGGGAAATTCTGATTGGTAGTTGTGGTCCAGCAAAAAAATAAATAAAAAGTTTCCTTCTATATTTCCGCATCAATTCAGCACGGAAAAAAAAACTGAAATTCCGCAGGGCAGAATTCGCCAATTCCTCAGTGTGAACATACCCTTACAGTACATTTCTACTACACTATTTATACTCTTCTGTTTAAATCTAGGAACAGAGAACCTAACTTTGATCAGAGAATGAAGGCAAAACTGCACCCATACAGTATGTGGTGGCCAATGGCTGTACAATGTTGCCACAACATCAGCAAACCCATGCAGCCGCTGGTCACTGCAAGTGGGCATAGTTTTGCAAGCATTTTTTAAGGTCATCATGATGACTTGAAAGCTATACTTCCAAGATGACATCAGGCTGGAACTACTCCCCAGATCACCCCTTTAGGGTAGGGTCACACATGCCATATTTTGTTGCGTATTTGCTGCTGCCTATTTTCCTACCCATTGAAGTCAATGGGTAACAAAATAAGCAGCTTATTTTGCTACCCATTGACTTTAAAGGGGTAATCCGGTGGAAAACATTTTTTTTTAATCAACTGGTGCCAGAAAGTTAAACAGATTTGTAAATGACTTATATAAAAAAATGTAATCGTTCCAGTACTTATCAGCTGCTGTATGCTCCACAGAAAGTTATTTTATTTTCTTTTTGAATTTCTTTTCTGTCTGACCACAGTGCTCTCTGCTGACACCTCTGTCCGTGTCAGGAACTGTCCAGAGCAGGATAGGTTTGCTATGAAGATTTGCTTCTAATCTGGACAGTTCCTGACATGGAAAGAGGTGTCAGCAGAGATATGGCTGGTACCGAGCGGCCATGTAGGACTCCCGCAGGGTTTTTAAATGTATACTTTGAAGAATCTCATTTTATACTGAGAGCAATCAGCGCCTGTACCCCTCAGGGATGAGCAGCGGGGAATGGAGTGACACGTTTCCTCTGTGATTTTACTTGGAGTACAGGCATCGTACGAGTAGCAGGGAATTGCGGGGAATGGAGCATCCCGCCCTCAGCATAAAATGAGATTCTTCACAGTATAAGTTTAAAAACCCCACTGAGAGCCCTGAATGGCCACTCCATACCGGCCATTAAGAGCTCCCGGCGGGGTATTTGAAAATGAAAGTACGGACAATATATACATGGCCAGGGAGCAGAGCATTCCACCTGCTCCCTTGGTTAATAGCTTATGATTATTTCTGGTCTCAGAAGTGAGACCTGCTGTGATAGATCCCTCAGCCCCTGTATTACTACCCCCAACATGTAATAGACTCTGTTCCATAATGAGGGTAATAGTACAAGCCCTATAGTAGTCTCCCCAGCCGCCCACAGACTCCCAAAGCTGGGGGAACTACTCTCATATCTACTATCATGGAAACAAGTCTTTCATGATGGGAGTAGTAGCACCTCTGGCTGTGGGAGTCTGTAGGCGGCTGACTTTTTCACAAACGGATGAAAAGCTGATGCAAAAGGCTGCCACTTAATGGCATCCCTTTGCATGAGTTAGTAGGTCCTTTAGCAGAAAGTAGTTAGGTCCGTTTAGTAACGGCGGGACAATAAGCAGGATGGAGGACAATGGCCGTGTGAACCTAGCCTTAGACTTGTTTGGCAATGCACAGCCTATCAGGTCATATACACACAATATACTGTAAATAGTATTATCCTCCATTGATCTAGAGAAAATCAAATGTAGGAAACTTAAATGGGTATAGGATATTCCTGAAAAACCAGCAACCAGTGCCAACAATCAGCGCTTCAGTTTTCTCTGTGGAATAGTAAGTAAACAATTGCAGCCTATCAGATCTAGGGGCAGTGTACTGTGGGTATCACAAGATGGACACCAACCCGATGGACACTGCGGCCTATAATGGGGACAATTAGGGTTCTGTCAAGCTGTCCAGAATTTGATGGAACTTGTGATGGAACCTCTAAAACAGATGTAAACAGAGCCTTAATTGTCAAACGAACACTACTTTTATGGTACTTATATGTTTGATTCTTCACATGACATTATTGTAAATTACAGTTGTGGTGGAGGGTACTAAATGTGCACTGCACAATGTACTGTATGCACAGATGTATTTATTACTCTGCTTCTTGGGAAGAATGGCTTGGCACATATGGATGTTGTATAATGTTTTACTAAGTAGTCATCCAGCCTTATGATGAGAAACAGAACATAGCCGCACATCCACAACTTGTACAATGATGAAATTGCTCCTCAGTATAATGTAAAAAAAATATTACAGGTTGTAAGTGTACCTTTTTGATCAAAACATGCAAGCCCTCTCGCCATGTCATGGCCACCTGATAATAATTGGGTCCCAGAACTAATACTGACATAGTGCTGCGCGGCAACCGCCATCAATGCAACATCAAGCCTGCAGGGAGAATGACCAAGTGGTTAGGCCCCCGGCTCTGGGCCACACAGACAAAGTAACACAGCAACAATGTCCGCCGCACAGCACCACACTAGTGTGAACACCTACCATATGCTCCCTGTCAGGGGCTGCTCTGTCACTGGGCCATTTCCCCTATAGGCACTGACACTGCTCAACACAACTCCATTTTATGTTAGGGACCCAATACACACAGGTGCCCATGATGTGGCTAGCGGGCTTGCACCGTGTGATCATAACCTATAATAATGATCTGTTAATATTATATATATTTTGAGAAGCACAGGATCTTTGTGCAAAATGTAGACATGCGACCATGTCTGTTTTTCTCCATTGATGTCTTAATGTGAGTTCCATTACCCCTAATTTTTTTTATTTTATTTTACATGGTCAGTACATTTCCTCAGCCCTGGCCTATTTAATTAGTGAGAGACTGCAAAGGGATCTGTTTGTGGCAATCTTTCACTGGGAGATTTTTTAAAACCTGTTCAAAGTAAAAGTTGCCCAGTTGCCAATAGCAACCAATCAGATCGCTTCTTTCATTTTGGAGAGGCCTTGTTAAAAATGAAAGAAGCGAGCCGATTGATTGCTATGGGCAACTGGGAAACTTTTCCTCTGGACAGGTTTTGATAAATCTCTCCCTCAGTCCTCTGACTGGAAGTGCATGGTGTGCGTTTACACTGGTGTGGTGCTGTGCACAGTGGCTGTAGGGTGTTGTGACCCAGAGCCAGGGGATAGGTTAGTCAGCATTGGGGCTTCTCTGTCACTGGGTCGTTCCCCCTATTGGACACTGGCGCCATGACAATGGTGGTCACTGCTCAGTACCACACCATTTTATGTTAGGGACCTGCTACATACAGATGGCTGTAACGTGGTGATGCAATCCTACACTAATGACCTGTTAGGATACCGTATATGTAGGCCCGCCAGAGCCATGTGTACAAACCCTTTCAGGCAGAATCCATACATTTATGAGAAATTTACTTGCGTATGCTGTAGTCTTTTCTTATTTAAGCCCTTGAGGACACAGCGCATTTTGGCCTTGTAGACACAGCCAAATATTTTTTCCTCCTTGACTTTTAAGAGACATAACTCTTTCCAGTAAAACTGACATGTTATATTTATTCTGTAGGTCAATATGATTACAATGATACCCATGTTTACATAGTTTTTGTATTGTTTTACTAAATGTACATTACTGTGCGACAAAGCCCAGGTGGCAGTGCCATAAATGTATGTCACATGTTCTCTAGACGTTAATTCCTGGTGCATATTAATATAATCAGTTACAGTTGTTGGTAATAAAGATTGTAATTATCAGTATGCATGACTATAGGACAAGTATACAACATAAAAGAAAAACTTTATATTAACAAACAGGTCTACAGAGTATTCATTGTTACCAGTGACTAATCAACTTGCTGTGTACAACAGACAGCAGCAGCGAGTACAGCACGCCATATCTGCTAGAGCCTGCATGACCTGGTAAGTAAACATCAACTTGTACTGGGACCAATTCAGACTTAGATTTTATCTTTAATTTCCCTTTTTTAGGAAACACTGCAGTTACAGAGCTAAAACCAGTGTAATTAAAAATGTTACATGTCTCTAATTTGGATCTATTCCTAAGTTTAGTTAAACAAAAAAGCTACAAATGTTTTCTACCACCTTTCTGTCCAATTCTGTAGCTGTGTCATTTTTTTAATTCTTTAACATTCAGTTTTTTGTTTTTTTTACCTGTTTGTAATGTATTCTGACAGAAAAGGTATACACCACATTGAAATTGCAACACTAAGGCTAAGTTTCCACACAGGTTTTTTTTCTGGAGTTTTTTTTACGAAAACTGCCACAGCAGTTTTTGAGCCAAAGCCAGAAGTGTATTCAAAAGAAATAGGACATATAATAGAAGGATGTAATAGGTCTCCTTTCTGCTGGATCCACTTCTGACTTTGGTTCGAAACTGCAGTGGCAGTTTTCCATAAAAACACCAGAAACACCTGATGGGTTGTGTTGACACGGACACCTAGGCTTGGTAAGTGACCTCTAGTTTCACTTGTGGCACAGAATGGATCACTATGTTCCATTCTTCTAATCAGATTATTTGTTCATGCAGAGTTTTGCCTCTCTGTGCGCCTCTTGCAGTCATAGTGCATTGTTGGTCTCCCAATCACTTGGACATGCAATGTTGAGCAGTGCTGACATCACAGTCTTAGTGCGTAGTGATCTGCTGTGGATCTGTCTATCTGGAGTGATAAACCAAGGTCTCTCAGTTCAAGCATCCCATATGCAACAGATTGAAGCTAGGTGCTTGAAAATGTGATCATTTGCAGATCTGCGTGACACCTTCTCAATTTACTTAAAGGGGTACTCCGCCCCTAGACATCTTATCCCCTATCCAAAGGATAGGGGATAAGATGTCAGATCGCCGGGGTCCCGCTGCTGGGGACCCTGGGGATCGCTGCTGCAGCACCCCGCTATCATTACTGCGCAGAGAGAGATCGCTCTGCACGTAATGAGGGGCAATACAGGGGCCGGAGCATCGTTACGTCACGGCTCCGCCCCTCGTGACGTCACGGCCCGCCCCGTCAATACAAGTCTATGGGAGGGGGCGTGACGCCCCTGCCATAGACTTGCATTAAGGGGACGGGCCGTGATGTCATGAGGGACGGAGCCATGACGTCACACTGCTCTGGCCCCTGTATCGCCCGTCATTATGCACAGAGCGAACTCGCTCTGTGCAGTAATGATGGAGGGGTGCCGCAGCGGCGATCCCCGGGGTCCCCAGCAGCAGGACCGCGGCGATCTAACATCTTATCCCCTATCCTTTGGATAGGGGATAAGATGCCAGGGGCGGAGTACCCCTTTAACCTTATGGCTTGTCCTTGGTGCTGAAATTGTTAAAGTTAAAGGGGTACTCCACTGGAAATTTTATTTATTTATTTTTTAAATCAACTGGTGCCAGAAAGTTAAACAGATTTGTAAATTATTCAAAAGAAGAGTGTAGTGTCCGGCACTGCTGCTGATATTCCCACGTTACTGGACTATGGGACGTGTAGGAGTGTTCCCCGAAGTGTTGGTGGTGCTCTGACTGTAAGTGGTGAATCACAAATCTTGAAGCAAAGAGGAATGGTAGAAAAAGTCGGCAGACTCACCAAAGACTTCTTTTCCAGGGTAATTTCTTTATTTATTTCATACTCACATATAAAAAGTAGATACAAAAGGTGGGAGAGAGGGATCACAGTGGGGGGTATTCACTGTCTGGCGACAGACTCTGTTTCGCTCGGTACTCGAGCTTCTTCTGGCCCTGAAGAAGCTCGAGTACCGAGCGAAACAGAGTCTGTCGCCAGACAGTGAATACCCCCCACTGTGATCCCTCTCTCCCACCTTTTGTATCTACTTTTTATATGTGAGTATGAAATAAATAAAGAAATTACCCTGGAAAAGAAGTCTTTGGTGAGTCTGCCGACTTTTTCTACCATTCCTCTTTGCTTCAAGATTTGTAAATTACTTCTATTAAAAAAAATGTATCCTTCCAGTACGTGCTGCTGTATGATCCACAGGAAGTTCTTTTCTTTTTGAATATCCTTTATGTCTGAACACAGTGCTCTCTGCTGACACCTCTGTCCATATCAGGAACTGTCCAGAGCAGGAAAGGTTTGCTATTCAGATTTGCTTCTTTCAAAAATGGACAGAGGTGTCAGAGAGCACTGTGGTCAGAAATATAAAAAGAAAAGAACTTCCTGTGGAGCATATAACAGGTGATAAGTCCTGGAAGGATTAAGATTTTTAAATAGAAGTAATTTACAAAACTGTTTAACTTTCTGGTACTGATTGATTTAGAAAAAAAAATGTTTTCCAGAGTAGTTCCCCTTTAATGAGTGGGTATACACTGACTTGACTAGGTAGCAACAAAGACCACTTGTAATTACCTGTCTGGATAAGATATGCAAGTTATATAGACAGAACTCACCATCTATGAATTTCCAAGGGCATATAGTTGATTTGTGGCTGTACTGTGGTTGTCTCACCTATGTCCAAAAGTTGACATGAACACTGCAGGACAAACTCAGATTTACAGGTCTAAAATGTCTAATTTCATAGCCTATCCTACAAATTGGTTACTCTTTAACCTTAGTAAACAATTCACGCATGGAAAAAGAGCTTTTACTAATTCTGCCTTGTGTTAAAGGAGAACTGTAGAGTAATATAACATCCCCTATCCGAAGGATAGGGGATAAGTTATAGATCGCGGAGGGTCCGACCACTGGGACCCCCCGCGATCAACTGTATGGGGCCGTGGCAGTCTGCAGGAAGCGCCGTGTCATCCCCAGCAGGAACCCGCAGCAGACACGCCCCTCCATGTATCTCTATAGGATACATGGAGGGGGCGTGTCAGCTTCCGCGTCACGTGCCAAGCGCAATACAGTCTCGTCGGCACACTGGGCCCACCTCCAAAGCTCACTGCACATGGCTGATTTTGCACAGCATGAAATCTACTTCATATACGCTATGTGTAACCCTACCTTAAGTGGAACTCATTATCTGTGAGTACATTTTAACCCTAAAGTTGCAATATTTTCTATAGGATATAATAAAAGGGTGCCGATACAAATTTTGGGTTATCTGTCCTGGTGAGCAGCTTCCACCAATGGCCACATTCAGTAGTCAGACACCTATTTTTCAAGTCTGACTCTTGACGCCAGCTGCAGCCTTCCTGGATCCAGACGTGGCTCTCCTCTTCGCCTCAGACAGTGGGGCACCTAGCTCCTGGTGAGCCAGAAATCCAGGCAGCCTATTTAGGGAAAATCTGTTTGCCATGCCTTGCCTATAGATTCAGGTATTGAGAATTAATCTCTCTCTGGCTTCCGTTCCTATGACCACTGCCTTGTTCTTTGGATAGTTTACCTTGTACCTGTTTTCTGCTTGGCTCTGACCCCTGGTTGTCTTAGGACTACGCTCTTATTTAATCTAATGGTCTGTCACATCCGGTCCCTGAAAACCACCGTTGGCTTCATTCCTGACTATGCTAATGCTCTGTCAGCACCAGAGGTGTAACTTATAGCTTCTGGGCCCCCATACAAAATCTGCAACAGGGCCCCATGTGCCAAATGTAATGTTGTTCTCTAATGGGGCAGATGTTCCTTGGGGCCCCTTAGGCACAGGGCCCCAATGAGACTGCTACCTCTGCTCCCCCCTATAGTTACGCCACTGGTCAACAAAAACTGCTACCAGTCAGTGACTGTTTTGGGGACCAAGACCTATCAGGAACTCCATATTTTCTTGTGGAGATTACAGGAGATTCCTTAGATTGCAAACCCATGTCTAGCCAATGCCAAACTGATCATGGCTCAGAGAATCTACATCTAGAAATATAACTCATAAGTTAGGAGGAATAAAGTCAAGATTGTTAAAAAACTTGTTTAAACACAATTCTTGCTTTCAATCAATACTTTCAACCTTACATTTAGAAATCATGCATGAAGGTCAAGTTTTAGCCAATCACTGTTTGAGGATTGGGGATTTATATATCTATTTCTAGAATGCTTCTTCATAAAGAGGACCCAAAATAAATTAGATTGCATTATCTCGAAATAGACTAGGTTGCCCTAATAGGTTGACCTTTTATGGTTTCTTGATGCGCCCTCCTGTTCCTGAGATATGAGGGTTTATATTGTTTGACAATTTATAGAATCAGTAGGATGGGCAAGAAGTTAATTTTAACTAACTGGAGGGAGGGGGGATGTATATTCATAAGCGGGCGGCGCTGCGGACAGGCGGCGCTGACGTCAGTGCAAGTTAAGATACAGAAACCCCATCCGTGCCAGTTACAGACAGATTTCCAGGTATAATAAAACTAAGATTAAGGGCGAACGGCTGGGCGGATCCGGCCATGGTAGGGACCATAGGAATCAGTGTTTCCCGCACTATCAATCAGTACATGTGGTTAGTGCACGAGAAAACATGTGAGTTTTCCTTTAATAACAATGGGAGGGTGGCAGGTGATGGGCAGGATTATACTGTCAGGGGGTGTGTATTGAGCAATCAATATACAACATTCACATCTCCGGACTATATAATCCGCCCATCATCTGATATTCGCTGCCAGTACTAACATTAAGCTCATACCCACCTAAATGATTCCCTAAATTATCAGACAAACTATAAACCCACATAGCTCAGACACAGGAGGGCTTGTTAGGAAACTGTAAAAAGGTGTGTGATGAGGGCATCCTAAGCTATTTAATGACAGTAAACTATCAATTTTGGGGAGTTGGCTAAAGGTCTTCTTTAAACAGAGGTCTTTTATCCCGTAACCATCCTGTAACCAGTTGTAAACCCAGTATAATTTTCCTGTATAATCCTCATTGTCTCCAATGGTAATTTCGTTGACTAAATATTTTAGTCATAATTTTTGTGACAGAGTTTTTACCTTTTTGTTAAAATAAAAACCCATTTCCCAGTTTGAAAATGATGACAAATGTTTGTAATTTTCGTCAGCAAGCTGACGGACAGGTCAATATGGGGGACAGTGTGGGATAGGGAACAATGCTATAGGGACAATGTGAGGACATACCTATGTTATAAGGACAATGTGAGGGACATAGCTATGCTATAGGAACAATGTGGAGGACCTAACAATGCTATATGGACAGTATGGGGGGCATAGCTCTTCCATAGGGACAGTGTGGGGGACATCATGCTATAGGGACAATGTTGGGGACTTAAAGCTATATTGAAGGTGTCGGGGCATAACTTTTACATATGGGCAGTGTGGGAGACATTAATATAGGGACAGTGTGGTGACCTAATAATGCTATAGGGACAGTGTGGGGGACATAACTATGTTATAAGGACAGTGTGGGGACCTAACAATGCTATGAGGACAGGATAGCTATGCTATAGGGGCACTGTAGGGGATCTAAAAAAAAAGCTATAAGGACAATGTGAGGGACATAACTATTAAATATGGACAGTGTAGGGGATATTATTACATATGGACAGTGTGGGGGATATAATGCTATAAGGACAGTGCAAGAGACTTAGTTATGCTAGGGGGACAATTAAGGGAACCTTACAAAGCTAAATGGACAGTGTAGGGGACATAACTTTTATATAGGGACAGTGTGGGGGACCTAACCATACTGTGGGGACGGACCTATTTTTTATTATATAGGGACAGTGTGGGGGACCTAACAATGCTATAGGGACAGTGTGGGGAAAAATATGCAGACAACTGTCTAGCTTACCGTTATGGATCCATAGTGGACAGCGAGACATTCCGTCGGGCACCACGCACAGCGGTGAGGTACCGGAACTCCAGCCGCAGACACAACAGCAGTGAGAGGTGTGACAGGCAGTGTAGTATACCATGCAGACCGCTGTCTGGCTTACTGGTATGGATCCATAGTGGACAACGAATCATTCCATCGAGCACCTCACACAGTAGTGAGGTACCCGAAGTCCAGTCGCAGATACACCAGCCATGTGATGGTTGAAAGGTGATGTAGGAAAACATGCAGACCACTGTCTGGCTTACTGGTATGGGTCTATAGACGACAATGAGTCATTTGGTCGGCACCTCACACAGTAGTCAGGTACCGGATCTCCAGCCGCAGATACATCAGCAGTTTGCTGTATGACAGTCAGTGTAGGCAACCATGCAGACCACTGTCTGGCTTACTGGTATGGGTCCATAGTAGACAACGAGTAACTCCTTCGGACACCTCGCCCAGTAGCGAGGTACCGGAACTCCAGCCACAGATACATCAGCAGTGTAATGTGTGACAAGCGGTGCAGGAACCATGCATACCACCATCTGGCTTACTGGTATGGGCCCCTAGTAGACAACATGTCATTCCATCGGTCACCTCGCACCATAGTGAGGTACCGAAACTCGAGCAGCAGATATATCAGCTGTGTGATGTGTGGCAGGTGGTGTAGTAAACCATGCAGACCACTGTTTGGCTTACTGGTATGGATCCATAGTAGACAACAAATCTAGCCGCAGATACATCAGCTGTGTGATGTGTGACAGGCCGTGTAGGTAACTTTGCAGACCACTGTCTGACTGACTGGTATGGGCCCACAGTAGACAATGTTGCTTTCCATCAGTCAACCCGCACAGTAGAGAGGAATCGGAACTCCAGCCACAGACACATCAGCTGTGTGATGAGAGACAGGCAGCAGAGGAAACCACATAGACCACTGTCTGGCTTACTGGTATGAGTCAATAGTGTATAACGGGTCAATCCTTCGGACACCACACACCAGCAGTGGGGTACCAGAGTGTCGGACGCAGCAGCTTTGAAATGAGTGACTGGCAAGACTACTGTCTTGCAAAATGATATCAGGTTCCATCCACGCCCATGTAGGAATATCATCATGGAGACTTTGTGGGACTCTGTGGGAATCCGGGGAACACTAGCTACGGATGTGGTAGCCTGTGGAGAAGGGAATTTCATAGCATGACATGCCAAGAACACCTCCAGGATGGGTGGTCGGCAGACCTGACAGATGAGGAATCTCAAAAGAAACCTGAGCATCTGCCAGGATTACACAACAAATATTTAGAATTGTATGGCACTCTCACGGAAATTCCCAAGGGAAAGGGAAAACCTGGAAACAACCCGCCATGGCCGTTCACATATGCTCAAGGACCGGGATCAAAAAATGCAAGATTAGGAATGCCAGAGGGATAACCCAAGCAGCCCATGTCTTGTGTATAACAGGTCACCTTCTGACTGAAACAAATAAAGCAGCTCCCAAAACAGATTCTCAGAAAGGACCCTGTAGATATTGCCGGCCTGCAATAGAAATATGGGCCACAAGAGGGTGTTAAACCACACCAAATGGTCTGAGTGATCAAAGAACACACACACATATTATGTATAGATAATTTTTTTTTGTTAAAGAAAAAATCAGGCAATAATGTGGCTGTAAGGGAGCATGGGACGCCCTGCAAAGTTCTGCCCAAAAACCTATTTCTTATGTAGGCAGACAGGAAGCCTATGGAGCAACGACGGCTCAAGCAGAGTACTATAGATGCGCCTGCCAGGTAGGGGAGCAATAGAGGCCGGAGAAACACAAGCTCTCACCGGCTACTGCCTCGGGAGCAAGAAGAACCTTCCCACGGAGGGCCCCCTCGACCACCACAGCGGAGGAGGGCGGAGCTAGCCGCCGCAGAGTGAGTCTCATATCTCACTGGACAATGCCCCAGCCGTGCGTGAGCCGGAGAGGAGGAGCTGCCTGACCTCCCGGCTCGCACTGTGAGTCAGGGGAAGAAGAAAGGCGGCGTTATGATCTCCCGAACTGGGAGGGATGATCAGAAAGTGAAAAGCTCCCGGCCGTGAAAAAAAGTGAGTGCTGCTCCCTGGTAACCCCCCTCCAAAGACCATAGATGCAGCCGAAGCTGCATGAATAAAATAGAGAGGGTTAACCCCTCACTGCTCGGACCCCCCCAAAAAAAAAAAGACAGCCCCAGAAATAGGGGCATAAAACCACTGCTCCTTCAGGGGGGAGGGGGGGTTGTATACTCCTTCAGTCGCCACATACTCACCCAAGATGTCTTCAGCCATCCTTTTAGTCACCTGCATCAAGTCATGCTGAGACAGGACGAGCAGGGAAGATGGGGGACCCGGACCCTAGGTACAACCCGTGCCCCTTAACCGCATATGGGGGAACAGGAAGCGCCATGCTCCTTAACCCCCACCTGAAAAAAGGAAAACAAAAGGGAGTAAGAATCTAACTAAACAGCCCTTACTAGAGAAAAAAAAAAAAAAACAAGGTCTGGGGAGCTCTCAGACCTGTGTCTTGCCTCCTGCTGACACTAGCTAAAACTGATTACCTCACTGTAGGTGGGCGGCGCCTCTTAGTGGCAAAAGCATATACCCATCAGTTAGGTGTCCCCCGAGAAATTATTATATAGGAACAGTGTGGGTGACAATGTTATAGGGACGGTATGGGGGACAAAGCAATGCCATAGGGATAGTGTGGGGGATATAGCTATGTTATAGGGACAGTGTGTGGGACATAGCTAAGCTATAGGGACAGTGTGAGGGACATAGCTATGCAATAGGGACAGTGTGAGGGACATAGCTATGCAATAGGGACAGTGTGAGGGATATAGCTATGCTATAGGGACAGTGTGGGGGACATAGCTATGCTACAGGGACAGTGTGGTGGACATAGCTATGCTACAGGTACAGTGTGGGGGACATAGCTATGCTACAGGGACAGTGTGAGGGATATAGCTATGCTATACAGACAGTGTGGAGGACATAGCTATGCTATAGGGACAGTGAGAGGGATGTACTGTAGCTATGCTATAGGGACAGTGTGTGGGACATAGCTATTCTATAGGGACAGTGTGAGGGACATAGCTATATCCCTCACACTGTCCCTATAGCATAGCTATGTCCCCCACACTGTCCCTATAGCATAGCTATGTCCCTCACACTGTCCCTATTGCATAGATATATCCCCCACACTTCCCTTTAGCTTAGCTATATCCCTCACACTGTCCCTATAGCATAGCTAAGCTAAAGGGACAGTGTGGGGGATATAGCTATGCTATAGAGACAGTGTGGGGGACATAGCTATGCTATAGGGACAGTGTGGGGGACGTAGCTATGCTATAGGGACAGTGTGGGGGACATAGCTATGCTACAGGGACAGTGTGAGGGATATAGCTATGCTATACAGACAGTGTGAGGGATATAGCTATACTATAGGGACAGTGTGAGGGATATAGTTATGGTATAGGGACAGTATGATGGATATAGCTATGCTATAGGGACAGTGTGGGGGTTCTTAATACTATAAAGAGACAGTGTGGGGGATTTAACTACAATATGGTGGCTTAACTATGATCTGGGGGAACATAGGGGACCTAGGACTGGTGCAGAGTTATGCTTAATTAATATGGGAGCACAAAGTTAGCACTTCTATTGTGTGGAACAATGCACATGGAGAGTTTGTAGAGAGGTAAGGATTGTGCTGAAGCGACGAGCCTAACATGTTTGTCTGGCTGCTCTGGCATACTCTGTAGAGAGGAGTTGTGGCTGGGTATAATCTTCAGGATGCCTTGGTCATATTTGATGAGCAGGATTTGAAGCTGCAGATCTCATGCTTTGTTCAAATAGTTTACATTGAAATCTGCCACTTTAAATCCTGTGTATACAATGATCCCTCAACATACAATGGTAATTCGTTCCAAATGAACCATAGTTACTGAATCCATCGTATGTTGAGGGATCCGTGGAATAGTAATATACAAAGTTATACTCACATGTCCCTGCCACTTCGGACCGTCACCGCTGCCCTGGATCGTCGCTCTCCATCGCCGTAATCATGTCGCTACGCTTGCTGCTCCTATTGGATGATGGGACAGCGTGCACGGCGACGTGATGACTATTAAGGAGAGCGACGGTCATGCAGCGGAGCCTGAAGAGGACGGTCCGGAATATTGGGGACAGGTGAGTGACACTCACCGGACCACACAGGGCACCTTAAATGGCTATCCGTCAGCAGCTGAAGCAGTCTGCACTGCCAGATAGCAGTTTATGCAATGGCCCCGACATACAAAAGCATTGTATGTTGATGCTGCCTGCAACATGCGATGGCCTCTGAGGGGCCATTGTATGTTGAAATTATCGTATGTTGGGGGATCACTATATGTGCATGTATGTACATGTGAATAGACCCTTAATGTGTTTTGGACCCACCCCTAGTTTTGGTTAAAACCAAATCTGACCAAATCGAGGGTTAAATGAGTTCAAAATACTGGCCCCGATTTACTATTGTAAACCCGACATGTTTTGTCGGGTTGTGCGCCAGATTCTGTCTCATTGCACCAGAGATTCTGTCTGCGCCGGAATTTGTGCCAGAATTCTGTCTGCACCAGAAATGAAAAACCCGACCAACTCTCCATTTTACTGAGAAAACCTCCCCCCCCCTAAAAAAAAACATATTTACTAAAGGTTTCCGCAGAAAATGCTGTGGATTTGAGCTGAGGAAAACCCGACACATCAGAGCATGTGTTAAAAAAATTAAAATAAATAAATAAAAAAGCAAAATGTAGGAAAAAAGTGGAAAATGTAGGGAAACCTTAGTAAATACCGGGGAAAATAAATTGTAGGGATTAAAACCCACAAAGGGAATTAAAACACTCAACTCAATAGGGACTCATTAGGGATATAGGTTGAACTTGATGGACTCTGGTCTTTTTTCAACCTTATGAACTATGTTACTATGTTACTAAAGAAACCTACACTCCACTCTTAGTAAATCAGGGCTACTGTGTGTGAACTCGGCCTAAGACTGATTGAGGGAGATTTATCAAAACCTGTGTAGAGGAACGGTGCTGCAGATGCCCATAGCAACCATGAAATGAAAGAACTGATCTGATTGGTTGCTATGGGCAACTGCACCACTCTTCCTGGTGATTAACAATGCATTCTCTGAATTGATCAGTGTCCTACTGTTTATAGCATATCAAATGAAAAATAAGTTATTTTAGTATATTTAACCCCTTAACGACCACGGAGGTATATTTATGTCGGTGGCCAGCTCCCGTCATGTGAAGCGCGCTCAGGAGCTGAGCGTGCTTCGTACCTGCTGGGTCCTGGTTGCTATCAGCAACCAGGACCCGCGGCTAATATCGGACATCGCCGATCGGGCTGATGTCCGGTATTAACCCTTTAGACGCCACGATCAAAGTTGATCACGGTGTCTGAACCGGGAGAAAACACTGCTGGTTAGCTCGGCAGAGCTGATCAGGACCGCACAGATTACACTGATCAATGCTATGCTATGGCATAGCATTGTTCAGTGTACACAATCAAAGGATTGCATGCAATAATCCTCTATGGGGGCTAAAAAAAAAAAGGGGGAAAAAAATGGCGTACATGTAAAAAAAATTCCAAAGTCCCAAATTGCGTTTTTTGGTCACTTTGTATACCCCAAAAAAAATATAAATGTGTAAAAAGCGTTCAAAAATTCCCATCAAAAAACAATTATGGTACAGATAAAAACTTCAGCTCACAGCGCAAAAAAATTAGCCCTCATACCGCCCCGTATAAGGAAAAAAGTTATAGTGGTCAGAAGATGACAATTTTAAAACATACTAATTTTGGTGCGTGTAGTTATTTTTTTTAAGTAGTAAAATAAAATAAAAACTACATAAATTGGGTATCATTGTAACCATATAGTGGGAGATTTATCAAAACCTGTGCAAAGGAAAAGTTGCCCCGTTGCCCATAGCAACCAATCAGCTCGCTTCTTTAATTAACAAGGCCTATGCAAAAGGAAAGAAGCAATCGGATTGGTTACTATGGGCAACTTTTCCTCTGCACAGGTTTTGATAAATCTTCCCCATAGACCTTCAGAATAAAGATAAGGTGCTATTTTTAGTGGAAATTGAACTGCATAGACTCAGAAGCCCCCAAAATAAAAAAATAGCGTTTTGTTTTTTTCTTACATTTTGCCCCACAAATAATTTTCTTCTAGTTTCGCCATACATTTTTGGGTGAAATGATTGATGTCTTTACAAAGTACAATTGGTGGCACAAAAAACAAGCCACATATGGGTCTGTAGGTGCAAAATTGAAATCTTTCTGACTTTTAGAAGGTGAGGTGGAAAATACGAAAGTGCAAAAATGAAGTAAAAAAACGGTGGTCCTTAAGGGGTTAACATGGAACACATTTTAAATAAATCCTTTTGATAAGTTTATAAAAAAAATGTGGATCTCCTAATAATTAGTTCCTTACACATACATATGCCATTTGTAAGTTGTTAAAGTGATAGGCTTTTCCTTAGTTTACATCACTTATGTTTTAATACCATTATATTTAGGTTATTTATAGAGGGACGCTGCTTGTTGGCTCCATTTTTGACAAAGCTGAGATCTTTTCCTTCCACTCGAAGACTTCTCCTGCTGATTCTTCTCTACACCTTGGGCTTCTCTATGTGGCCTGGAAACAACATCTTGACAGTTGTAGGAGAGATCCTATGGCCTCACCTCAGACTGCAACATCTTAATCTTCCACCAATTTAGAGGCCTGCTCTGGATTTTAGTAAGAGGGATAACCAACACTTTAATATGCTATTCACTGCAGTTATTAGATATTTTAGACGAAGAAGATCTACAAAAGTTGAATATAAGAAAGTTTACATATGTTCATGTAGCTTTTCAAAAGTGTCTGATGTTTAATCCATTAAGTATTACCACTTGTTGGATTAAAACCTTTCTAAGATGTAACACATTGTAGAGCAAAGGAATGACGCTCTCCTAACTCTCCACTAATGGCAAATGTTAGGGGAGCAAAAAGGTCTTGGATTTTAACTTTTGTTCTTGGTGAGAAACTACAACTAGGAGTCTGGCAGCAGCTTTCGTTAGCTTTCTGTTAAGAACACATGCACACTCAGCCGAGTATGCATGTACATCTGGGGTGGAGTCTGTTGAATGTAGAATTAATGGCCTGGTTAAAGCAGCGATTAAATTGATTGACATGGGCCACTGCAACACTTTTATTGTGCACTAATTTTAATAAATTTCCTCTATTGTATAATTTCATCTACCAATTAGTAAAGGATATAATTGGCATAAAGAACAGTTGTTATACACAGTACAGGTTTTTTTTTTTTTTTTTTCTTTTTTGTGTTACCAAAAGCAAAATGTAGGAGGCCAACGGCATACCCTGCATCCTGTGGTGGTAGCACCCATATCCTTTGGGGAATGTAACCAAAGTACATTGAACAAATCCTGGTTCAAGGACCGCATATTTTTTTTTCAATGCAAGCATATTACAAAGAGTTGAATCCACAAAACTTATATAAAAAGTGTTACTGTAGTTAGAAAAGAAACAAAAATAAATTTTTGTACATCAATACTGCATAAAAAAAAAAATTACTACATATACTTTGTTGAAAAAAATGTGTTTCCGAAAGATGTGAAGTGTGTTAAAAAAAAAAATAATAATAATAATTTTACTAGGGGTCTCTCTCATTTTGTTATTCAACCCTTGTCAGCTAGACCAATCCATCCTAACAACAGCAAATATGGTTGGATTTGCTGACAGGGCGGCGGTGATTGGTATCTCTGTGCTCTGCTCACTCCTATGCTTAACTGAGCTCAGCAGTGGCAGCTGATCCATGTGAGAGAGACATGGGCCAGACATCTGCAGAATTTACAGATGACAGTAATTTTCAGGCACATTGACCATCAATACAAGGTACTACATCAATAAATTGTTTATATGCACACATACATTTCTCTTTGGGCACAAAATGAACGTATAACATATTTCTTGAGGACTTGTACCCTATATTGTGGACATGGTACACAGTGCAGGCCATGTGAGAAGGTAGACTAGAAATGAGCAAGTTGTCATGTCACGTCCCCAGTAAAACTTTAGGGGGACTGAACACCCCTACAGAGAAAATAAGGTACTTTACATATAAAATATGCATATTCATGTACATAATATTTTTAGTGCTAATAACTACACCAGCTAGAGAATGTTTGTAAATTTTACAACTAATGACAGTAACATATTAAGTTATTACAAGTAAAGTGACCTCAGACTTACAAACAATGGATCATGGGAGTTTTAGTTTAAGGGAACAAACTCCAACAGGAAATAACCAATTCGCAAAAAGATAGCCTCAGTGTTATGGTAATCTCACAACAGACATTTAGCCCCTCAAAAAAGCACAGATCCTTCCTAAACATGTCAATTACTACATGGTAAAGTTGCCTACTCTAAATAGAAGGCGTCTGAACTCAAGGAAAGCTATAACTATTATAGCAGGTTATTAATTCATAATTAAGTTGATATTTATAGGGGAGATTGCCTGACATTTATTCCTTTAAAAACTAAGAACAGAAAAGATATTGTCTTGAGAGAAGATATGTAAACCTCAATGAGGATCTCTCTAGGATTGAGAGTGGCAGTGATGAACCCAACCTTCCCATGCTTTATATGTAATATATTTCTAGCACAATAGAAGTATAGGGCTGGATGTAATTCTACCAGAGATACATATGGCCACCAAAAAATAAAGAACACTAAAATTGCTGTGATCAGCCAGCTTCTATAATAGAATTGTTGCCTTCAATATTAGTTAATTCTATAGTTTCTGCCTTTAAGAGACCATGAGGGAGATACTCAAAACTACATGCATCTGAAATATTCTTAGGCTGTATAGTCTACTGTTAGTTTGCAATTTTTTTTATTATGTTACCAAATGTTTTCGAGGTCTGGGTGACATTGCATGCATAGCTAGAGAAACATCCTGCAGCGGCAACTTGATGCAGTCATGTGACATTACATAACTATGGATTCAATGTCCTGGAGGACTAGTGTAGACACATGGGACAGAAGCCAAAAGTTATATTAAGAACATTAGACTAACAGACTAAAGAGTGGCCACTACATTAAAGCCCTCTTACCTTACTAAGATAGATTACTTACCGGGTAATCTGTTTTTCATTAGCTCATGACAGTACCCCTGGAGAGGACCTTCCACCGCAGGACAGAAAACCTGGGAACATAAAAATAGGACACGCCTCTCCACACCTCAGTTCAAAGTACTCCAAAGGAGCCAATAAGCACAAAATTATTTTCATTCTCAGTACTAATTAAACAACATAATTTAATTTTTTTAGGGCAGGATAAATGAGGGGTGCTGTCATGAGCTAATGAAAAACAGATTACCCGTTAAGTAATCTATCGTTACCTGATTGCTCATGACAGCACCCCTGGAGACTTAGAAAAGTAGCCAATCAGGGCAGGACTACCGCCTGAAGGACTTTACGTCTAAAGGAAAGATCAGAAACAGGATTTAAGTGTAACCTATAGTGTTCTAAAAAAAAAAGTATGTTTTAAGGACCATGTAGCTGCCCTACAGATCTGGTCCAAAGAGGCTTCAGCCTTCTCTGCTCAGGAAGAAGTCACTGCTCTGGTAGAGTGAGCTGGAAAAAAAAGGAAGGTGGATCCTGATTCTATGTAGTCTAGGCTAATGTAATTGATGCCCTGATCCACCTACTAATAGACTGTTTAGAAGCAGTCTTGCCATTGTTAGGGCCAGAAAATTGTACTAAAAGATTTTCTGAAGAACTAAAGTCCATAGTAGAGCTCAGATACTTCAGGAGGCCTCTTCTGACATCAAGGTTACGGAACTTGACTTCACCTTCATGTCTTCGCTCATCACAAAAAAGTGGGAAGAATAGTCTCCTGAGATTTATGAAACTCTGAGACCACTTTCGGCAGAAAAGATGGTAAAGTTCTCATTACTACTCTGTCATCTAATATCTTGGTATAAGGAGGAAAGGCAGAGAGCGCTTGCAATTAACCTACCCCCCAAGCCGTTGTTTTTGTCAGGAGGAAGCACATCTTGAGGGTGAGCAACTTGATGGAGATATAATCCAGGAGGTTCAAATGGTGGTCCTGATAAGGCATCTAACACCAGATTCAAGTCCCAAGGGGGAACAGAGGGTCTTGATTTAATCTTGTAGCCCCAGAAATAAAACATTTAACTAAGATATTATCTGCTAACTTGTAGTTAAAAAAGGAACTAAGTGCTGAAATTTGTACTTTAAGGGTACTAGGACTTAGCTTCTTATCCAGGCCTAACTGGAGGAAATGAATGATTTGAGGGATATTAGGGTCTCTTAATGGATCAACTGCAGGTCCCACTACTCTTAAGAAGGCTCTCCATGTTCTTCGTTATATGGCAGATGTTACGTCTTTCCTACTTGCAAGTAAGGTGTTTATTACTTGGTCAGATAGGCCTCTAGCTTTTAAAATTGAGTTCTCAGCATCCAGACTGTTAGATGTAGGTGAGCTGACTGAGGATGGTGAACTGGTCCCTGGTACAGTAGATTCTCCCTGTCTGGAAGAACACACGGTTGCAAGACTGACATTGTCCTTAGCAAGGTAAACCAGGGCCTTCGAGGCCAGAAGGGCGCCATCAATAGTACTAAGGCTCTGTCCTGTCTTATGTTCTTCAAGACCTGAGGGATAAGGCAAAGAGGTGGGAAAGTGTACCCTCTTTTTTTTTCCCCCAGTTCTGAGAGAAGGAGTCTACTGCTGTCAGATAATCCAGTGGGTAGAGAGAATAGAACCTGTGAATCTTCCTGTTTCTGGAAGCAAAGATCCATAGAGAATTTTCCAAACCTTTCCTATCATTGCAAATATCTCCTTGTTTAGACACCATTCGGACTGAAGAATATGAATTCTGCTCAGGAAGGCTGCCACCTCTCAGGTGAACCGCAGCGAAAGATGACAGCTTGGCTTCTGCTAAGGAAAAAATCTGGAAGGAGACTGAAAACAGGGAGTCTGATCATGTCCATTTGTTTTTTGTATCACAAAGTTGTTGTTTTTTTTTGACCAAGAAGAGAGGGGAATAGAATCCCATCCCCTTCTTCCCCCTGGGGGACTGGAACCAGGACTTTTTTTGAGCAAGAGAGATTTTATTTATGTTATGGCCTCTTGTTTCAGGGGACCTTTCACTATCCCAGAGGGAAAGAACCTGTCCGGAGGAAAAGACCGGAACTCCAGAAAGAGACCTGATGTCATGGTGACTAGAACCCAGGGGCTGGAAGAAATTTTCTCCCAGGCCCCAGCAAACCTGGACAGATGCCCCCCCAATGGGAGAAAGCAGTCATTGTTTGAGATCTTTAGAACTAGACTCTTTGTTGGGATTGAAGAGGAAACCTCTACCTTTACTTGGGACTTTAAATTTCCTATTGTGCTGAAACTTCTGATTAGGCTTTCTGGGTTGTTTTTTGCTATGAAAGGAATCGGGCACGGACCAAAAAGGCGATCTCCAATGCAAGGGATGGAACATAGTTTGCTTTTTAAGTCCACATCACCCTTCCACTGCCTAAGCCATGTGGCTCTCCTAGAAAAATTAGATAAAGCGGCTGCTCTGGCACCCAATCTTACAGAATCTACTGAAGAGTCTGCCAAAAAATCTACCGCCTTGGAAATGACAGGTAAGGATTCTAAGATCTCTTCTCTAGGGGTCTGGTTAACAAGATGGGATTGTAATTGTGAAACCCAGACTCATTGGTTCTGATAGAAGCTGGTGCTGCCTCCCAGGTTTTTTGTTAAAGAACTCGGCTTTTTTGTCCATTGGATCAGAGTTCCTAGATCCTCAAAAGGCAAGGCGGATTTTTTAGTCATTTTAGCCACCGAGGCATCAATTAACGGGGCCCTATCCCATGACTTCATGACTGACTCCTCAAAGCGGTACTTCCTTTTAAGGAGTTTAGGAAAAAAAGATTTCTTCTCAAAATGTTCCCATTCTTTATCAATTATTTGCTTTATTCTTTTATTAAAATTAAATGTACCGGACTTCTTGGGGCCTAAGCCTTCATATAGGGCGTCTTCGGCCATCACTGTCTCTCTGCTCTCCTCAAGATTAGCCGTTCGGTCAATTGGTTTAAGGAGCTGATCAATATCATCTGGAGAAAAAAGCTATTTGGATTTAAACTCTTCTTGCTCTTCATCAGAGGAGGAATATAGAGTAAGATTTTCCTCTTGAACACTAGGGGGACTGGAAATAGCAGGGGTGACCACAGAGGAGGCTGAAGCACCCACATTCCCGACAATTCCTAGTCCGGATCATTACTCTTAGGCAGCTAGCAATTGCAGAGGACTCCTGGGCCACAATAACTTCAATACAGGCTGCACATAGACTTTTCATAGGCAGGATCTAATGGCTTCCTATGTTCTGCACCTTCTTTATTACGGGATTTAGAAGAAATACTTCTGGCTACCCTACAAAACAAAACAATAGCCTGACTTAGCTAGCAGAATATGGAATGAAATTGAAATGATCTCACCCAGAATTAGATCCACACCTCTGTAGTCTGGCTGGAACTACTCTTCTTGGAGCGTCCACCTCCCTCTGACGAATGCTCCGACATGCTATAGGAGTTTTTTTTCAACAAAACTCTGCAGGGCAACCAAGAATGGTCTGCTTAGCTGCTGTGGGCTGGAACTGCTGCCACTGGATACCGCTGCTGTACTGCTGCGGGCTTCTGGATATTGCTGCAGGCTGGCTGCCTGCTTACCATGAGGTTCCAGGCGCTGTAGAACGCCGATGGGGAATACAAAACTGGACAAAACCTGCGCCCGTTTTGAATGGAGCCGGAACCGGAAGGGACGCTAAGCTGCCAGGCTGATGTCACATCCGCTGGCATTACTCCACAAGCGATGGGAGAGCCGGCAGAAACCACGCTACTCCACAGACCCCACATCCTTAACACCACTGAAACCAGGGGAAAAGGACGGAGATGCAGAGCTATCGGGACCCCACCGTACCCCCCGCAGGCAGGCTTATGGCTGCTCCCCAGAGGAGACTTCTGCCGAACAGGGAGCCCCACTACCGGAGGACCTGCAGCCCCTTGGAGAGTTATGGAGAAAGCTACCAGGCCTCCTACCAGTGGACAGGAAACCTGAACGGAGGTGTGGAGAGGAGTGTCCCATTTTTATGTTCCCAGGTTTCCTGTCCTGTGGTGGGAGGTCCTCTCCAGGAGTGCTGTCATGAGCGATCAGGTAAATAAAAACTCAAACATCAGTTTTTAAAAGATGCTTTTTCCTTTATTTCTTTCTAGCATGTTTCCCCATGTTCAGACTATGTTCACAACTAAGGCTTCATCACTCATATTAAGTTCCTAGATTTCGGCTTTTAGATGAGTCTTAAAATACTGCTGACCGGTACTCTGTTTATTCACAGCAGATCAGACACGCTGGCTTCTCCCCAAAATGGGGGTAGAAGATGTCCTTAGGTGGGGAGAAGGGGGGGACAGAGGTCCTGAGGGTACTGCAATAGTCTCTTCATTAAAAGTTTGTACACATATTAAGGTGTCTGTCTCAATTCTATACAAGAAAATGGGCTTCAAAAAAGGAGTATTCTTCAAAACTGCTCCCCCCATTCCAAAAAATTTGGGTTTATGCGTTTCCTATAATAAAAACAAAATATGAAGGGAATCTGGAATTTCATGGCAATCATTTCCCTTCCACTGCATTACTTAAGTCCACACAATCTGCTTGGTTTGAGTTGGCACACAGGCTGTGGCTTCGCTGGCGTTCCTTGGGATGGATGGCACTTGTTTTAAAGAATTACACACTTCCTTTTGGAGGATTTCTTCTTTTTCCCATTGTTGATCTTCTCTTTGTGCTTGCGGATTTCACGGACAAGAGTGTAGAACGCATCTTCAACTCCCTTGGGGTCAAGAAAATTGTAGAAAAAAAAAAAAGAAGAGTGAAAAGCAGGTTAACTATGGATAGGAATAGGAATTTTCCTCAGATTAGGTCCCTTACTGCAGCAACAACAGGATGGAATCTGCTTACATAATACTTTCCCTTTCTATAAACACTTGAAGACACCAAACAATAGAGAAAATTTCTCACCCGTCATAGCTTTCTTACACAATACTAAAGGGAGCCTGGCACAACATACAAAAGTGATGACCTGGGCTGACAATACAGTGCAGTTTTAAAGGGGTACTCCGCCCCTAGAGATCTTATCTCCTACCCAAAGGATAGGAAATAAGATGTCTGATTGCAGGGGTCCCGCTGCTGGGGACCCACGCAATATCCCTGCGGCACCAGGTGTTTGTTTAGAGTGCGAAGTGCAGCGCCAGAGGCTCGTGACGTCACGGTTACGCCCCCTTCAATAGACTTGCATTGAGGGGGTGTGGCCGTGAGGTCACAAGCGGATGTGACCGTGACGTCACGATCGTCCGCCCTGCATCGCCAGTCATCCAGTATGAGGGGGGGGGGGGTCGTGGTGGCACGATACTCCGGCCCCTATATCGCCCGTCATCAGGCATGGAGTGACGTTTGCTCCATGCAGCAGAAGACACTTGGTGCTGCAGGAGAGATGGCGGGGGTTCCCAGCGGAGGGACCCCCGCAATCAGACATCTTAGGGGATAAGAGGTCTAGGGGCGGAGTACCATAAACCATACCAAGAAATGTGGATATGGTTTATACACAGACATTGTTGGTGTAACCTGGGGAGTGGTCAGGGTATGTATGGTCACTGTCCAAGCTCTAGACATGTGCACAATGGAAAATTCTGTTCATTTAGTATGGCTATTTACAAAAAAGGAGAAATTGTTAACTATTTTTTATTTTTTTTGCAAAGCACATTTTACATTCTATCGCGTTCGTTATTCTGGAGTGAAATTATGGCTTCATTCAGATATGGCATTCATACCTGCATTCTTTTAGTAAAGTTACAATGAGGTTCAGTTTGCTTCTTTAATGTTTAAAAAGGCCTTTGAAAAATAAAAGCGGCAATCTGCTATGGGCAACTGGTCCACTATGCGCCGTTTCCATTAACGGCAATGCATTTCTGAGTTAATTTAGCTGAAAGGATGAACAGGTTCATGCAGAAAACACTGGGACTCTGCTGCAATGGAATTTCCAAGTATAATTTTCCAGCTGGATTCCGCCCAGAAAGTACCCCAAGTCACAGGTAAACTTTAAAGGACATGCTGAGTTTAATAAAGATAACTCATATGCGGCCTGATTGATAATAGAAGTAAAAGGCGGCATAAACGCGTGCGACTCTGCCTGCACGATAGTCAAGCCATGTAATGGCTAACTGGCACAGGCGGGGGTAAGTGGCACCCTGCCGTCAGCGCCGCTGCACCGCCCAGCTCCTCAATATTCCTCCCCTCCCTGCTCTGTAATGAAAAGGGAGAGGAGGAGGGAGGAATATTGATGAGCTGGGCGGTGCGGCGGCATCAGAGTGCCATTACCCCGCCTGTGCCAGTTAGCACTTAATTAGGATATACAGAAAAACAAAGATATCGGCTGAACGGCCAGGCGGATCCGGGCACAGTAGGCATCAAACTGATCAGCGTCCCCCCACTCAGTACCGCTGGTTAGTGCGGGGGGAGCAAGCTGACAGTTTTCCTTTAAAGTCAACAGCCTACAAAGAGCAGATAATATCGTTTGAAAATGTGTCCACAGCCTCTAATACCGTAGCACAAAGAGATAAGATGCATTCTTGTAGTCTACTGTATAGTCTACTAACTCAGGAATAAGCCAGGAAAGGCTTTCCCCTAAATATGAGTACCAACTACGCTTCTCTCCCCAATAAATCAGTGTGGATGCTTACCTGTCTTGTTTTGGCTGAGGTTTCTATGAATGGAATCCCATAACTCTTTGCTAGATCCTGTGCTTGCTTTGTGTCCACAGTCCGTGATGGAAGGTCACATTTATTACCAACTAATACCATTGGGACATCATCTGAATCTTTTACCCTGTTGATCTGTTCTCTGGAAAAACAAAATGTGGCGATCAATATTAAATGAAATAAAAAGAGCAGAACTTACAATTCACAAGTTTTATTCAGTGACTTGTCAAATGAACTGATGGGAAACAAAAATGCTCCAGAACTGTTCACATGTTGCTGCGATGGCATCTGTCTTGGCTTGGGATCTTAAAGGGGTACTCCGGTGGAAAGATTTTTTAAGTCAACTGGTGCCAGAAAGTTAAACAAATTAGTAAATTACTGGAAGGATTAAGATTTTATAATAGAAGTAATTATCAGCTGCTGTATACTACAGAGGAAGTTCTTTTATTTTTAAATGTCTTTTCTGTCTGATCACAGTGCTCTTTGCTGACACCTCTGTCCGTATCAGGATCTGTCCATTTGCTTGTACTCTGAACATTTCCTCACATGGACAGAGGTGTCCGCAGAGAGCACTGTGGTCAGACAGAAAGGAAACTCACTGTAAACCCATCAGTATGATTGTACCCTAAAAACACTACACTACCACAAAATAAAGGGTAAAACACTACATATACACCCCCTTACACTGCGCCCCCCCCCCCCCAATAAAAATGAAAAACACATACGGCAGTGTTTCCAAAACGGAGCCTCCAGCTGTTGCAAAGCAACAACTCCCAGTATTTCAGGACAGCCACTGACTGTCCAGGCATGCTGGGAGTTTGGCAACAGCTGGAGGCACCCTGTTTGGGAATCACTGGCATAGAATACCCCTATGTCCACCCCTGTGCAATCCCCAATATAGTCCTCAAATGTGCATGGCGCTCTCTCACTTCAGAGCCCTGTCGTATTTCAAGGAAACAGTTTAGGGCCACATATGGGGTATTTCTGTACTCAGGAGAAATTGCACTACAAATTTTTTGGGGGGGGGGGGGGGCTTTTTCTCCTTTTACCCCTTATGAAAAGGAAAAGTTGGGGGCTACACCAGCCTGTTAGTATAAAAAAAAAATAATTACACACTAACATGCTGGTGCTTTTTATTTTTACAAGAAAAGGAAAAAAAAAAGACCCAAAATTTGTAACGCAATTTCTCCCGAGTAAGAAAATACCCCATATGTGGGCGTAAAAAGCTCTGCGGGTGCAAAGCAATGTTCAGGAGTGAGAGCGCACTATGTACATTTTAGCCTAAATTGGTGATTTGCACAGGGGTGGCTGATTGTTACAGCAGTTCTGACACAAACGCAAAAAAATAAATACCCACATGTGACCCATTTTGGAAACTACACCCCTCATGGAATGTAACAAGGGGTACAGTGAGCCTTAACACCCCACAGGTGGTTGACAAATTTTTGTTAAAGTTGGATGGGAAAATGAAAAATAAAATACAGTGGTCCCTCAACATACGATGGTAATCCGTTCCAAATGAACCATCGTTTGTTGAAACCATCGTATGTTGAGGGATCCGTGCAATGTAAAGTATAGGACAGTGGTCTACAACCTGTGGACCTCCAGATGTGGCAAAACTACAACACCCAGCATGCCCAGACAGCCAACGGCTGTCCGGGCATGCTGGGAGTTGTAGTTTTGCAGCATCTGGAGGTCCGCAGGTTGAAGACCACTGGTAGAGGAAGTTGTACTCACCTGTCCCCGCCGCTCCGGACCCGTCACCGCTCCTCACCGCTGCCCTGGATGTCGCCCTCCATCACTGTCGCCACGTCCCCGGGATGTCCCCGACGCTCCGGCAAGGCCTCTGCTTCCCCGGCATCCTCGCTCTCCGTCGCCGCATCACGTCGTTACGCACGCCGCTCCTATTGGATGACGGGACAGCGTGCGCAGCGATGTGATGACGATGATGGAGAGCGCCGACGATGCAGAGGATCCCGAAGAGGACGCGCCGGAGCCCCGAGGACAGGTAAGTGATCGTCAGCGGACCACACGGGGCACCGTAAATGGCTATCCAGCGGTGGCTGAAGCAGTCTGCGCTGCCGGATAGCCGTTTATGCGATGGCCCAACATACAAAAGCATCGTATGTTGATGTTGCCTTCAACATGCGATGGCCTCTGAGAAGCCATCGCATGTTGAAATTATCGTATGTCGGGGCCATTGTAGGTCGGGGGGGGGGGGTCACTGTATATTTTTACTAAAATACTGGTGGTTACCCTAAATTTTTCATTTTCACATGGTAAAATAGGAGAAAAAAAAAAAAAAAGCCCCCCAAAATTTGTAAGAACATACCCAATATGTGGATGTAAAGTGCTCTGCGGGTGCACTACAATGCTCAGAAGAGAAGGAGCGCCATTAGGCTTTTAGAGAGAAAATGTGTCCGGCATTGAAGGCCACGTGTGTTTACAAAGCCCCCATAGTGCCAGAACAATGAAAAATTTTATTTCGTCATTTACTCAGCCCACTGTTCCAAAGATCTGTCAAACACCTATGGGGTGTAAATACTCACTGCACCCCTTCTTAAATTCTGTGAGGGGTGTAGTTTCCAAAATGGGGTCACACGTGGGAGGGTCCACTGCTCTGGTACCATGGGGGCTTTGTGAACGCACATGGCCCCCAACTTCTATTCCAACCAAATTCTCTCTCCAAAAGCCCAATGGCACTCCTCTTCTGAGCATTGTAGTACACCAGCAGAGCACTTGACGTCCACACATGGGGTATTTCCATACTCAATTTTGGGGGGAAATTTTCTCCTATTACCAGCATTTTGGGGAAAATATAAAAATGTCATTTACACATCCAACTTTAACAAAAAGTCGTCAAACACCTGTGGGGTGTTAAGGCTCACTGTACATCTTGTTACATTCCTTGATGGGTGTAGTTTCCAAAATAGTATGCCATGTGTTTTGTTTTTTTTACGATAGGGGCTTCCTAAATGTGACATGAAAAACCATTTCAGAATAACTCACTCTCCAAAATCCCATTGTCGCTCCTTCCCTTCTGAGCCCTCTACTGCGCCCGCCGAACACTTAACATATACATGAGGAATTTCCTTACTCGAGAGAAATTGGGTTACAAATTTTAGGAAGATTTCTCTCCTTTTACCCCTTGTAAAAATTCAATAACTGGGTCTAAAAGAACATGCGAGTTTAAAAAAAAATTAAGATATAGAATTTTCTCCTTCACCTTAACCTAAAGGGTTAACACACTTACTGAATGTCATTTTGAATACTTTGGAGGGGTGCAGTTTTTATAATGGGGTCATTTATGGGGTATTTCTAATATGAAGGCCCTTCAAATTCACTTAAAAACTGAATGATCCCTGAAAAATTCCGATTTTGAAAATTTTTGTGAAAAATTGGAAAATTGCTGCTGAACTTTGAAGCCCTCTGATATCTTCCAAAAGTAAAAAAATTTCAACTTTATGATGGAAATATAAAAAAATAGACATATTGTATATGTGAATCAATATATAATTTGGGATGTCCATTTTCCTTATAAGCAGGGAGTTTCAAAGTAAAAAAAAATGTCAAATTTTTCACCAAGAAACGATGCGAGTATTGACTAAAATTTTACCACTAAAAGTAGAATATGTCACGAAAAAAACCTCTCTGAATCAGAATGAAAAGTAAAAGCATCCCAGAGTTATTAATGCTTAAAGGGGTACTCCGCCACTAGACATCTTATCCCCTATCCAAAGTATAGGGGATAAGATGTCAGATCGCCGGGGGCCCGCTGCTGCGGACCCCCGGGATCTCCGCTGCGGTACCCACCTGTCATTACTGCACAGAGTACGCTTGCTCTGTGTGTAATGACCGGCGATACAGGGGCCGGAGCATCGTGATGTCATGGCCCGCCCCCTTAATGCAAGTCTATGGGAGGGGGCGTGATGGCCGCCACACCCCCTCCCATAGACTTGTATTGGGGAGGCGGGCCGTGACGTCACGAGGTGCCGAGCAATGACGTAACAATGCTCCGGCCCCTGTATCGCCCGTCATTACGCACAGAGCGAGTTTGCTCTGTGCAGTAATGATAGCGGGGTGCCGCAGCGGAGATCCCGGGGGTCCCCAGCAGCGGGACCCCATGATCTGACATCTTATCCTCTATTCTCTGGATAGGGGATAAGATGTTTGGGGCGGAGTACCCCTTTAAAGTGACAGTGGTCAGATTTGCAAAAAAAGGGCTGCGTCCTTAAGGTGAAAATGAGCTGCGTCCGTAAGGAGTTAAAAAGGTGGGACCCCAGCGGTGAGATCCCCACGATCAGACATCTATCCTTTGGATAGGGGATAAGACGTCTAGGGGCAGAGTACTCCGTTAAAAGGGGTACTCCGCCCCTAGACATCTTATCCCCTATCCAAAGGATAGGGGATAAGATGTCAGATCGCCGCGGTGCCGCTGCTGGGGAGCCCTATCCGCTGCGGCACCACGCTATCATTACAGCACAGAGCGAGTTCGCTCTGTGCGTAATGACGGGCGATACAGGGGACGGAGCCGCGTGACGTCATGGCTCCGCCCCTCGTAACATCCCGGCCCGTCCCCTTAATGCAAGTCTATGGCAGGGGGCGTGACGACCACCACGCCCCTCCCATACACTTGTATTGAAAGGGGCGGGCCGTGACGTCATGAGGGGCAGAGCCGTGACGTAACGATGCTCCGGCCCCTGTATTGCGCGTCATTAAGTGCAGAGCTAACTCGCTCTGTGCTGTAATGATATCGCAGTGCCGCAGCGGGGATTGCGGGGCTCTCCCGCAGCGGCACCGTGGCGATTTGACATCTTATCCCCTATCCTTTGGATAGGGGATAAGATGTCTAGGGGCACAGTACCCCTTTAAGCCTCCTAAGTGACTGCAGTCCTGGCCTCTCTCCCTGCATTAGTATGCATTTGTCTTTTCCATGAAATATCTCTGTATTATTTATTTTGGTCTAAGTTGAGCCATTTCATGTGTTATTCCCATTAGATTCATGACTAGCATAACACTTGGGTGTTACCATTACTCTTATAAAAGAGGTTTGTCCCTAGAATGTCTAATAAAGTCAGCAGCGATAGGACAGTACGCCTGTGGTGTACAACCCCAACTGGCAAGACCCAGTTGTCAATTTACTTATATATTAACTGGAGTAACCGAGGAAGAGAACAGAGTTCTAAGAAAAAATGCTTCAGAATAATTATATTACAGAAAATACAAGCATTTACTATAAACCGGTCAGGAGTGCAAACACATTTATTTAAAACCCAACACTATTTATTACCTTCTGTTGGTCAAAAAAAATAAAAAAAAATAATAATAATAATTGCACTCTCTCTCTAGGGTATCCCTGATAAGAAATACCACCTTCACCAGAAAAAAAAAAGTGCCCACTTATTTTGGAGGGTTGTGCCATGTACAGGCACAACACTATAACCGCACAAGAAAACAAAAGATTTGCTGCTATGTATAGGAACAACACTATATGACACAAGAAACAAAAGATCAGTCTGCTGCTCTAGAATTCCGCACTACCATCCATTCTCTGGGTGTGGATATCAATACTGAAATGTCTTGAACAAAATTGCTGGTCCGGGTGGCGTTGTTACTTTTTATATGTTTGTGACATGATATACCGTAGTTCTCATTATCTTCTGTGTATATTTTGGACCTGAACAAACTGCTGGGCGCTGAAGCGTGTTCTTATGTTTCCTATGTTATGAGCACTTACAAGATGAAAGTAAAAAAATTACGATCTATGGTGAATCTACAGTAGTGCATTACACACTAACTAGATTTAAGGCATTTTAGACTTGATTTAAGGCATTTCAGCATTACCTTCCATATTACACTTAAAGCGGTACTCCACCCCTTGATGTCTGATCGCGGGGGTCCCGCCGCTGGTTACTTTCAGGACGCTGGGTTTGGGTAGCTGTGTTTGTGACGTCACACAAGGGAGGGGTGGTGACTGCCGCCATGCCCCCTCCCATAGACATGAATGGAGGGGGAATAGTGTGATGTCACAACCGTCCAAACCCGGTGCAGAGAGAACGTGGGGGTCCCGCGGGACCCCTGCAATCAGATATATCTCCTAATCCTTTGGATAGGGGATAAGATGTCTGGGGCGCAGTACCCCTATAAATAATACCAGGATTCACAGATATGGGGAGCTATTTGTGAAGTCAAAAGACTGTAAGTAGCTGCGACACAAGAACTAAGGACAGATACTAAAAGGGCACATTCATGTTCAAGTTGAACATTTAATACAGAGGGAGCCACTGCACTTCACACAGGCGCTTCTTTTGCCCATGTAACTGTACCCTTATTCTTGTAGATGTAGATTCACAGCACATCAAATTCAGCTTGTGAGTACAGACCTTTAGTGTCTCTGCCCATGACAGGGCCTGAACACTGGTCACTTCACACAAAAAAAGAGAGTACCTATCAACTCAACTGTCCCTAATCCCCCTCCCCATCCTTCCCTGAGTCTAACTGACACTATCCCCACGTTAATTGTCTTAAAAAAAAAAAAAAAAAAAACACTCTCCGTTTATTGGTCCTTCTGCCAGCCAAGCGTGAGGGAAGAAGGGGGAGTGGCCCAGCAGGCGCAACATCATGTGAATCCTGCTAGGGCTCACTTCCGCCCTTCTTCCTGTGCAGCGATTATAAAATGATTATACCTAAGATAATGCATAGAAAGACCTCGATCAGCGCAGGGATGGGAAGGCAGACCCGATGCGTGTGGAGCACAGCGCTACACTGACTTGGCCAGTACGCGTCGGCTCTCCTAAGGGGGTGGAGCCTGATGACACGGCCGACCAAGTCAGGAGTGCGCCTTGCTGTGCTGTGGGCACAGCGCCTGCTCCCTCCTGTCTGATTGACAGATGGGGAGCTGTGCTGTGCTCGTCACGTGTCCCGGCTGCACTATGGGATCCCTAGTGGTCACCTTTTCAAGGTAAAAATAAAAATAGAATGGAAGATAATTTTTTAAAACACATTCAATTGGAAAGTTAATCATAATACTTCAATCTATAAAATCTAAGTTTTTTTTGGTGACAGTTACTCTGCAGGGTCAAGCACAGGTTTTAACCTCACTGCATAGAAGAGATTTTTTAGTAATAAGTATAAACAAAAAAAACTGCGTTGACAAAAATGTATAACTGGTTTTGACTTCCTAATATGTTTAATACCATGGAGGTAACAGTATCAAAGGCTTATACGAAATTACATAAGGGGCCTGTTTATTTTGGGTTTTTTTTCCCAGACACAGTGCCACACCAGTCCATAGGCTGTATCTGGTATTACAGCCTAGCTCTAATTAAAGCTGTTATCCAGGATTAGGAAAATATGCAGAAACAGCAGCCCTCTTGTTCTCAGTTTGTGTGCAGTATAGCAACTTAGCTGTATTGAAGTGAATAGAGCAGAATTGAAATACCACACACAACTCGAAGACAGAGATGGTGCTGTTTTGGGAAGAAAGCATCTATGTTTGTCTAATACTGGATAAACCCTTTAGATAAAGTATAGTATGTCGGTGGCTTCTAACCTGTAATGGTGGACATCCTCAAAGGATTTTGTATTATTAATAGCAAAGACACAAAGAAATCCTTCTCCAGTTCGCATGTACTGATCTCTCATGGCACTATACTCCTCTTGACCTGCAGTGTCGAGAATGTCCAAGAGACATGTTTCACCATCTATCACAACCTGCTTCCTGTACGAGTCCTGTAACAGTGGAAGAGATCAACACAATGCAATGTCATACATCATTTATGTGAAAGACTCCGATACTCAGGGACTCTTTGTCCACAATTCTAAGTCACACATGTAAGCAATCAGAAGTGACATGAATAACACAGGCTTTGAGTACAACCACCCCCATCATACTCTCTGGTGGTATAAAGTCATCCGAGTTCTAGAAAACAGTCGTGGTCTAGGATAAAGTGATCTCTTATTTATCTATTAACTCCATACATTACCTGAAATTCATTAAAGGGGTGCTCCAGTGGAAAACTTTTCTTTTATTCAACTGGAGCCAGAAAGTTAAACAGATTTGTAAATTACTTCTATTAAAAAATCTTAATCCTTCCAGTACTTATTAGCTGCTGAATACTACATAAGAAATTCTTTTCTTTTTGGAACACAGAGCTCTCTGCTAACATCATGACCACAGTGCTCTCTGCTGACATCTCTGTCCATTTTAGGAACTGTCCAGAGCAGCATATGTTTTCTATGTGGATTTTCTCCTACTCTGGACAGTTCTTAAAATGAACAGAGATGTCAGCAGAGAGACACCTGTCTCGGGAACCGCCCAGTTTAGAAGCAAATCCCCATAGCAAACCTCTTCTAAACTGGGCGGTTCCCGAGACACGGGTCATCAGAGAGCACTTAGACAGAAAAGAACAACCTTAACTTCAGAAGCTCATAAGTACTGAAAGGATTAAGATTTTTTAATAGAAGTAATTTACAAATCTGTTTAACTTTCTGGAGCCAGTTGATATATATATATATTTTATATTATATATATATATATATATATATATATATATATATATATATATATATATATACATATACACATTTTTCCTGGATAACCCCTTTAATAACCAAGATGCAATTAGTTTCGCTGCGCATGCGCAGCGAAATGCGTTGCGTCTTGGTTATTAAAGTTACGTCTGATCCTCTTAGCTGTGTCTATCGGGGTCTGTTAGGGCCGTGGTGAGCAGGCCGTATCCATTGAAGTCCTTTCTCCCTGCTATTTCTCCTCATCTCAGCCGGAGGGCAGCAGAGGACCCCACATTATTCTACACCTTTACCATTATTGTGTATGAGCTTACACAACCACCCAGGGAGAGCGGTTTTCCTGTTCTTATCCCACACCTGGTGTAGTCTGGTTTTACTCTACGGAGCGCTTGTTTCTTTGTTCCTATATGTTCTGTCACCCTTTACTTGTTGTCAATAGACCACATTTTTTTCGTGAGCCAATAACAGACTTCTACTAGTGACGGCCGCTATTTACTCTATGCTGTCAGATCAGGGGTGGAGGATACGTTAGACAGGTTTAAAGGGGTACTCCAGTGAAAAACATTTTTTTTTTTTTTAAATCAACTGGTGCCAGAAAGTTAAACAGATTTGTAAATTACTTCTATTAAAAAAATCTTAATCCTTCCAGTACTTATTAGCTGCTGAATATTTTTAAATTTCTGGAGCCAGTTGATATAAAAAAAAAAAAAAAAGTTTTTTCCTGGAATACCCCTTTAAAGTTACGTCTGATCCTCCTAGCTGTGTCCATCTGGGTCTGTCAGCACTGTGGTGAGCCGGCCGTATCCATTGAAGTCCTTTCTCACTGCTATTTCTCAAGAACATATAGGGACAGGGCCATCAGCAGTACTGGAAGATCCTTTAATGAAAACTTGGAGTAAAAGCAAAGTAACACAAAGCATACCTCAATAGTGGGATCGTATTCATCAACAAAATGGTTCTGGATGAGTTGGATGGTCAGAGCACTCTTGCCCACGCCTCCAGCTCCGACCACAACAAGCTTATATTCAGTCATTTCACTTGCAAAGATCCTTCCTGGAGAAAAAGTGGAAGAACAGGTGTAAAGTTACACACTTACTAAAGCAACAACACTGACAACCACAACGGACCCTACTGTGAACGGAGCCTAATGTGTATGACCAGCTTTAGCCTCTGTTCACATATGCCCTAAAGCTTACATTGCTGAGGGTTCTGGTTTAACAAACAATGGCTGTCTGAGTCAAGTGACCGCATAAACTCCAGAAAAAATCCATCTGAATCAAAAGGAAAGCTATGGAGGAGTCCCCTACAGATTCTAAAGTCTGGCTGGGTTCACACCATGTTTTTGCAATACAGTTCCCCTATCAGGTTTTTGATTAAACGGATTCCTCAAAATCGGACTAAACTGTATCAAAACGTGTGTACAAATTTTAACCCGTATACCGTTTGAAAAAATGATGTCCAGTTGCATCCGGTTTTAAGAAAAAACCATATACGATTTTAACTTTTGACTCCATTATGAATACAGTTTCACTTGTTTGATTGAAATTCCAAGAAAAAAAAAACTTTCAGTGTCAAAAACCGTATGGTGAAAACCAGATGGAACTGTATGCACATTCGGTTCTATACGGTTCCCATTGAATACCATGTTTAAAAAAAAATTAAAAAAAACGTATACGGTTTCCATACGGTTTTTCATCTGGACCAAAACAGTGTTAAGCTACGGTTTTGGGTACAGGAAAAAAAAAACTGAAAACCGTACAATACGCAAAAAGGACACAATCGGATACATCTTTTGGCATATGGTTTTCAATACGGTTCCGTGCGGTTTTCATATTAAAAACGTATACGGGAACTGTATTGTAAAAACATGGTGTGAACCCAGCCTAACATATGCAAGAGATGGACAGATCTCTTGGCCGCCCAGGTAGTTTAGAGCAATGCCGCCCACTTCCCTGTCTTAAAACTCACAATCGTTGCAGGTCTCAACAGTAAGACCAGGTGCAATCAACAACTTCAGACATGTCTGTCTGAGGCTTCAAAAGTCTAACCATAATACTTTAAAGGGGTACTCCACTGCTCAGCATTTGGAACAAACTGTTCCAAACGCTGGAGTCGGGAGCTCGTGACATCAAAGCCCCGCCCCTCATGACGTCACGCCCCCTCAATTCAAGTCTATGGGAGGACTTGCATAGACTTGCATTGAGGGGGCAGGGCCATGATGTCACGAGCTCCCGGCGCCGACTCCAGCGTTCAGAACAGTTTGTTCCAAACTGAGCAGTGGAGTACCCCTTTAACCTCTTAACCCCTTAAGGACTCAGCCCATTTTGGCCTTAAGGACTCAGACAATTTAATTTTTACGTTTTCATTTTTTCCTCCTCGCATTCTAAAAATCATAACTCTTTTATATTTTCATCCACAGACTAGTATGAGGGCTTGTTTTTTGCGCGACCAGTTGTCCTTTGTAATGACATCACTCATTATATCATAAAATGTATGGTGCAACCAAAAAACACTATTTTTGTGGGGAAATTAAAACGAAAAACGCAATTTTGCTAATTTTGGAAGGTTTCGTTTTCACGCCGTACAATTTATGGTAAAAATGACGTGTGTTCTTTATTCTGAGGGTCAATACGATTAAAATTATACCCATTATTATATACTTTTCTATTATTGTTGCACTTAAAAAAAAATCACAAACTTTTTAACCAAATTAGTACGTTTATAATCCCTTTAATTTGATGACCTCGAACTTTTTTATTTTTCCGTATAAGCGGCGGTATGGGGGCTCATTTTTTGCGCCATGATCTGTATTTTTTTTATACCACATTTGCAAAAAAAAAAAACTTAATACATTTTTTATAATTTTTTTTTTATAAAATGTATTAAAAAAGTAGGAATTTTGACCTTTTTAATTTTTTTCGTTCACGCCGTTCACCGTACGGGATCATTAACATTTTAATAGTTCGGGCATTCACGCACGCGGCGATACCAAATATGTCTATAAAACAATTTTTTTTACGCTTTTTGGGGGTAAAATAGGAAAAAACGGACGTTTTACTTTTTTATTGGGGGAGGGGATTTTTCACTTTTTTAAACTTTTACATTTTTTTTTACACTTGAATAGTCCCCATAGGGGACTATTCATAGCAATACCATGATTGCTAATACTGATCTGTTCTATGTATAGGACATAGAACAGATCAGTGTTATCGGTCATCTTCTGCTCTGGTCTGCTCGATCACAGACCAGAGCAGGAGACGCCGGGAGCCGGACGGAGGAAGGAGAGGGGACCTCCGTGTGGCGTTATAAATGATCGGATCCCCGATCCGATCATTCATTCAAATTGCGCACTGCCGCAGATGCCGGGATCTGTATTGATCCCGGCACCTGAGGGGTTAATGGCGGACGCCCGCGAGATCATTATGCACAGGACGTAAATGTACGTCCTGGTGCGTTAAGTACCACCGCACCAGGACGTACATTTACGTCCTGCGTCCTTAAGGGGTTAAGGACCCAGGACGTATGGGTACGTCCTGGGTCCTGGTCCTGCGATATAACGCGGGGTCACACGGTGACCCCGCATCATATCGCGGCGGGCCCAGCATCATAGTGAAGCCGGGACCTGCCTCTAATAGCGCGCGGCACTGATCGCTGTGCCGCGCGCTATTAACCCTTTAGCCGCACGCTCAAAGCTGAGCCGCGCGGCTAAAAACGAAAGTGAAAGTTGCCGGTTAGCTCAGGGAGCTGTTCGGGATCGCCGCGGTATAATCGCGGCATCCCGAACAGCTGTAGCACAGGAGGAGGTCTTCTTACCTTCTCCTGCGCTGTCCGATCGCCGAATGACTGCTCAGTGCCTGAGATCCAGGCTTGAGCATTCAATCGCCAAAAACACTGATTGATCCATTCCTATGGAGATGGATCAATCAGTGTAAAAGATCAGTTAATGCAATGTTATAGCCCCCCCTATAGGAGCTATGATATTGCATAAGAGAAGTGTAAAAAAATCATTAACCCTTTCAATTATCCCTTCCCCTAATAAAAGTTTGAATCACCCGGCATTTCCAAGAATAAAAAAAACATTATGTAAATAATAATAAAAATAAACATATGTGGTATCGCCGCGTGCGGAAATGTCCGAATTATAAAAATATACCACTTTTTAAACCGCTCGTTCAATGGCGTATGTGGAAAAAAATTCCAAAGTCCAAAATAGCGCATTTTTGATCACTTTTTATACCACAAAAAAGTGAATAAAAAGTGATCAAAAAGTCTGATCAGAACAAAAATGGTACTGATAAAAACTTCAGATGACGGCGCAAAAAAGCACCCTGAACACAGAAAAATTAAAAAGTTATAGGGGTCAAAAGATTACCATTTTAAACGTATACATTTTCCTGCATGTATTCATGATTTTTTTCTGAAGTGATACAAAATCAAACCTATACAAGTAGGGTATCCTTTTAACCGTATGGACCTACAGAATAAAGATAAAGGTATCATTTTAACCATATGGACCTACAGAATAAAGATAAAGGTATCATTTTAACCGTATGGACCTACAGAATAAAGATAAAGGTATCATTTTTGCTGAAAAATGTACTGCGTAAAAACGGTGTTTTTTTCATCAATTTTGTCGCACATTGATTTTTTTTCCCGTTTCACCGTAGATTTTTGGGTAAAATGACTAATGTCATTACAAAGTAGAATTAGTGACGCAAAAAATAGGCCATCATATAGAATTTTAGGTGAAAATTTTTAAGAGTTATGATTTTTTAAAGTTAAGGAGGAAAAATTTAAAATGAAAAAACGGAAAAAGCCCGGGTCCTTAACCCCTTAAGGACGCAGGACGTAAATGTACGTCCTGGTGCGGTGGTACTTAACGCACCAGGACGTACATTTACGTCCTAAGCATAACCGCGGGCATCGGAGCGATGCCCGTGTCATGCGCGGCTGATCCCGGCTGCTGATCGCAGCCAGGGACCCGCCGGCAATGGCCGACGCCCGCGATCTCGCGGGCGTCCGCCATTAACCCCTCAGGTGCCGGGATCAATACAGATCCCGGCATCTGCGGGAGTTCGCGATTTAAATGAACGATCGGATCGCCCGCAGCGCTGCTGCGGGGATCCGATCATTCATAACGCCGCACGGAGGTCCCCTCACCTTCCTCCGTGCGGCTCCCGGCATCTCCTGCTCTGGTCTGTGATCGAGCAGACCAGAGCAGGAGATGACCGATAATACTGATCTGTTCTATGTCCTATACATAGAACAGATCAGTATTAGCAATCATGGTATTGCTATGAATAGTCCCCTATGGGGACTACTCAAGTGTAAAAAAAAAAATGTAAAAGTAAAAGTAAAAAAAAAGTGAAAAATCCCCTCCCCCAATAAAAAAGTAAAACGTCAGTTTTTTCCTATTTTACCCCCAAAAAGCGTAAAAAACATTTTTTATAGACATATTTGGTATTGCCGCGTGCGTAAATGTCCGAAATATTAAAATAAAATGTTAATGATCCCGTACGGTGAACGGCGTGAACGAAAAAAAAAAAAAAGTCCAAAATTTCTACTTTTTTAATACATTTTATTAAAAAAAAATTATTAAAAATTTATTAAAAGTTTTTTTATATGCAAATGTGGTATCAAAAAAAAGTACAGATCATGGCGCAAAAAATGAGCCCCCATACCGCCACTTATACGGAAAAATAAAAAAGTTAGAGGTCATCAAAATAAAGGGATTATAAACGTACTAATTTGGTTAAAAAGATTGTGATTTTTTTAAGCGCAACAATAATATAAAAGTATATAATAATGGGTATCATTTTAATCGTATTGACCCTCAGAATAAAGAACACATGTCATTTTTACCATAAATTGTACGGCGTGAAAACAAAACCTTCCAAAATTAGCAAAATTGCGTTTTTCGTTTTAATTTCCCCACAAAAATAGTGTTTTTTGGTTGCGCCATACATTTTATGATATAATGAGTGATGTCATTACAAAGGACAACTGGTCGCGCAAAAAACAAGCCCTCATACTAGTCTGTGGATGAAAATATAAAAGAGTTAGGATTTTTAGAAGGCGAGGAGGAAAAAATGAAAACGTAAAAATTTAATTGTCTGAGTCCTTAAGGCCAAAATGGGCTGAGTCCTTAAGGGGTTAAAGGGGTACTCCGGTGAAAAACTTTTTTTTTTTTTTTTTAATTCAACTGGTGCCAGAAAGTTAAACAGATTTGTAAATTACTTCTATTAAAAAAATCTTAATCCTTCCAGTACTTATTAGCTGCTGGATACTACAGAGGAAATTATTTTCTTTTTGGAACACAGTGCTCTCTGCTGACATCATGACCGCAGTGCTCTCTGCTGACATCTCTGTCCATTTTAGGAACTGTCCAGAGCAGCATATGTTTACTATGGGGATTTTCTCCTACTCTGGACAGTTCTTAAAGGGGTACTCCGGTGAAAACCTTTTTTCTTTTAAATCAACTGGTGGCAGAAAGTTAAACATATTTGTAAATTACTTCTATTAAAAAAATCTTAATCCTTCCTGTACTTATTAGCTGCTGAATACTACAGAGGAAATTCTTTTCTTTTTGGAATGCTCCCTGATGACATCACGAGCACAGTTCTCTCTGCTGACGTTATTATAATAATAACTTTATTTATTGTTGTCCTTAGTGGGATTTGAACCCAAGTCCCCAGCACTGCAAGGCAGCAGTGCTAACCACTGAGCCACCATGCCGCCCTTAGCATACATCTGCTATGCAGGGTTGCTAAAATGGACAGAGATGTCAGCAGAGAGCACTGTGCTCGTGATGTCATCAGTGTTCCCAAAAGAAAGGAATTTCCTCTGTAGCATTCAGCAGCTAATAAGTACTGGAAGGATTAAGATTTTTTTATAGAATTAATTTACAAATATGTTTAACTTTCTGCCACCAGTTGATTTTTTTTCCCACCGGAGCACTCCTTTAAAACGGGAGCGTCGGGAAGGTTAAGTGGGATTTTTATTTGGGCATCTACCTAAAAAAAGGTTACCTAGCTACTTGACTGTTTAACTCAGTGTTTTCCAACTAGCCAACCTTCGGCTGTCTTTGCATGCTGGGAATTGTAGTTTTGCAACAGCTGGATGCACACTGGTTGGGAAACACTGGTGTAGCTACTGGGGGGCTTCTACCTAGAAGACGAGGAGTCCCTACCTAATAGGGAGGAATTCCCTACCTAACTTCTGAGGGCTTCAACCCAATAGGGTGGCTTCCTAATTACTGGGGGCATATCTTAATTACGAGTGTCAGTGAGGGAATCATGTTGGACTTTTACCTATTGGCTTCACAAAGTCTAGAGCCACCCCTGCTGTCCTGTCATTAAAGAAAAAAAGTATTGGTAAGTACTTGGAAAAAATATCTATACCCAAAAGATGGTATTGGGACATCCCTAGTTATTTTATTTTTATAGTCTATGACACTGTTTCCTAACCAGGGTGCCTCCAGCTGTTTCAAGACTACAACTCCCATGATGCCTGGACAGCCGAAGGCTGTCCCAGGCATGCTGGGAGTTGTAGTTTTGAAACAGCTGGAGGCACACTGGTTGGAAAACAGAGGTCTATGACAATTTGGATGGGGCATTAAATGGATTGTCCCAACTTAGTGACCCCCACTCATATGCCAATTGTGCCCATGGAGGGGGTTCAGCACTCAGGACCTCTGTCTTCCAGCTGGAAACTCACAATAAACCCAGAGGTGTGAACAGACCTTTAACCCCTTAAGGATGCAGGACGTAAATGTACGTCCTGGTGCGGTAGTACTTAACCCCTTAAGGACCAGGCCATTTTACACCTTAGGACCAGAGCGTTTTTTGCACATCTGACCACTGTCACTTTAAACATTAATAACTCTGGAATGCTTTTAGTTATCAATCTGATTCCGAGATTGTTTTTTCGTGACATATTCTACTTTAACATAGTGGTAAAATTTTGTGGTAACTTGCATCCTTTCTTGGTGAAAAATCCCAAAATTTGATGAAAAATTTGAAAATTTTGCATTTTTCTAACTTTGAAGCTCCCTGCTTGTAAGGAAAATGGATATTCAAAATATTTTTTTATTTTATTCACATTTCCAATATGTCTACTTTATGTTTGCATCATAAAATTGACGTGTTTTTACTTTTGAAAGACACCAGAGGGCTTCAAAGTTCAGCAGCAATTTTCCAATTTTTCACAAAATTTTGAACCTCGCTTTTTTTCAGAGACCAGTTCAGGTTTGAAGTGGATTTGAAGGGTCTTCCCATTAGAAATACCCCACAAATGACCCCATTATAAAAACTACACCCCCCAAAGTATTCAAAATGACAATCAGTAAGTGTTTTAACCCTTTAGGTGTTCCACAGGAATAGCAGCAAAGTGAAGGAGAAAATTCACAATCTTTATTTTTTACACTCGCATGTTCTGGTAAACCCAATTTTTGAATTTTTACAAGGGGTAAAAGGAGAAAATGTATACTTATATTTGTAGCCCAATTTCTCTCGAGTAAGCACATACCTCATATGTCTATGTAAAGTGTTCGGCGGGCGCAGTAGAGGGTTCAGAAGCGAAGGAGCGACAAGGGGATTTTGGAGAGTACGTTTTTCAGAAATGGTTTTTGGGGGGCATGTTGCATTTAGGAAGCCCCTATGGTGCCAGAACAGCAAAGATAACCCACATGGCATACCATTTTGGAAACTAGACCCCTTGGGGAACGTAACAAGGAATAAAGTGAGCCTTAATACCCCACAGGTGTTTCACGACTTTTGCATATGTAAAAAAAATATTTTTTTTTTCACTAAAATGTGTGTTTCCCCCCAAATTTCACATTTTTTCAAGGGTTAATAGCAGAAAATACCCCACAAAATTTGTAACCCCATCTCTTTTGAGTATGGAGGTACCCCATAAGTTGGCATGAAGTGCATTACGGGCGAACTACAATGCTCCGAAGAGAAGGAGTGATATTTGATTTTTTGAGAGCAAATTTTGCTCGGGGGGCATGTCGCATTTAGGAAGCCCCTATGGTGCCAGAACAGCAAAAAAAAAAAAACACATGGCATACCATTTTGGAAACTAGACCCCTTGAGGAACGTAACAAGGAATAAAGTGAGCCTTAATACCCCACACGGGTTTCACGACTTTTGCATATGTAAAAAAAATATATATTTTCTTTTCACTAAAATGTGTGTTTCCCCCCAAATTTCACATTTTTGCAAGGGTTAATAGCAGAAAATACCCCCCAAAATTTGTAACCCCATCTCTTCTGAGTATGGAGGTACCCCATAAGTGGACCTGAAGTGCACTACGTGCGAACTACAATGCTCAGAAGAGGCGGCGCACCATTGAGCTTTTGGAAAGAGAATTCGTTTGGAATGGTAGTCAGGGGCCATGTGCATTTACAAAGCCCCCCGTGGTGCCAGAACAGTGGACCAGCCCCCACATGTGACCCCATTTTGGAAACTACACCCCTCACAGAATTTAATAAGTGGTGCAGTGAGCATTTACACCCCACTGGCGTTTCACAGATCTTTGGGACAGTTGGCTGTGTAAATGGAAAATTACATTTTTCATTTTCACGGATCACTGTTCCAAAAATCTGTCAGACACCTGTGGGGCGTAAATGCTCACTGCGCCCCTTATTACATTACATGAAGGGTGTAGTTTCCAAAATGGATTCACATATGGGGGGGTCCATTGTTCTGGTACCATGGGGGCTTTGTAAACACAAGTGGCCTTCAATTCCAGACAAATTTTCTCTTCAAAATCCCAATGGCTTCTCTTCTGAGCATTGTAGTGCACCCATAGAGCACTTTACATTCACATATGGGGTATGCTCTTACTCAGAAGATATTGGGTTACAAATTTTGGGGGGCTTTTTTTTATTTTCCCTTGTGAAAATGAAAAATTTAGGGTGACACCAGCATTTTAGTGAAAATGTTTTTTTTTTTCACTTTCCCATCCAACTTTAATGAAAATTTGTCAAACACCTGTGGGGTGTTCAGGCTCACTATACCCCTCCTTACGTTCCGTGAGGGGCGTCGTTTCCAAAATGGGGTCACATGTCTGTATTTATTGTTTTGTGTTTATGTCAGAAGCACTGTAAAATCAGCCACCCTGTGCAAATCACCAATTTAGGCCTCAAATGTACATGGTGTGCTCTCACTCCTGAGCCTTGTTGTGCGTCCGCAGAGCATTTTACGCCCACATATGGGGTATCTCCGTACTCAGGAGAAATTGCATTACAAATTTTGGGTGTCTTTTTTTTCTTTTACCTCCCGTGAAAATAAAAAGTAAAGGACAACACTAGCATGTTAGTGTAAAAAAAAATTTTTTTTTACACTAACAGGCTGGTGTAGACCCCAACTTTTCTTTTTCATAAGGGGTAAAAGGAAAAAAAGCCCCCAAAATTAGTAATGCAATTTCTCCCGAGTACGGAGATACCCCATATGTGGCACTAAACTGTTTCCTTGAAAAACGACAGGGCTCCGAAGTGAGAGAGCGCCATGCGCATTTGAGGACTAAATTAGGGATTGCACAGGGGTGGACATAGGGGTATTCTACGCCAGTGATTCCCAAACAGGGTGCCTCCAGCTGTTGCTAAACTCCCAGCATGCCTGGACAGTCAGTAGCTGTCCGTAAATGCTGGGAGTTGTTGTTTTGCAGGCTCTGTTTTGGAAACACTGCCGTACAATACGTTTTTTATTTTTTATTAGGGGGACAGTGTAAGGGGGTGTATATGTTGTGTTTTACTCTTTATTATGTGTAAGTGTAGTGTAGTGTTTTTAGGGTACATTCACACTGGCGGGTTTACAGTGAATTTACCGCTAGGAGTTTGCTCTGCGGTGAAAAATTTGCCACAGCCCAAACTTCAAGCAGAAAACTTACTGTAAACCCGCCAGTGTGAATGTACCCTGTACGTTCACATGGGGGGGCAAACCTCCAGCTGTTTCAAAACTACAACTCCTAGCATGTACTGACAGACCGTGCATGCTGGGAGTTGTACTTTTGCAACAGTTGGAGGCACACTGGTTGGAAAACCTTCAGTTAGGTTCTGTTACCTAACTCAGTATTTTCCAACCAGTGTGCCTCCAGCTGTTGCATAACTTCAACTCCCAGCATGTACTGATCGCCGAAAGGCATGCTGGGAGATGTAGTTATGCAACAGCTGGAGGGATCGCAACTACAACTCCCAGCATGCAGAGACAGCTGTTTGCTGTTTAGGCTTGCTGGGAGTTGCAGTTTTGCAACATCTGTAGAGCTATAGTTTAGAGACCACTGCATAGTGGTCTCCAAACTGTGGACCTCCAGATGTTGCAAAACTACAACTCCCAGCATGCCCAGACAGCAAACTGCTGTCTGGGCATGCTGGGAGTTGTAGTTTTGCAAGATCTGGAGGTGCACAGTATAGAGATCACTTTGCAGTGGTCTCAAACTGTAGACCTCCAGCTGTTGCAAAACTGCAACTCCCAGCAAGCCTAAACAGCTCTCTGGGCATGCTGGGAGTTGTAGCTTTGCAACATCTGGAGGGTTACAGTTTAGAGACCACTATAGTGGTCTCAGACTGTAGCCCTCCAGATGTTGATAAGTAACTCACCGGCTTCCGTTGGATCCAGGAAGCTGCGTCGCGGTCCTCTTCTTCCGCCGATCGTCGCCCGCTGCCGCCGCTGATCGTCGCCGCCGCCGATGGGTAAGTGGATCTTCGGCGCCGGTCCCTGTCGGTTTCCCCGTCCTGCCCCGCCTATTGTGGGAGGGCAGGATGGGGAAACCGAAAGTAAACCCCTCCGCCCCCGATCTGCTATTGGTGGTCGAGTCTAGACCACCAATAGCAGAGATAGGAGGGGTGGCAACCCTGCCACCTCACTCCTATCGCTACAGGGGGATCGTGGGTGTCTAGGACACCCGCGATCCCCCTTCTATTCCGGGTCACCGGGTCACCATAGACCCGCATGACCCGGAATTGGTGCAAATCGCAAGTGTGAATTCACTTGCGATTTGCGCCGATCGCCGACATGGGGGGGTCTAATGACCCCCCTGGGCATTTGCGCGGGGTGCCTGCTGATAGATATCAGCAGTCACCCCGGCGCGATCCCCGCCCGGTGCGCGGCGGGGACCGAAATTCCCACGGGCGTAAAGGTACGCCCTTGGTCCTTAAGTACCAGGGAGCAAAGGCGTACCTGTACGCCCTTGGTCCTTAAGGGGTTAACGCACCAGGACGTACATTTACGTCCTGTGCATAACCGCGGGCATCGGAGCGATGCCCGTGTCATGCGCGGCTGATCCCGGCTGCTGATCGCAGCCAGGGACCCGCCGGCAATGGCCGACGCCCGCGATCTCGCGGGAGTCCGCCATTAACCCCTCAGGTGTCGGGATCAATACAGATCCCGGCATCTGCGGCAGTGCGAGATTTGAATGAATGATCGGATCGGGGATCCGATCATTCAGAACGCCGCACTGAGGTCCCCTCTCCTTCCGGCTCCCGGCGTCTCCTGCTCTGGTCTGAGATCGAGCAGACCAGAGCAGGAGATGACCGAAAACACTGATCTGTTCTATGTCCTATACATAGAACAGATCAGTATTAGCAATCATGGTATTGCTATGAATAGTCCCCTATGGGGATTATTCAAGTGTAAAAAAAAAATGTAAAAAAATGTAAAAGTAAAAAAAAAGTGAAAAATCCCCTCCCCCAATAAAAAAGTAAAACGTCCGTTTTTTTCCTATTTTACCCTCAAAAAGCGTAAATTTTTTTTTTGACATATTTGGTATCGCCGCGTGCGTAAATGTCCGATCTATTATAATAAAATATTAATGATCCCGTACGGTGAACGGCATGAACGAAAAAAAAAAAAGTCCAAAATTCCTACTTTTTTAATACATTTTATAAAAAAAAAAATATAAAAAATGTATTAAAAGTTTTTTATATGCAAATGTGGTATCAAAAAAAAGTACAGATCATGGCACAAAAAATGAGCCCCCATACCGTCGCTTATACAGAAAAATAAAAAAGTTAGAGGTCATCAAAATAAAGGGATTATAAACGTACTAATTTGGTTAAAAAGTTTGTGATTTTTTTTAAGCGCAACAATAATATAAAAGTATGTAATAATGGGTATCATTTTAAAATCGTATTGACCCTCAGAATAAAGAACACACGTCATTTTTACCATAAATTGTACGGCATGAAAACGAAACCTTCCATAATTAGCAAAATTGCGTTTTTCGTTTTAATTTCCCCACAAAAATAGCGTTTTTTGGTTGCACCATATATTTTATGATATAATGAGTTATGTCATTACAAAGGACAACTGGTCGCGCAAAAAACAAGCCCTCATACTAGTCTGTGGATGAAAATATAAAAGTTATGATTTTTAGAAGGCGAGGAGGAAAAAATGAAAACGTAAAAATTAAATTGTCTGAGTCCTTAAGGCCAAAACGGGCTGAGTCCTTAAGGGGTTAAAGGGATTATGCAGGGATAGTAAACCAGAGCTAATTTGTTCCAAAAACAGCACATGTCTGTGTGTGATCCAGAAGATCCAGGGATCACACCTCCCCCGTTCTCATGGATCAGGCTCAGAGATGAGGAAGTAAATTGCTTACAATGTAATTCCCAGAACTGTGTTTAGGATAAGTGGCCTCCAGGTGGCGCTCTGTACAGTTTGCACATACATAGATGTATAGAATAATGGTGCAGGGTGTCTGGCTGTGTCCTGCAGTAATAACAGTGTGTACAGGACCCAGCTGATGCGGCATTTCCCAGCAGGTAGCGCAGCCCCTCCCCTTCAGTCCCCGGGGAACAGCTGATGGTCCGGGGAGGGGTCTGTGACTCCGGAGACACGGGGGTATTCTCATCACACAGAGGGCGGCTCTTACCGGCTGCTGACGTCCCGGGGGCCTCAGTCCTCCTGCCGCTGCCTGTCCCGATGCTCCGCTCAGTCACTCCCAGCCGCTCTCCCCCGGGTCACAGCCTCTCAGGCGCTCCCATCCCGCACCATTGTGTCTCTCCTCCCGCAGAGCTGACACCAGGGATCCGGAAGTGCCCACAGCCCGACCGCACGGACGCGCCCAATCACACGCTGACGTTAACCGGACACTTCCTGTCAGCCGCGGCGGCCAATCAGAGGCTGCAGTCTGTTGATTGACACCCGCTGCCCCGCCCCCCGTCCCGGTGTCTGGAGGGCTCAGCTGAGGGCAGTGTAGTGTATGGAGGGCAGCAGGGATGTGACGGGACAGGCGGCCGGTGCTCTATTACAAGGAATGAAGCAATTGTTCCCTGTTATCAGCCAGGAAGAAACATCCCGTAGTGTCCTATAGTGGGGCTGGTTCAGTGTTTCCCAACCAGGGTGCCTCCTGCTGTTGCAAAACTACAACTTGGCTGTCCGGGCATGCTGGGTGTTGTAGTTTTGCAACAGCTGGAGGCACCCGGGTTGGGAAACAGTGTCCTATAGTGGGGCTGGTGCAGTGTTTCCCAACCAGGGTGTCTCCTGCTGTTGCAAAACTACAACTTGGCTGTCCAGCAATGCTGGGAGTTGTAGTTTTGCAACCAGGGTGCCTCCAGCTGTTGCAAAACTACAACTCCCAGCATGCAATTGGCTGTCCGGGCATGCTGGGTGTTGTAGTTTTGCAACAGCTGGAGGCACACTGGTTGGGAAACAGTGTCCTATAGTGGGGCTGGTGCAGTGTTCCCCAACCAGGGTGCCTCCTGCTATTGCAAAACTACAACTCGGCTGTCCGGGCATGCTGGGAGTTGTAGTTTTGCAACAGCTGGAGGCAGACTGGTTGGAAAACAGTGGGCTGGTGACAGGAAGTCCAGGAAAATCCTTCCCTCAGTTCACACACAGCAGATCTGCGGCAGAAATCTCTGTACGTTTCGTATTTGAATAGAGCTGGGTGGGGCCGGGTGCCATCATATCCTCACTCAGGGGGTCAAGTCCTGGTGAAAAAAAATGAGGGAACTCATCCAAGAATTGCACTCAAAAGAGCTGGTCCTGAATGACTACTTCTAATGGGAACGGTGTTCCTGCTGTGGAAAAAGTGTAGGAACTCTGTTCCCACATGTTCCTGTAGGACTTGAGCCCTGTCCTCACCCATATGTATGGAGCTCCAGACCCAGGGATATATCTGCAAGAAATGGGAGTGATAGGAAATGGGCAGCCCTCCCCCTAATAAAGAATAGTGGTAATAGTGCCCCAGATTGTACTAGTGGCCCCATGTTAGTACCTGGAGGGATGTTTTGGTAATTCACCCTTTGTGCCCCTACTCAGCCTCCCATTGCTTTTGTTTGCATTATGGAATTACCACCATGGATCTCAGTTGGTGGATTCTGCGAGAAATTTTGATTTCCGACCCTTTATTTTTTATGTCAAATTCAGTTCGAAGTGGGCGCCGATTTCAGAGAGGAAATTCCTTGCCTAATTTTCATAGGCTGTATTCACATAACAGAAAATTGTGGAATGTCTGCCCAAAAAACACAGGTAGACATTCTGCAAATCTGCATGTCTCCCTGACCGTGAAGTCTGGCTAGACAACAATGCATTTCCTAGTGGAATCCACAAAAACAATGAACATGTTAAAGGGGTACTGCAGTGGAAAACAATTGTTTTAAAATCAATTAACTCCAGAAAGTTAAACAAATTTGTAAATTACTTCTATTAAATAATCTTAATCCTTCCAGTACTTATCAGCTGCTGTATACAACAGAGAAAGTTGCGAATTTCTTTTCTGTCTGACCACAGTGCTCTCTGCTGACACTTCTGTCTGTGTGAGGAACTGTCCAGAGCAGGAGAGGTTTTCTACGGGGATTTGCTCCTGCTCTGGACAGTTCCTGACATGGACAGAGGTGTCAGCAGAGAGCACTTCCTGTGGAACACAGCAGCTGTTGGGTGTGTCTGACTTCCAGAGTTTTCCAGAGAGAGAGGATTGAAGCAGTGTTTCCTACAGCCTTTTCCCCAGGAGGGTGGCAGCTTCCTTGGGAGAGCCTCCTGCTATGGAGCCCCAGACTTCCACCCCTCGAACTAGGCCGGCGGGGGTGGGAGTGAGAGAGCTACGGACGATTCCCAGGACGGGGTGAGAAGATCCAGCAGGCTCTGCAGTAATGTGGAGCCCACTCCCCTGTCCGTCGCTGGAAACCGCAAGGTGGCCGGTAAGAAGCTTACGGTTATGTCTTCGGGGACTGTGTCTGATACTATGGAACCCCAGCAATGGGGGGTGAAGGGTCCCAGGGAGTCGCTAGCTACTTTCGGTTCCTGCATGCAGGCAAAGCTAGTAGAATATGAGCAGCTGGGAAAAAAGCTGAAAATCATAAGGGAAGACCTGAAGTTTGCCCGCTACCAATCAGATAACTCTGCCAAGGCCATGAGGGCAAGGTTCGCTGCCAGGGTGTGTGAGCTGAAGGCAGAGGAGCAGGAGGTGGTGAGAGCCCGAATGTTGATTGTAGAGGGAGCAGGCATGTTTAAAGAAAAATTAAAGAATGAAGACCGCTATAAAACCATGCGGACCCCTGTGAAGGAGGAAGAGGATAGTCAGGGGGAGGAAGAGTGCTTGTGTGTCACGGAGGAGAAGATGGAGGAAGGTGGTGAGGGAGATGGCGGCAGTGAGGGTGATGAGAGTGAGGGGGATGTGTGTGATACCCCGTGTACCCCTAAGACCTCTGTCACCCCGAGTGTGGATTACATCAACCCTGCCCAAGTCGCCTTACCAGCCACCTCTGAGGAAAGTGACAGTAGTGATGGCGGTGACAGTGTCCCGGTCGGCGGGGGGCTCCTGCGGGCCATAGTGATGCAGGAGTCACTCACCCGTCTGGAAAATTTCAGTTTTGGCCAGGACCTGGGCCCTGAGGAGAGTAAGAGGAAGAAAAAGAAGAAGAATAAGGCTGAGGAGCAGATAAAGTTTGCTTTCTCTCCTATCCAGCAGTCTGGGCCACCTGAAAAGTTGGTCCAGGCTGCTGGGCCCCCCACCCTGCCAGATCCCGCTTTTGCTGTGGAACAGGACCAGCACAGGGCTGCATCCAACATGGCCGTGGGTGCTACAGTCATGCGTCCTGCTGGTAGGGAAGAGCAGGATGGGCTAATGGTGGGCAACAGTTATGCAGCAGTTTTTTTAAGGGGAGCGGTTCCCCGAGTATTGTGGGCAATGTTACCAGCCCTGCGGGGCACTTCCCTGAGAGGGGGGAGTGTCCAGGCGCCTGAGGTGTGTGGTGAGATCTTCTGCTCGGGGGGCGGTCCCCTGGGCGCTGCTAGTAGTGTCGGTGCTGCGGGGCACTCCTCTGTGAGGGGGGGGGGGGATCGTCCAGGTGTCAGAACCTGCTGCTGAGCCCGTGTGGTTGGGCGCAGTGTGTGGCGCGGGCACTGCAGGGATCTCCCCTGTGAGAGAGGGGAGTCCCTGCACATCAGTGGTAGGAGGATGGGTGAAGGTGCGCCCGGAGGGGCAGCCTCAGCTTCGGGAGGTGATGTCGGCGGTGACATCTCGAATGGAGGAGGAGTCAGCGTCGCCGACAATGGCAGTCGCCGGTGACCTGAGAATGTACAAGAAGGCTAAGCTAAAGCATGTCCAGGCCAGCCCAGAGGTAGTGGGTGAAGCAGCTGCTGATCCAAATAATACTGTCAATAAAAGCAATGTTAATACAAGGTGTGTGAAAGATGGGAGTGGTAGTGCTGTGGATGAGAGGGGTGTATATGGCAGTGGTAGTGGTGTAGATGGGAGGAGTGGTAGTGGTGCAAATGGGAGGAGTGGTAGTGGTGTAGATTGGAGGAGTGGTAGTGGTGTGAATGAGAGGGGTGATAGTGGAGTGAATGAGAGGGGTGATAGTGGAGTGAATGAGAAGAGTGGTAGTGGTGCAGATGGGAGGAGTGGTAGTGGAGTGATCGGGAGGAGTGACAGTGAAGTGAATAGGAGGGGTGGTAGTGGTGTGAATGAGAGTAGTGGTAGTGGTGCAGATGGGAGGAGTAGTGGTGTGAATGAGAGTAGTAGTAGTGGTGTGGATGGTAGGAATAAGAGTGGCTTTTGTGGCAGTACAGGTGACCTAGGCGGGGATGTAGGGACGGTGTCTGGTCCGGCAGAAGGAGGGGCAGACAGTAAATGGTGGCCAGAAAAAGAAGAAGAGGAGGAAGAAGGGTAAGAGTAAGGCGGCGCCGTCCTCCTCTTCAGTTGTAGCCTCAGACAATAGAAGGAACAACTCAGTCTCCGACCCTCTGATCGCCCTTTCAAATCGATATGAGGCCCTTGGGGATACTATCTCCCCTCCTCTTTTCGAGGGTCAGGAGGCAGTGCGGCCTCCAGGAGGTGCCGAGCCTCCTTCTTCTGGGGCAGTTTCCTCAGGGGCGGAGGTAACACCAGATGCCAGAGGGTAAAGATCCTGGGATGGATATATCCCTGAGTTTAAAAAGAGGCAAAGGGTCTTCCTCTGATTCAGATGGGGGTGGAGGGAAGGAGAGGAAGAAGGTTTAAGGGGTGAGGCCATCTAACTCAATCATCCAGGATTGCGGCATTCACCCCACTGACATTGGCATCCATTAACTGTGCCAGCAAAAAATCAGATATGGCTAGATTTGCAGCCTTTGATTTTCTCGGCCATGTTGAAGCCAACATTTTCTTTTTACAAGAGACCAGGTTGTCAGATCTAGCTTCCCTGTTAAAAGCCAGGAGAGAGTGGAGGCACGGTCCCTCCCACTGGTCTCTTGCGGCTGAGCCGTATAGTGGGGTGGCGGTCCTTTTTACCGCTCCTGTTGAATGCAGACGAGTTATTGAGTTACAAATGGGGAGGTGCCTGATCTTAGATGCCTTCATGAAGGGACAAGAGCTCCGGCGGATTAACATCTACGCCCCGCAAACTAAGCGGGGCCGTAAAGATCTCTTTATGAGGATTAAGCCTTTTCTTTTTACGAGTCGGCAAGTGATCTTTGGAGGGGACTTCAATAATGTCACAAGGTCCCAAGATAGGAGAGGCTCCAATGGTCCGCTGACTTGCGATAGTGTGGCACTGATTAGCATAGCTAGAGAAGCTTGCCTAGAGGATGCCCACATCCGGAGCCCCTCAGGCCACACGGGTTTCACCTATCATCAAGGTAGTCGCAGGTCTAGGATAGATAGGTTTTATTTAAAGGAGGAAGCAGTCTCTTCCGCAGTGTCCGTGGTTGAGGTGGAGTTCTCCGATCACTGTAAGATTTTGTTTTCCCTGAATGTTTCAAAGACCCCCCGGATGGGAAAAGGTTATTGGAAGCTGAATTTGTCCCTCCTGGAGGATGCAGAGATAAGACAGTCCTTTGAGGATTTTCTTCAGAGTAAGGTACCTTTACTGGGCCTATGTAGTAGTAAGTCATAGTGGTGGGAGATATTCAAGAAGCGGGTTGCGGGGTTCTTACGCCAGCTCTCAAGCCTCAGGTCCCTGAACAGATATCGCTTGTATCAGGGTCTGAGGAGGAAACTCGAGCTTCTCGTCTTGACTGGAGGTAGCCGTGAGGATATCTCCAGAGTGAAATCTTTGCTGATGGGGTGTCAGTACGATAGGCACGCATCTTTGGTTTTTGAGAGGGATTTCGGGAAGTACCGCTCGCCTGACCCTTACAGAAACTGTAAGATGTCAGTGAGTAGTAAAGTCATTTCTGTCACGATTCGGCTTCCAGGTAGTGGATCCTCTGTGTCAGCGAGGGATTGGCGTGGACCGTGCTAGTGGACCGGTTCTAAGAGGCTACTGGTTTTCACCAGAGCCCGCCGCAAAGCGGGATGGTCTTGCTGCGGCAGTAGCAACCAGGTCGTATCCACTAGCAACGGCTCTACCTCGCTGACTGCTGAGAAGGCGAGGGACAGAAGGACTAGGCAGAGGCAAGGTCAGACGTAGCAGAAGGTCGGGGGCAGGCGGCAAGGTTCGTAGTCAGGATGGGTAGCAGAAGTTCACGTACACAGGCTTTGGACACACTAAACGCTTTCACTGGCACAAGGCAACAAGATCCGGCAAGGGAGTGCATGGGAGGAGGTCAGATAAAGGCAGGGAGCAGGTGGAAGCCAATTAAGCTAATTGGGCCAGGCACCAATCATTGGTGCACTGGCCCTTTAAGTCTCAGAGAGCTGGCGCGCGCGCGCCAGCACATGACAGCAGGGGACCGGGACGGGTAAGTGACCTGGGATGCGATTCGCGAGCGGGCGCGTCCCGCTGTGCGAATCGCATCCCCAACGGCCAAGACAGTGCAGCGCTCCCGGTCAGCGGGACTGACCGGGGCGCTGCAGGGAGAAAGACGCCGTGAGCGCTCCGGGGAGGAGCGGGGACCCGGAGCGCTAGGCGTAACAATTTCAGGACTGATTGATAGTACAGGATCTCTGAATCGGTCCAGATCAGGGATCTTGGAGGTCATCAGATCCTTCTACTCGCACCTCTTGGGGAGGAAGGTTCTAGATCGAGACAAGATGTCGGCTTTCCTGGCTGAAACCATTCCTGAGCCAGGGGTAGACCCCTCTCTTGATATTTTGGCAGAAGAAATCAGGGAAGAGGAAGTGAGACTGGCGATCGAGGGGCTTGCCCCTAAGAAGTCGCCAGGTCCAGATGGCTTAACATCCGAGTGGTACAGGACCTTTAAGGAGTCTTTAGCTCCCCTCTTGACTGAGGTATTCAATGAGTGTCTCTCCTCGGGCAAATGCAGTGGTGTCCGCTCGCCTCCGGAGCCGAATCTCCGACACACCTGTGCTGTCACGGACCCGCCGGTCCCGCCCCGGCTTCAACAGCGTATAGAAGGAAGGATTGTCCGGCACCAGGTATGCTCTAAAAGATTGCTTTTATTCATGCCATAGCAAGGAAACAGACATCACAGGACTGTGGAATTCTGACGCGTTTCGCTCTCTCTTGAGCTTAAACGTAGACTAAATTCAACAGACCAACATGCAAATTTAAAATGGAGACTCGATGGTCACATGATAAAATACCTAACATAGGTAGTAATTGTAAAAACCCGGCATGGATATCATCTGTTAGTATTACAGAATGAGTTGGATCCTACCATTAGTGCGTTATTCGCTGTGTGTTTATCCTATGAGTGTGAATATACCCCAAACATTAAGTGCGCAAATCGATGCACACAATAGGTTGCGGTATGTTGATATCGTGCATGTATAGGTCAATAGTAGAATGGGATAATCTACCTTATTGACTAAATAACTCAGAGATCTGCATACATGGATATATATATTAAGATTACATGCATTAGATGGATTACGGCATGTCAATATCACACATGCACGGGTAAATAATGAAAAAGGATAAGCAACCTCTTTATATGTGTAGTTCTGAGACCTACGTGCATGTATACGTATACTAAAAGATGATATATATGCCGTGAATTAATAGATGTACATAAATAAATTGAAACACTGCACAATTTGCTCTGTTTTAGTTTACATATATATCCATTACGTATTAATACTATAATTTTCAGTAACCGCACTCTAATAGGTATCAAAACACACTAGGCGGAATCACCCTCCCAACACTCGCACCAAGAGAAATTATTGATCTACCAAAAATATATAAATAATTCATAATAAGGGGGCTACGGCGCTCGGGGCATCCGGGGAGGCATATAACGCTAGACTATATTCTTATGTACAAGTCATGATTAAATCTAAGCGTTTGTTCATTCCCCGCGGGTATCTGGTATCCGAAAGAAATATCCAATATGTCTCTCTATTGAAGAGGCGTTTTTGCGCATCCCCTCCTCTAATACCTATCTTAACCTTTTCTATACCAGACACCCGCAGGGAATCCAACTCCCCCGCATGCACATCCCGAAAATGGCATGATAACATGGAAATGCCTACTCCTTCACTCCTACTGTCGGAGATATGTCTCCTGATTCTTGTTTTAAGGGTATTGGTAGTGCACCCTACATATTGCATATTACACTTGGTGCATGTGGCCACATAAACTAACATCGTAGTATTGCAGTTAATGTATTCACGTAGTTGGTATGATTTTTTAGTTACACAAGACATTATTTCTTTAGAGTGGTGCATATATTTGCATGTAATACATCGGTTGTGACCACAACCCCAATTCCCTACAATATCCAACCAATTACCCTGTTTAATTTTGTCCTTTGTCTTATATTCTCCTTTTTTAGAATTGAATAGACTTGGTGATAGGGAGGAGCCCAATGAGGGTGCTTTTCTGGAGACCGCCATAATGCCCTCCTTAACCACCTCCCTCAGTATTGGGTCTCCCTCTAGAACTGGTGTATACTTATGGATTATATTTTTAATTTGGGCAAATTGCGCACTGTATGTGGTAACAAAAACTGCTCTTTTTTGTTTATTTTTGGTATTTTGTGAACTATTTGCCCTTTTTCTTTTCCCGGTATATTTAATCAATTGCTCTCTATTAATACCTTCTACTCTTTCCTGAGCCTTATTAAGACAGTCCTCTGTATAGCCCCTTCTGGCAAATCTGCTTTTAAGCTCTCCTATCTCTTTTTCCCATTGTACAGGATCAGAGCAGTTCCTCTTGGTTCTGCACATCTCCCCAAAGGGGATATTCTGAACCACATGCTTTGGGTGGCAGGAGGATGCCATAAGGACTGAATTTGTCGCCGTCTCCTTTCTGTAGGGGACGACAACAATCTTAGACTCTCTGCTGGATAGGGAGATGTCCAAAAAATTGACTGAGGTGCTACTAAACTGAGCTGTAAATTTAAGATTTAAATGATTATTATTAATATAAGAGACAAACTCAAAAAAACGACATTCTGTACTCCCCCAGATAATCAATAAATCATCTATGTAGCGCCCTATCCAGCAGATGTTCTCAAAAAAAGGGTTACTGGGTGTAAACAAAAATTGCTGCTCCCAATAAAACATGAAAATGTTTGCGAAGGAGGGTGAATATTTGTTACGCCGAGCGCTCCGGGTCCCCGTTCCTCCCCGGAGCGCTCGCCTCATCCTCGCTACTACAGCGCCCCGGTCAGATCCACTGACCGGGTGCGCTGCGGTACCGCCTCCAGCCGGGATGCGATTCGCGATGCGGGTGGCGCCCGCTCGCGATGCGCACCCCGGCTCCCGTACCTGACTCGCTCTCCGTCGGTCCTGTCCCGGCGTGCGCGGCCCCGCTCCCTAGGGCGCGCGCGCGCCGGGTCTCTGCGATTTAAAGGGCCACTGCGCCGCTGATTGGCGCAGTGGTTCTAATTAGTGTGTTCACCTGTGCACTCCATGTATATACCTCACTTCCCCTGCACTCCCTCGCCGGATCTTGTTGCCCTTGTGCCTAGTGAAAGCGTTCCCTTGTTTGTTCCCAGCCTGTGTTCCAGACCTCCTGCCGTTGCCCCTGACTACGATCCTTGCTGCCTGCCCCGACCTTCTGCTACGTCCGACCTTGCTTCTGTCTACTCCATTGTACCGCGCCTATCTTCAGCAGTCAGAGAGGTTGAGCCGTTGCTAGTGGATACGACCTGGTCACTACCGCCGCAGCAAGACCATCCCGCTTTGCGGCGGGCTCTGGTGAATACCAGTAGTGACTTAGAACCGATCCACTAGCACGGTCCACGCCAATCCCTCTCTGGCACAGAGGATCCACCTCCTGCCAGCCGGCATCGTGACAGTAGATCCGGCCATGGATTCCGCTGAGGTGCCGCTGTCAAGTCTTGCCGACATTTCCACGATGATCACCCAATGAAATCACCAGCTGGCATACTTGACCACCGTGACACAGCAACTGAAGTCACAGTTACAGCAGCTGCTGTCACTGACACAGCAGCTGCAACTGCAACAACCATCTCCTCCGCCGGCTCCTGCAACTCCTCCGCAGCGTCCGGCCGCTCCTAACCCCTGCTTGTCCCTGCCGGACAAATTTGATGGGGACTCTAGACTCTGCCGTGGTCTCCTTTCTGGAAAGGCCTTGTCTTGGGCCACACCGCTCTGGGACCGCAATGATCCTGCCACAGCCACAGTCCAGTCCTTCTTCGCTGAGGTCCGTGGTGTCTTCGAGGAGCCTGCCCGAGCTTCTTCTGCCGAGACTGCCCTGCTGAACCTGGCCCAGGGTGTTTCTTCCGTTGGCGAGTACGCCATTCAGTTCCGTGCTCTTGCTTCCGAGTTGTCCTGGAATAGTGAGGCCCTCTGCGCGACCTTTAAAAAAGGCCTATCCAGCAACATTAAAGATGTTCTGGCCGCACGAGAAACTCCTGCTAACCTACATGAACTCATTCATCTTGCCACTCGCATTGACATGCGTTCTTCCGGATGGCGTCTGGAGCTCCGCCTGGATATGGACTTTGTTCGCACGAGGCGTTTTTTCCCCCCGGCTCCTCTCTCCTCTGGTCCTCTGCAATCCGTTCCTGTGCCTCCCGCCGTGGAGGCTATGCAGGTTGACCGGTCTCGCTTGACACCTCAAGAGAGGACACAACGCCGCATGGAGAATCTTTGCCTGTACTATGCCGGTACCGAACACTTCCTGAAGGATTGTCCTCTCCGTCCTCCCCGCCTGGAAAGACGTACGCTGACTCCGCACAAAGGTGACACAGTTCTTGATGTCAACTCTGCTTCTCCACGTCTTACTGTGCCTGTGCGGATATCTGCCTCTACCTTCTCCTTCTCTACTATGGCCTTCTTGGATTCCGGATCTGCAGGAAATTTTTTTTTGGCCTCTCTTATCAACAGGTTCAACGTCCCTGTGACCAGTCTCGCCAGACCCCTCTACATCAATTGTGTTAACAATGAAAGATTGGACTGTGCCGTGCGTTACCGCACGGAACCCCTCCTAATGTGCATCGGACCTCTTCACGAAAAAATTGAGTTTTTGGTCCTCAGGTTCTTTGGCCCCAAGAAGAGGGGGAGACCCAAGGGGGGGGGGTACTGTTACGCCGAGCGCTCCGGGTCCCCGTTCCTCCCCGGAGCGCTCGCCTCATCCTCGCTACTACAGCGCCCCGGTCAGATCCACTGACCGGGTGCGCTGCGGTACCGCCTCCAGCCGGGATGCGATTCGCGATGCGGGTGGCGCCCGCTCGCGATGCGCACCCCGGCTCCCGTACCTGACTCGCTCTCCGTCGGTCCTGTCCCGGCGCGCGCGGCCCCGCTCCCTAGGGCGCGCGCGCCGGGTCTCTGCGATTTAAAGGGCCACTGCGCCGCTGATTGGCGCAGTGGTTCTAATTAGTGTGTTCACCTGTGCACTCCATGTATATACCTCACTTCCCCTGCACTCCCTCGCCGGATCTTGTTGCCCTTGTGCCTAGTGAAAGCGTTCCCTTGTTTGTTCCCAGCCTGTGTTCCAGACCTCCTGCCGTTGCCCCTGACTACGATCCTTGCTGCTTGCCCCGACCTTCTGCTACGTCCGACCTTGCTTCTGTCTACTCCCTTGTACCGCGCCTATCTTCAGCAGTCAGAGAGGTTGAGCCGTTGCTAGTGGATACGACCTGGTCACTACCGCCGCAGCAAGACCATCCCGCTTTGCGGCGGGCTCTGGTGAATACCAGTAGTGACTTAGAACCGATCCACTAGCACGGTCCACGCCAATCCCTCTCTGGCACAGAGGATCCACCTCCTGCCAGCCGGCATCGTGACAATATTTGGCACCCATGGATGCTCCCCGGGTCTGAAGGAAGAAATCGCCATCAAACATAAAATAATTGTGCTGCAACAAAAATTCAGTAACCATGACGATAAATTCCTTCAGACCCGGGGAGTAACTGCTAAATTGATCCAAATGACATGCCAGGGCAGTAAGACCCGCATCCCATGGAATGGATGGATATAATCCCACTACATCACAGGTAGCCCAAGACATATGTTCACTCCACTCTTTCTGATCTAGAATATTAATGACATGTTTGGTATCCTGTAAAAAAGTGGGCGTGATTTTAGTGAGGGGTTGCAAATAGTGGTCCACCCACTCCCCAAGGCGCTCAGTGACCGATCCTATGCCCGCCACGATCGGTCTAAGGGGAGGTGGAAATACCCCTTTATGCACCTTGGGGAGTGAGTGAAACACAGGAACTACTGGGGCCTCTACATGTAGATATTCTGCCAACTTACTGCTGAGAACACCCATAGCAACACCCTCTTCCAAAACTCTTTTTAGCTTAGTTTGAATTGTTTTTGTTGGATCGCTACTGAGTTTCCTATAGGTGTCACCGTCTGAAAGGAGCTCTATGTTTAACTGTTTATACAGATCAGAATCAAGCACTATCACATTACCCCCCTTGTCTGCATTACGTGTGACAAGATAGTTATTCTCGCTCAGTTGTTTTAGTGCCATCCTTTCTCCTTTATTCAAATTATCAGGTGTATGTTTTGACACTGTTTTTTCAAACAGGCCACAGGATAGAACCCAGGGTTGGTGGAGTGGAACGGAACATCCAATGCGTCGTTAACCACATAATTTTCACATTGCAAACTGCGCAAATGAACCATATTCATCTGATCTTTAAACTCCATACTCATACACAAGTCCACCTGTTGTAATGGTGAGGGTGCCACTTCCAAACTTGCTAGCTGATTATCATCTTCTAATGAAAAAAAGTGTCTCTGTAATGTTAATCCTCGTGCTAGTCTATTGACATCCAACAAGGTGTTAAATAAATTAAATGTGCAAGTAGGTACAAAGTTCGGTCCTTTGCTCAGCAGGGTAATTTGGGGAGTAGTGAGGGTACACGCAGATAAATTTATAACTGTGCTCACCTCGGAGTGAGGAGTGACCTCAAGGCGTATCTCTTGCCTCCGATGTCGGCGGCCGGCCCTCCTGGTTTTTCGTCTCCTTTTTGGCCCCATCGGTTTTTTGGAGCCGCACTTTGCTCCATGTTTCTATTCACATTGGTATCAGTATTCGTCGCTGAAAATCCCACGTCTTGTGGGTCTCCTGTTTCAGAAAAGCTCACTCTTCTGGGGGATCTTGAGCTTGGTCTGCGTCTGCGTCTTGCGCGTGGAGTGCGCAAGATGGATTTCGGGGTGTCACCTTGCGCCTCTATATGAAGGTGCCAAGAAAAAACTTGATCATTATTGTAATCCTCTGTATCTCTGCGGAATTTCGTTTTTTTGATCTCCATAATATTACTTTCCACTAGATCCAATTTCTTGAGGATACTTTGTTCCAACTTGGCAAACTCTTCATGATTCTTATATGGCAACAGTGATTCTTTTAGTGTGTCTAGCTCCTTTTGCATGGTTTGAAGCTCTGACTCTCTCCTCGGGCACTCTGCCGAATTCAATGAGGAGGTCAGCCCTGATTCTTCTTTCAAAGGGTAAAGATCCGAGCCGTATTGAGAATTGGAGGTCCATAGCTCTTCTCAATATGAACAGGAAGCTTCTGGCTAAGATACTGTTTAATCGGCTGGTGAAGTTTGCACCCCGGCTCCTTTCGGGGGCTCAGCACTGCTCTGTTCCAGGCCGAGGCACCTTAAGTGCGGTCCTTAGTGTCAGGGAGGCAGTGGAACGGATTAGTGCGGGTTTCTGGAAGGGGTACTTGCTGTCCCTGGATCAGGCCAAGGCGTTTGATCGGGTGAACCACGAGCACCTCTGGTCCGTCCTCCTGAGATATGGCTTACCGACTACTTTTGTTAATTGCTTAAGATCTTGTATGCAGGGGCAGAGAGTTTCCCGCTGGCAAACGCTTGGTCTGGCAGCTCTTTTGTGGTGGGGTCCGGAGTCTGTCAGGGTTGTCCTTTGAGCCCACTTTTATACGTGTTTGCGATCGATCCCTTCGTCCGGAGGGTAGATTGTGGGCCGTTGGCGGGAGTCGGGATGAGTCTGGCGGAGCTGGATGTCGCCCAGAGAGTGGTGGCGTATGCTGACTATGTCACCATTTTCGTGTCCTCGCGAGAGGAGGTCGATGTGGTGGTGTCGGAAGTGGACCACTACTTGGAGGCTTCCGGGTCTAAGATCAACCCGGGATAAATGTGAGAGTCTCTGGCTGGAAGGGGGAGATCCCACGTTTGATCTCCCGGACACCCTTCCAGGGCCCCATAGAGTCAGCAAAAGTTTTGGGCATCACATTCGGCCAGGATGATTATCCCACCAAAAACTGGGATGGTAAGCTCCAGGATGCCGCTCAGAAGGTGGACCAGTGGAAGGGTTGGTCTATGACCCTTAGGGAAAGGGTACACCTGATCAAATCATACCTGCTCCCGTTGTTTATCTATCTGGGCAGTGTATGTATCTTGCCAGAGGCTTACTACACTAGGATCTACAGCCTGTTTTTTCAACTGTTATGGGGAAACAGGATGAACCTAGTCAAGAGGAAGGTTACGTACCGCACGAGGAGACTAGGGGGTTTATCTATGGTAAACCCTGTGGTGTTCTTAACGAACACCTTCTTGAAAGCTAACATCTCAAACCTCTGGTCAGAGAGGGCTTCTCCGTGGGTACTCTCCTGCAGGGAATGGTTTCGGCCTTTCTTCCAGGAATGGGAGTCAGGAGGGCAAGTGAAGGACCTCCGTACGCCCCATGGATATCTTCCGGCTTATGCTACCCCGACTCTGAAAGCGATATGTCGGTGGGGTCTGGGAGTGTGGGAGAGTGTGGCAGTTCCTTGACAAACGGGTTCTGTTGACCCACTTCCAGAAGCCTCTGGCGCTCAGGGACTGCCCAGGTCGGGATCTGATGACGGATTTGTACCTTTTAAACTTGAAATGGATCCCACAGAAATTTTGGGACTTGGCCTGGCGCTGCTTTCAGGGAAAGCTATATGTGAGGGACAATTTGAAGTGTAGGAACTCTGATGACCGGGGATGTCCCCAAGAAGAGTGTGGGGACACGCTGGAAAGCATGGACCATTTCCTGCTTCATTGTCCCTTTAATATAGGGGTTTACAACAGGGTGGGTGCTTCCATCGGCTGGAGTCAGCTTGCCGGCCTTACCTATCTGGAGTGGGCTTGTGGGACATTCAAGACCCTGGGTGGCCGAGACCGGGGCACTTTATTCTTAGTTAGTTTAGTGGTTAGGTACTACATGTGGAATGCACGGTGTTTACTGTCGACCCAACAGAAAATCCTCTCCGACGTGGAGGTCTGTAGGAATATCACCGGTGACCTCGGGAAGATCAGGTCTTCGGAGAATGGCAGTCTTGGTAACAGTAGGGCTTCTCGTCTATGGAGAGGGTTTTATTTTGATGTGCCCTAGGTACTAGACCTTTTGCGTATAGTACCTTTATTTTGGTTAGGGACAGTGTTATAGGGATAGAGATAGGATGAGAACAGGGTTAGTTTGAATGGAGGGATAGGATTAGGGAGAATTGTAGGGGGAGTTAGGGAAAGAGTGTAAAATTATTTTGAATGTATCAAGTCTGCCATACTTCTTCCTGGTGGTGGGCTAATGCATGTGCACGCTAGCTTTTTGTTTTGTTTATAAGCTGATATGGTATGATGGGCTTACAGGCGACCAAACTTGGGCCTAAAGTGGGTTGTGGTTCAGTGTGTATAAATTTGTGTATAAGTTGGTTGGGAGGAGTGCTAGGTGGGGAGGGTGTGCTTGTGGGTGGTGGTGTTCATCTTTGGGGGACCTGACATGGGTTAGTTAAGGACTGGACTTTGTGAACTGTAAGAACGGTATGGACTCTGACCCATGTACAGGAGGGGTGGTGCGGGTGAGGGTACAGTTTTAGTGTAGGGTTTTTCCTAGGGTATTCTATTGATTTTGTAGGTGTTTTCTGTAGTGCATATATTTTGTTTATATTATATTTTATTTTATTTATATAGTAGATTTAGTGATTTTGTACCTATATTGTGCTATATCTATATTGTTTCATACTGTTTCATGTTATAGCGTTATGGTAGCCGGACCAGTTGTTGTGTTGATATGTGGTTTATTTAGTTTATTTCAGTTATTTGGTCTGTTTTGTTGTTTTCTTTGGTATTTTCATTAGTCCCCGATAGAGGATTCAGTTAATTTGGTAGTTTTGTAAGTGAATGTATGTGTGATATGATTATTTTGATTATTATTATTATTACTATTATTATTTTTATTTATATAAAAAAATATATATATATATATAAAAAAAGATAAAAAAAAGAAAAAAAATATATATATACACATTATTTATTTATTTATTTATTTATTTTAGATGTGCTTGCTACGTTTCTGTTTAGTTTTCTTGTTGTGTGTTCCCAAGTATGGATGGTTTTGAGTTATAGCCGGTGTTACGCCGAGCGCTCCGGGTCCCCGCTCCTCCCCGGAGCGCTCGCCACATCCTCGCTACTGCAGCGCCCCGGTCAGATCCACTGACCGGGTGCGCTGCGATACCGCCTCCAGCCGGGATGCGATTCGCGATGCGGGTGGCGCCCGCTCGCGATGCGCACCCCGGCTCCCGTACCTGACTCGCTCTCCGTCGGTCCTGTCCCAGCGCGCGCGGCCCCGCTCCCTAGGGCGCGCGCGCGCCGGGTCTCTGCGATTTAAAGGGCCACTGCGCCACTGATTGGCGCAGTTGTTCTAATTAGTGTGTTCACCTGTGCACTCCCTATGTATACCTCACTTCCCCTGCACTCCCTCGCCGGATCTTGTTGCCATTGTGCCAGTGAAAGCGTTTCCTTGTGTGTTCCTAGCCTGTGTTCCAGACCTCCTGCCGTTGCCCCTGACTACGATCCTTGCTGCCTGCCCCGACCTTCTGCTACGTCCGACCTTGCTCTTGTCTACTCCCTTGTACCGCGCCTATCTTCAGCAGTCAGAGAGGTTGAGCCGTTGCTAGTGGATACGACCTGGTTACTACCGCCGCTGCAAGACCATCCCGCTTTGCGGCGGGCTCTGGTGAATACCAGTAGTAACTTAGAACCGGTCCACTAGCACGGTCCACGCCAATCCCTCTCTGGCACAGAGGATCCACCTCCTGCCAGCCGAATCGTGACAGTAGATCCGGCCATGGATCCCGCTGAAGTTCCACTGCCAGTTGTCGCCGACCTCACCACGGTGGTCGCCCAGCAGTCGCAACAGATAGCGCAACAAGGCCACCAGCTGTCTCAACTGACCGTGATGCTACAGCAGCTACTACCACAGCTTCAGCAATCATCTCCTCCGCAGCGAGTGGCCGCTTCCGGCCTACGACTATCCTTGCCGGATAAATTTGATGGGGACTCTAAGTTTTGCCGTGGCTTTCTTTCACAATGTTCCCTGCACTTGGAGATGATGTCGGACCAGTTTCCTACTGAAAGGTCTAAGGTGGCTTTCGTAGTCAGCCTTCTGTCTGGGAAAGCTCTGTCATGGGCCACACCGCTCTGGGACCGCAATGACCCCGTCACTGCCTCTGTACACTCCTTCTTCTCGGAAATTCGAAGTGTCTTTGAGGAACCTGCCCGAGCCTCTTCTGCTGAGACTGCCCTGCTGAACCTGGTCCAGGGTAATTCTTCCGTTGGCGAGTACGCCATACAATTCCGTACTCTTGCTTCCGAATTATCCTGGAATAATGAGGCCCTCTGCACGACCTTTAAAAAAGGCCTATCCAGCAACATTAAAGATGTTCTGGCCGCACGAGAAATTCCTGCTAACCTGCATGAACTCATTCATCTAGCCACTCGCATTGACATGCGTTTTTCCGAAAGGCGTCAGGAGCTCCGCCAGGATATGGACTTTGTTCGCACGAGGTGTTTTTTCTCCCCGGCTCCTCTCTCCTCTGGTCCTCTGCAATCCGTTCCTGTGCCTTCCGCCTTGGAGGCTATGCAAGTTGACCGGTCTCGCTTGACACCTCAAGAGAGGACACGACGCCGCATGGAGAATCTTTGCCTGTACTGTGCCGGTACCGAACACTTCCTGAAGGATTGTCCTATCCGTCCTCCCCGCCTGGAAAGACGTACGCTGACTCCGCACAAAGGTGTGACAGTTCTTGATGTCAACTCTGCTTCTCCACGCCTTACTGTGCCTGTGCGGATATCTGCCTCTACCTTCTCCTTCTCTACCATGGCCTTCTTGGATTCCGGATCTGCAGGAAATTTTATTTTGGCCTCTCTCATCAACAGGTTCAACATCCCGGTGACCAGTCTCGCCAGACCCCTCTACATCAATTGTGTTAACAATGAAAGATTGGACTGTACCGTACGTTACCGCACGGAGCCCCTCCTAATGTGCATCGGACCTCATCACGAAAAAATTGAGTTTTTGGTCCTCTCCAATTGCACTTCCGAAATTCTCCTTGGACTACCGTGGCTTCAACGCCATTCCCCAACCCTTGATTGGTCCACAGGAGAAATCAAGAGCTGGGGTACTTCTTGTTTCAAGGACTGTCTTAAACCGGTTCCCAGTACTCCCTGCCGTGACCCTGTGGTTCCCCCTGTAACCAGTCTCCCTAAGGCTTATATGGACTATGCTGACGTATTTTGCAAAAAACAAGCTGAGACTTTACCTCCTCACAGGCCTTATGACTGTCCTATTGACCTCCTCCCGGGCACTACTCCACCCCGGGGCAGAATTTATCCTCTGTCCGCCCCAGAGACTCTTGCTATGTCTGAATACATCCAGGAAAATTTAAAAAAGGGGTTTATCCGCAAATCCTCCTCTCCTGCCGGAGCTGGATTTTTCTTGTGTCCAAAAAAGATGGCTCCCTACGTCCTTGCATTGATTACCGCGGACTTCATAAAATCACGGTAAAGAACCGCTACCCCCTACCTCTTATCTCAGAACTCTTTGATCGCCTTCAAGGTGCCCACATCTTTACCAAACTGGACTTAAGAGGTGCTTATAATCTCATCCGCATCAGGGAGGGGGACGAATGGAAAACTGCATTTAACACTAGAGATGGACACTTTGAGTATCTGGTCATGCCCTTTGGCCTGTGCAACGCCCCTGCCGTCTTCCAAGACTTTGTTAATGAAATTTTTCGTGATCTCTTATATTCCTGTGTTGTTGTGTATCTGGACGATATTCTGATTTTTTCTGCCAACTTAGAGGAACACCGCCAGCATGTCCGCATGGTTCTTCAGAGACTTCGAGACAATCAACTTTATGCCAAAATGGAGAAATGTCTGTTTGAATGTCACTCTCTTCCTTTCCTAGGATACTTGGTTTCTGGCCAGGGACTACAAATGGACCCAGATAAACTCTCTGCCGTCTTAGATCGGCCATGCCCCTCCGGACTCCGTGCTATCCAACGTTTTTTGGGGTTCGCCAATTATTACAGACAATTTATTCCTCATTTTTCCACTATTGTGGCTCCTATCGTGGCTTTAACCAAGAAGAATGCCAATCCTAAGTCCTGGTTTCCTCAAGCGGAAGACGCATTTAAACGGCTCAAGTCTGCCTTTTCTTCTGCTCCCGTGCTCTCCAGACCTGACCCATCTAAACCCTTTCTATTGGAGGTTGATGACTCCTCAGTGGGAGCTGGAGCGGTTCTTCTACAAAAAAATTCTTCCGGGCATGCTGTTACTTGTGGTTTTTTTTCTAGGACCTTCTCTCCGGCGGAGAGGAACTACTCCATCGGGGATCGAGAACTACTGGCCATTAAATTGGCACTTGAGGAATGGAGGCATCTGCTGGAGGGATCAAAATTTCCAGTTATCATTTACACCGACCACAAGAATCTCTCCTATCTCCAGTCTGCCCAACGGCTGAATCCTCGCCAGGCCAGGTGGTCTTTGTTCTTTGCCCGTTTTAACTTTGAAATTCATTTTCGCCCTGCCGACAAGAACATTAGGGCCGATGCTCTCTCTCGTTCCTCGGATGCTTCGGAAGTAGAGGTCTCTCCGCAACACATCATTCCTCCTGACTGTCTGATCTCCACTTCTCCAGCCTCCATCAGGCAAACTCCTCCAGGGAAGACCTTCGTTTCTCCACGCCAACGTCTCGGGATTCTCAAATGGGGTCACTCCTCCCACCTCGCTGGCCATGCGGGCATCAAAAAGTCTTTGCAACTCATCTCTCGCTTCTATTGGTGGCCGACTCTGGAGACGGATGTTGTTGATTTTGTGCGGGCCTGTACTGTCTGTGCCCGGGATAAGACTCCTCGCCAGAAGCCTGCTGGTCTCCTTCATCCTCTGCCTGTCCCCGAACAGCCTTGGTCTCTGATTGGTATGGACTTTATTACAGACTTACCCCCATCCCGTGGCAACACTGTTGTTTGGGTGGTCGTTGATCGATTTTCCAAGATGGCACATTTTATTCCTCTTCCTGGTCTTCCTTCAGCGCCTCAGTTGGCAAAACAATTTTTTGTACACATTTTTCGTCTTCACGGTTTGCCCACGCAGATCGTCTCGGATAGAGGCGTCCAATTCGTGTCAAAATTCTGGAGGGCTCTCTGTAAACAACTCAAGATTAAATTAAACTTCTCTTCTGCTTATCATCCTCAATCCAATGGGCAAGTAGAAAGAATTAACCAGGTCCTGGGTGACTATTTACGGCATTTTGTTTCCTCCCGCCAGGATGACTGGGCAGATCTTCTACCATGGGCCGAATTCTCGTACAACTTCAGAGTCTCTGAATCTTCTTCTAAATCCCCATTTTTCGTGGTGTACGGCCGTCACCCTCTTCCCCCCCTCCCTACTCCCTTGCCCTCTGGTTTGCCCGCTGTGGATGAAGTGACTCGTGATCTTTCCACCATATGGAAAGAGACCCAAAATTCTCTTTTACAGGCTTCATCTCGCATGAAAAAGTTTGCCGATAAGAAAAGAAGAGCTCCCCCCATTTTTTCTCCCGGAGACAAGGTATGGCTCTCCGCTAAATATGTCCGCTTCCGTGTCCCCAGCTACAAACTGGGACCACGCTATCTTGGTCCTTTCAAAATCTTGTGCCAAATTAATCCTGTCTCTTACAAACTTCTTCTTCCTCCTTCTCTTCGTATTCCTAATGCCTTTCATGTCTCTCTTCTTAAACCACTCATCATCAACCGTTTCTCTCCCAAACTTGTTTCTCCCACTCCTGTTTCCGGTTCCTCTGACATCTTCTCCGTAAAGGAGATACTGGCCTCCAAGACGGTCAGAGGGAAAAAAAATTTTTTGGTTGATTGGGAGGGCTTTGGTCCTGAAGAGAGATCCTGGGAACCTGAGGACAACATCCTAGACAAAAGTCTGGTCCTCAGGTTCTCAGGCTCCAAGAAGAGGGGGGACCCAAGGGGGGGGGTACTGTTACGCCGAGCGCTCCGGGTCCCCGCTCCTCCCCGGAGCGCTCGCCACATCCTCGCTACTGCAGCGCCCCGGTCAGATCCACTGACCGGGTGCGCTGCGATACCGCCTCCAGCCGGGATGCGATTCGCGATGCGGGTGGCGCCCGCTCGCGATGCGCACCCCGGCTCCCGTACCTGACTCGCTCTCCGTCGGTCCTGTCCCGGCGCGCGCGGCCCCGCTCCCTAGGGCGCGCGCGCGCCGGGTCTCTGCGATTTAAAGGGCCACTGCGCCACTGATTGGCGCAGTTGTTCTAATTAGTGTGTTCACCTGTGCACTCCCTATGTATACCTCACTTCCCCTGCACTCCCTCGCCGGATCTTGTTGCCATTGTGCCAGTGAAAGCGTTTCCTTGTGTGTTCCTAGCCTGTGTTCCAGACCTCCTGCCGTTGCCCCTGACTACGATCCTTGCTGCCTGCCCCGACCTTCTGCTACGTCCGACCTTGCTCTTGTCTACTCCCTTGTACCGCGCCTATCTTCAGCAGTCAGAGAGGTTGAGCTGTTGCTAGTGGATACGACCTGGTTACTACCGCCGCTGCAAGACCATCCCGCTTTGCGGCGGGCTCTGGTGAATACCAGTAGTAACTTAGAACCGGTCCACTAGCACGGTCCACGCCAATCCCTCTCTGGCACAGAGGATCCACCTCCTGCCAGCCGAATCGTGACAGCCGGGTAATGATAACTTTTATGTTTATATATTTTGATAAGCCAACTTGTGCTATTTTTTTTTTTTTTTTTATATGTTTTTTTTTTCTTGTTTAATGTTCATTTTCGGTAAGCGTGTGAGTGTTTGATTAGATATTTTGGGCATATTTTAATATCTTAGTATTTTAGTATCTTAGTAAAGCTGGGCTGGCCGGTTAGGCAGGGTTTTGTTTTTGGGGTTTTGTTTTTGGTTCTAGAGTATTTCTTATTTATGTTATAGCTGGTTAAGCTTGCTTTGTGTTTTGTATTTGATAAGTTTTGTATTTTTCTAATAAAAAGAGTGTCAGCAGAGAGCACTATGGTCAGACAGAAAAGAAAAGAACTTCATCTGTAGTATATAGCAGCTTTTTATTTTATAGAAGCGATTTACAAATTTGTTTAACTTTCTGACACCAGTTGATTTAAAAAAAAAAATGTTCCCACTGGAGTACCCCCTTAATTTTCTCTGTGGACGATGCAGAATATTTCCACACAATTCACCTCGGATATTCTGGCGTGTAAATACAGCCTAATAGTTCTTCCTTTGTGTTCTACTCAATGATAGTGCCCTCCTATTCTTCCCCATATTATTAGTGACCCAACTTAGTAATAGTGGCCCCTATAGGACTCCACCCAGTAATAGTGATCTTGTTGTGCCCCCACTTAGTAATAGTGGCCCCTATATGCCTCCACCCAGTAATGGTGCTCCTGTTGTGCCCCCACTTAGTAATAGTGATCCCTATATGCCTCCACCCAGTATTTGTGCTCCCTTTGTGCCCCAACTAAGTAATAGTGACCCCTTTTGTGTCCCTGAACAAAAAATTATGTTACACTTGCCTAACCCCATTCTGCCTCATTGCTGCCATCTTCTTGCAGGCTACAGTGGGGTTTGCGCCTGCAGCCTACAAGACGAGTGCGATGCAATGATGCCATCAGGCTGCTGTCCTCCTAAGCTTGCCCTTGGTGCCTCATAGGTGCAGAAAAACCTGCAGCCTATGAAAGTAAATGTCTTAAACCATATTTCCAAACAGTATCTGCGACCTATGGATGTGGATCCAAACACTAATTCATACACTTAGGACATGTTTACACAATAGAATCTCCGCCTGGAGTTATTCCGTGGAGTTATGCCATGAAACCCTTATTATTGATGGCAATGCAGTTCGCACTTAATTCCGCCGAACATGTTCATTTTTTTGGTGTGCTCAATTGGTGTGCACAATTTTCCGCACCCATTCACCCCAATGCTAGATTAGTGCAGTAGAATCTGTGAGAAGAATTTCTGATTCTGCACAAAGTTTCCATAGTGTGAACAAACCCTTAAAGTGGTTTTCCCACCATTAGAAGTTAGGGGGATAAATGTCTGATCACAGGAGGAATGGAGGGGGTTTAAGCAGTCTAATGGTGGAACAATCCATTTTTGTGTTTAAATACAGCGCTTGGCTGGTCTTAAGATAGGCGCCTAGCTGGGGCTAATATAAAGGCATACTTTTGGGCACTTCCGTGGCTGGCCTCAGTGGCACCTTTGATGAAGACACTTTGTGGGCCACCTATGGGAGCATGACTTTGGCAGTCCCTAAAAACCTAATGAAGATTCCACATTGTCCACCAATAGCAACAAGGATCCAACAGATGGGTTACCAGCCCATCCAACCCTACTATTTTTTGTATAAGCGGCATCAGAGATATTTGGCAGCCACTTACTACCCTTATAGAGCAATTGTGGCTGAGCTGAAGATGCATGGTTATGGAAATGTTTGAGTTGAGGGGGTCATCTCCAAAACTACATCTCCCAGCCCTTGGCTATCTCGGCATGGTTAAAGTTGTAGTTTTGCAACAGCTGGAGGTCCACAGTTTGAAGACCACTGATATATACTACTGGATGGATCTAGTGTAGATACTGCCAATCTGATAAGAAACTGTTTTTCTTTTCTTTTTTAATAGCAACCAGAAGAATTGTGAATACAGCTCTGGACTGTGAGGGCTCGTTCACATTACCGTCTGCCCTTGTTAATAAATGTCCGTTATCAATCCATTTGATCATTTTTAAATGGGTTGCAAAGGGCTAAAATAATCCTATTGATTTTTACAATCCATTATCACACGTTTGCACCCATTTGCTTCTTGTTCTGTTTTTTTTTCCGGGAAAAGACGTTGCATGCAGTATTTTTTTTTTCTTCCATCAAAAATAACGGAATAGAAACTGATATAATAAATTTAACATTGAAGTCTATGGGTAACGATTGAAAATGAATGAGCCTTTAATGTCTCCGTTTGCACCCATTTTTTTCAGTCCATTTTTGATCCTTTACTTCTGAGCATGCTCAGAAGAGATGTGAGGAACCAGGAAGTAGCCAGACAATAATAAAAACAGAAAATAAACTAATTAAAAACTGATGCAACAGGATGCCACTCAATGGCATCCTTCTGCATCAGTTTGCGTCCATTTGTTAGTATGGTCCATTTAGCAGCGGGAGGGGAGACAATGGCCATGTGAACGAAGCCTTATACAGGTTACAACTATTCAATATTTACAGAATTTGTCAACTATTTATAAAGATTGAACGAATAAGAATGTCAGGGGTGGAGGCACCCTTTAAAGTTTTAGGCTATGTTCACATGGCAGAAATTCTTCATGGATTTGTGAAGTCCATGGCCGAATTAATTTGGCGGGAATTCTGCATCTTTCAATCAAATGGCGGAATCTCTGTAGAATTTTTGCAGACTTTGTGCGGAATTCTGCATGAATTTCGTATGAATCATGAAATTTGACCCCCACAGATCGCTTAGTGCTCATTCACACAGGAAGTTGTGTAGTACTTTCCAGGCTGACCACAGTGTTCTCTGCTGACACCTCTGTCCATGTCAGGAAATGTCCCTGACATGGACAGAGGTGTCAGCAGAGAGCATCAGGGTCAGCCTGGAAAGAACTACTCAACTTCCTCTGTAGTATACAGCTGCTGATAAGTACTGAAAGGATTAAGATTTTCAAAGGGGTATTCCAAGATCTAACATTTTATCTGATCGCGGGGGGTACGCGATCTCGCTGCAGCACCCGCATTGTAAGCGCAGCTGTGTCTCCAGTTTCGGAAACCAGAGGTTTCCGAAACTGGAGACGCAGCTCCGCATACAAGATCCTGCAGCGAGATCGTGGGGGTCCCAGGGGCGGGCCACCCGCGATCAGACATCTTATCCCCTATCCTTTGGATAGGGAATAAATGTTAGATCCCGGAATACCCCTATAAATAGAAGTAATTTACAAATCTGTTTACCTTTCTTGCACCAGTTGATTTGGAAAAAATTTTTTCCACTGGAGTATCCCTTTAACCTCTTCAGGACATAGGGCGTATGAATACGCCCTGAATCCCGAGTCCTTTAGGACCGAGGGCGTATCCATACGCCCGTGGGAATTCCGGCCCCCACCGCTAGCCGGTTGGGGACCGGAGCCGGATGCCTGCTGAAATCGTTCAGCAGGCATCCCGGCATATCGCCCAGGGGGGTCATTATGCCCCCCCATGTCGGCGATCGCCGCAGATCGCTGGACAATTCAGTCCAGCGATCTGCGGCGATTCCGGGTCAATCGGGTCTCCAGTGACCCGATGACCCGGAATTACTGGCTGTTCGGGGCCGTCTCTGATGGCCCCGAACAGCCAGAGCCTGCAGGGGTGAGGTGGCACTGGTGCCACCTCACGATCGCCCTGATTCGTCGGCCGGATTACCGGCCGACCAATCAGGGCGCCTGCTGCGGGTGTCACTCCCGCACCCGCTCCGCCCCTCTTCCGGAGGACGTGAGCGAGTGCGGGACGTGCACCCCGGGTGCTGGGGACCCCGATCCCCGGCGCCCCTGTTGGGATCGGGGCCCCAGGAGCAGCTGCGGCGGCGAGGGACTGACCTGTGCGGCGGCATCGTGGAGCATCAGCAGGAGGTGAGTGACAGCCTCCTGCTGTTGCTTAGCAACAGCTCCCAGCATGCAAAAAGGGCATGCTGGGAGCTGTAGTTATGCAACAGCAGGAGGCAGACCACCACAACTCCCAGCATTCCCTTATGGGCATGCTGGGACTTATGGTTTTGCAACAGCTGGAGGCACATTCTTTCTATGGAAAAGTGTACCTTCAGCTGTTGTCTAACTACAACTCCCAGCTTGCACAAACAGCTAAAGTGCATGCTGGGAGTTGTAGTGGTGCATCTGCTGGTTGCATAACTACAACTCCCAGCATGCCCGTTGGCTGTCGATGACTGCTGAGAGTTGTAGTTTTGCAACAGCTGAAGGCACACTGGTTGTGAAACTCAGTTTTTTTTTTACATAACTCAGTGTTTCACGACCGGTGTGCCTCCAGCTGTTGCAAACTACAACTCTCAGCAGTCACCGTACACCATGCACCGTACATGCTGGGAGTTGTAGTTTTGCAACAGCTGGAGGCACACTGGTTGTGAAACACTGAGTTAGGTCACAAACTCAGTGATACATAACCAGTGTGCCTACAGTTGTTGGAAAACTGCAACTCTCAGCAGTCACCGACAGCCAACGGGCATGCTGGGAGTTGTAGTTATGCAACAGCTGGATGTCCCCCCCCCCCCCCCCCCAATGTGAACGTACAGGGTACACTCACATGGGCGGAGGATTACAGTAAGTATCTGGCTGCAAATTTGAGCTGCCGCAAACTTTCTGCTGCAGCTCAAATTGCCAGCGAGAAACTACTGTGAACCCCCGCCCGTGTGACTGTACCCTAAAAACACTACACTACACTACCACAAAAAATAAAATAAAAAGTAAAAAACACTACATATACACATACCCCTACACAGCCCCCCTCCCCTCCCCAATAAAAATGAAAAACGTCTGGTACGCCACTGTTTCCAGAACGGAGCCTCCAGCTGTTGCAAAACAACTCCCAGTATTGTCGGACAGCCGTTGACTGTCCAGGCATGCTGGGAGTTTTGCAACAGCTGGAGGCACCCTGTTTGGGAATCACTGGCGTAGAATACCCCTATGTCCACCCCTATGCAATCCCTAATTTAGGCCTCAAATGCGCATGGCGCTCTCACTTTGGAGCCCTGTCGTATTTCAAGGCAACAGTTTAGGGTCACATATGGGGTATCGCCGTACTCGGGAGAAATTGTGTTACAAATTTTGGGGGGTATTTTCTGCTTTTACCCTTTTTAAAAATGTAAAATTTTTTTTTTTTTACATATGCAAAAGTCGTGAAACACCTGTGGGGTATAAAGGTTCACTTAACCCCTTGTTACGTTCCCCGAGGGGTCTAGTTTCCAAAATGGTATGCCATGTGGGGTTTTTTTTGCTATCCTGGCACCATAGGGGCTTCCTAAATGCGGCATGCCCCCAGAGAAAAATTTGCGTTCAAAAAGCCAAATGTGACTCCTTCTCTTCTGAGACCTGTAGTGCGCCAGCAGAGCACTTTTCACCCCCATATGGGGTGTTTTCTGAATCGGGAGAAATTGGGCTTCAAATTTTTAGGGGTATTTTCTGCTATTACCCTTTTTAAAAATAAAAATTTTTTGGGAAAACAAGCATTTTAGGTAAAATTTTTTTTTTTTTTTTTTTTTACATTTGCAAAAGTCGTGAAACACCTGTGGGGTATTAAGGTTCACTTTATCCCATGTTACATTCCCCGAGGGGTCTAGTTTCCAAAATGGTATGCCATGTGTTTTTTTTTTTGCTGTTCTGGCACCATAAGGGCTTCCTAAAGGTAACATGCCCCCCAAAAACCATTTCAGAAAAACGTACTCTCCAAAATCCCCTTGTCGCTCCTTCCCTTCTGAGCCCTCTACTGTGCCCGCCGAACACTTTACATAGACATATGAGGTATGTGCGTACTCGAGAGAAATTGGGCTACAAATACAAGTAAAAATTTTGTCCTTTTACCCCTTGTAAAAATTCAAAAATTGGGTCTACAAGAACATGTGAGTGTAAAAAATGAAGATTGTGAATTTTCTCCTTCACTTTGCTGCTATTCGTGTGAAACACCTAAAGGGTTAAAACGCTGACTGAATGTCATTTTGAATACTTTGGGGGGTGTAGTTTTTATAATGGGGTCATTTATGGGGTATTTCTAATATGAAGACCCTTCAAATCCACTTCAAACCTGAACTGGTCCCTGAAAAATACTGAGTTTGTGAAAAATCGGAAAATTGCTGCTGACCGTTGAAGCCCTCTGATGTCTTCCAAAAGTAAAAACACGTCAATTTTATGATGCAAACATAAAGTAGACATATTGTATATGTGAACCAAAAAAAAATGTATTCGTAATATCTATTTTCCTTACAAGCAGAGAGCTTCAAAGTTAGAAAAATGCTAAATTTTCAAATTTTTCATAAAATTTACGGATTTTTCACCAAGAAAGGATGCAAGTATCGACAAAAATTTACCACTATGTTAAAGTAGAATATGTCACGAAAAAACAATCTTGGAATCAGAATGATAACTAAAAGCATCCCAGAGTTATTAATGTTTAAAGTGACAGTGGTCAGATGTGCAAAAAACGCTCCGGTCCTTAAGGCCAAAATGGGCTCCGTCCTGAAGGGGTTAAGTATCCCGCCTGTGACACCACAAGTTTATTAATTAATATTCATTATTATAAGAATAATGTAATGCTGTGTAAACAACCACATGTACCCTTCTACTGTAATAACATAAAAGCTGTGTTCTATGGACATAGAGATCCACTCAAGTCCAGTGTTTCACAGATCCATTAGATTGTCAGCTTCTGTGGGACATTTGCCTTAGTACATGGTGTAAATGAAGGATAGTAATACTTACATAATTAATTCATTGGGCGCGGCTAAGACAATTATACACATCAAAGAGCGAGTGGGTGATACTATAGATGGAGAGATTCTTTATTTCCTAAGGAGAGTGTCATAGCAAGCAGTAGTATCGTCTACTAGGAGCCATTTAACCCAAACTAGGCTTATATAAACCATGTACTTTACAGCCTCTCTATACTAAGTAGGGGTAAACTGAAAGAGAACTATACTTTATCTACCTTTTGTTGAATGTTCTTCACTAAATATACATTTTTAAGTGCTTTTCTGTGGAACCCAGATGTTGGATAGGAGGAACAAAGGTACTTCAGTCTCATCATATTCCTTGTATGGAGATTACAATAAACTGTCTATATGTCCTCTATAAGGGTATTGAAGATGGAGCCTGTATGTGGTACTTGGAGGATGTTGTTTAATGGCCTGTATAATGGATTTGTGCAAGATTTACTTTATTAGTTGTATTGACTCAGATAATAAAAAGGAAATAAAAAAAAATAAAAAATAAATAAATATATACATTTTCTCTTTTTCGCTTTCTTTTTTTCCTTCCTTTCCCTTTTCTAGCCCCATCACTGCCAATCATTTTCATGTGAGATGGCACGTAAATTAAATCAGAAGGATTCTAACTAACTCCCACTACCTTCATCTATCCATACTACTAACAATAAATTGTATATTTAACACTTAGAAAAAGGAAGAGATGAAGCCGCAATATTCCTGCCTGCTAATGGTATAAAGATCTTAGATTGGTAGTTGAATCCTGGACCATCAAAAAAACTAAACTTTTTTTTATTACAGATATAAAAACATCATGAGTCTTTTGATGAAATGTAAATATCCTGCAAGGCTTTTATCCAGGCAGGCAAATAGACTGTATGGAAGTGTCATAGAATCGTGAGTCAATACAACTTATAAAGTAAATCTTGCACATTTTATCGGGACCGATACGGGACCGTCAGCTCAATATAAATATTCATTGTCGCGGGTCATGTGAGTGCTGCACTGACTGATCACTCATGTGACCTGCGACAATGAATAGTCAAATGAGCTGGCGGGCCTGCCTCCAGCGCGCAATTCACTGAAGATGGATGACGATCTTCGGAAGGACAGATCTCCAAAGTGCAGGTATTTTTAACCCCTCATTGGTCTCCTGTTCACCCACACTTTAAACCAGTTTTCCACCCACACTATGACCGATTTCCTTTAGTTCTTAAAAAAGGATCCTGAGAGGGTTTCATTCCTCCCAAAATTTCTGTTAACCCCTTAAGGACTCAGGGTTTTTCCGTTTTTGCACTTTCGTTTTTTCCTCCTTACCTTTTAAAAATCATAACCCTTTAAATTTTCCACCTAAAAATCCATATTATGGCTTATTTTTTGCGTCGCCAATTCTACTTTGCAGTGACATTAGTCATTTTACCCAAAAATGCACGGCGAAACGGAAAAAAAAATCATTGTGCGACAAAATCGAAAAAAAAAACGCCATTTTGTAACTTTTGGGGGCTTTCGTTTCTACGCAGTGCATATTTCGGTAAAAATTACACCTTATCATTATTCTGTAGGTCCATACGGTTAAAATGATACCCTACTTATATAGGTTTGATTTCTGGAAAAAATCATAACTACATGCAGGAAAATTTATACGTTTAAAAATGTCATCTTCTGACCCCTATAACTTTTTTATTTTTCCACGTATGGGGTGGTATGAGGACTCATTTTTTGCGCCGTGATCTGAAGTTTTTATCGGTATGATTTTTGTTTTGATCAGACTTTTTGATCACTTTTTATTCATTTTTTAATGGTATAAAAAGTGACCAAAATACGCTTTTTTGGACTTTGGAATTTTTTTGCGCGTACGCCATTGACCGTATGGCTTAATTAATGATATATTTTTATAGTTCGGACATTTACGCACGCGGCAATACCACATATGTTTATTTATTTTTTTACACTGTTTTATTTTTTTTATGGGAAAAGGGGGGTGATTCAAACTTTTATTAGGGAAGGGGTTAAATGACCTTTATTAACACTTTTTTTTTACATTTTTTTTGCAGTGTTATAGGTCCCATAGGGACCTAAAACACTGCACACACTGATCTCCTATGCTGATCACTGGCGTGCATTAACACGCCTGTGATCAGCATTATCGGCGCTTGACTGCTCCTGCCTGGATCTCAGGCACGGAGCAGTCATTCGTCGATCGGACACCGGGGAGGCAGGTAAGAGCCCTCCCGGTGTCCGATCAGCTGTTCACCGCGGCGGTCCCGAACAGCTCGACTGAGCAGCCGGGTCACTTTCACTTTCACTTTAGAAGCGGCGGTCAGCTTTGACCGCCGCTTCTAAAGGGTTAATACCGCACATCGCCGCGATCGGCGATGTGTGGTATTAGCCACGGGTCCCGGCCGTTGATTAGCGCCGGGAACGACGCGATATGATGCGGGATCGCGGCGCGATCCCGCTTCATATCGCGGGAGCCGGCGCAGGACGTAAATATACGTCCTGCGTCGTTAAGGGGTTAAATACAGATGTGAATATCTTCTTTAAAGCCCTTGACTTTCAAATGAAGGAGGTTCTAAAGGATATTATATACCCCAATGAAAGCGGATTTATGCTGGGCAGGAGTGCTTTTTTTTTTTTTTTTTAAATATTCATAGGACCTATGCCACAATCCAACAAGGTAAAGAAGGTTTGCGCTCCATCCTGTCATAAGATACCTCTAAGGCATTTGACTGGGTGAAGTGATTTTTTTTAATGGAGAGTATTGATGAACTTTGGCGTTGATCCATACATTATTTTGTGAACCTAAGGCAAGAATAGGGATTAATGTCTAATTCTTTTGTGCTGTCCCATGGTACACAACAGGGTTGCCCCCTCTCCCCTATTCTTTTTTTTTTTTTATTCAACCTCTGTCGTTATATATAATAAACCGTGCTCAGTTTGAGGGCTTTGGTCCATCAGGCATTGTTAATAAAATCTTACTTCATGTTGATGATACTTAAGAGGCTCTCCGTGATATTATCCATATTATGGAGAAATTTGGTAGTATATCTGGCTTAGATATTAACCAAAAGAAATCATTCTTACACTAGATGAACGTGTGAAATGCCCAATTGGAGATCTTAGAAATCTTGATAAAAATTAATATTTCGAATATCTAGGAGTCAAGATTTCATCTAGAATTAGTGAGTATTTTAATCTAAATCTGATCACAGCCATTGCTAATGTACAGAGGAGAAGTGGGCTATGGCTCAAACTCCCACTCTCCATGGCGGAATGTATCATCTTATAATATGTGTCCCCCATTTATATCCCCAGCATAAAATGCATACAATGGGGGATGCCTGCCGCAGACTACAAGTGCCACAATGGCATCCTACACTGATGAAAGGTGTGGGTGTGTAACATATAGAATACATAAATTTCGGTGCACTACTGCGATAGATGTAAACAGTAACATATTACTAACCCTCAAAATGATGCTAAAATTGAGACATTAGCCAGTATATCCTTATATGAAGGAATTACCTGAACCCACACACCAATGCCAAGGTTTCTCAAGTGGCACAGGACGTAACACAGGTATGGCTCATAGCCTTCCTCCTTCCTCCCACTGTATGTGTGCCCAACCACACTGGAGTGAACTGAGAGTAAGCTGTGAGTCGGACCTAATGCCGCTGTAATTGCCCACTGGCTCCTGGTTTTGCCCATATGGCACAGGTAGGTTTAGTGTTAGGTCCCGTGCTACTTGAGAAACCACTGGTTTGCGGGCTCAGGTATGTCCTTCATATAAGGATATACTAATGTCTAAATTTTAACATAATTTTGAGGGTTAGTCAAATGTAACTGTCTACATCTACCATGTCACGATGCCGGCTGGCAGGAGGTGGATCCTCTGTGCCAGAGAGGGATTGGCGTGGACCGTGCTAGTGGACCGGTTCTAAGTCACTACTGGTTTTCACCAGAGCCCGCCGCAAAGCGGGATGGTCTTGCTGCGGCGGTAGTGACCAGGTCGTATCCACTAGCAACGGCTCAACCTCTCTGACTGCTGAAGATAGGCGCGGTACAAGGGAGTAGGCAGAAGCAAGGTCGGACGTAGCAGAAGGTCGGGGCAGGCAGCAAGGATCGTAGTCAGGGGCAACGGCAGGAGGTCTGGAACACAGGCTAGGAACACACAAGGAAACGCTTTCACTGGCACAATGGCAACAAGATCCGGCGAGGGAGTGCAGGGGAAGTGAGGTATACATAGGGAGTGCACAGGTGAACACACTAATTAGAACCACTTGCGCCAATCAGCGGCGCAGTGGCCCTTTAAATCGCAGAGACCCGGTGCGCGCGCGCCCTAGGGAGCGGGGCCGCGCGCGCCGGGACAGGACCGACGGAGAGCGAGTCAGGTACGGGAGCCGGGGTGCGCATCGCGAGCGGGCGCCACCCGCATCGCGAATCGCATCCCGGCTGGAGGCGGTATCGCAGCGCACCGGGTCAGTGGATCTGACCGGAGCGCTGCAGTAGCGAGAGTGTAGCGAGCGCTCCGGGGAGGAGCGGGGACCCGGAGCGCTCGGCGTAACAGTACCCCCCCCCTTGGGTCTCCCCCTCTTCTTAGAGCCTGAGAACCTGAGGAGCAGACTTTTGTCTAGGATATTGTCCTCAGGTTCCCAGGATCTCTCTTCAGGACCACAACCCTCCCAATCGACCAAAAAAAAAGTTTTCCCTCTGACCTTCTTGGAGGCCAGTATCTCCTTTACGGAGAAGATGTCCGAGGAGCCGGAAACAGGAGTGGGAGAAACAAGTTTGGGAGAGAAACGGTTGATGATGAGTGGTTTAAGAAGAGAAACGTGAAAGGCATTAGGAATACGAAGAGAAGGAGGAAGAAGAAGTTTGAAAGAGACAGGATTAATCTGGCACAAAATTTTGAAAGGACCAAGATAGCGTGGTCCCAATTTGTAGCTAGGGACACGGAAGCGGACATATTTAGCGGAGAGCCATACCTTGTCTCCAGGAGAAAAAATGGGGGGAGCTCTTCTTTTCTTATCAGCAAACTTCTTCATGCGTGATGAAGCCTGTAAGAGAGAATTTTGGGTCTCTTTCCATATGGTGGAAAGATCACGAGATATTTCATCCACAGCGGGCAAACCAGAGGGCAAGGGAGTAGGGAGGGGGGGAAGAGGGTGACGGCCGTACACCACGAAAAATGGGGATTTGGAGGAAGATTCAGAGACTCTGAAGTTATACGAGAATTCGGCCCATGGTAGAAGATCTGCCCAGTCATCCTGGCGGGAGGAAACAAAATGCCGTAAATAATCACCCAGGACCTGGTTAATTCTTTCTACTTGCCCATTGGATTGAGGATGATAGGCAGAAGAAAAGTTTAATTTAATCTTGAGTTGTTTACAGAGAGCCCTCCAGAATTTTGACACGAATTGGACGCCTCTGTCCGAGACGATCTGCGTGGGCAACCCGTGAAGACGAAAAATGTGTACAAAAAATTTTTTGCCAACTGAGGCGCAGAAGGAAGACCAGGAAGAGGGATGAAATGTGCCATCTTGGAGAATCGATCAACGACCACCCAAACAACAGTGTTGCCATGGGATGGGGGTAAGTCTGTAATAAAGTCCATACCAATCAAAGACCAAGGCTGTTCGGGGACAGGCAGAGGATGAAGAAGACCAGCGGGCTTCTGGCGAGGAGTCTTATCCCGGGCACAGACAGTGCAGGCTCGCACAAAATCCACAACATCCGTCTCCAGAGTCGGCCACCAATAGAAACGAGAGATGAGTTGCACGGATTTCTTGATGCCCGCATGACCTGCGAGATGGGAGGAGTGACCCCATTTGAGGATTCCGAGGCGTTGGCGTGGAGAGACGAAGGTCTTCCCTGGAGGAGTTTGCCTGATGGAGGCTGGAGAAGTGGAGATCAGGCAGTCAGGAGGAATGATGTGTTGCGGAGAGAGCTCTACTTCCGAGGCATCCGAGGAACGAGAGAGAGCATCGGCCCTAATGTTCTTATCGGCAGGCCGAAAGTGAATTTCAAAATTAAATCGGGCAAAGAACAGAGACCACCTGGCCTGGCGAGGATTCAGCCGTTGGGCAGACTGGAGATAGGAGAGGTTCTTGTGATCGGTGTAAATAATAACTGGAAATCTTGATCCCTCCAGCAGATGCCTCCATTCCTCAAGTGCTAATTTAATGGCTAGTAGCTCTCGATCCCCGATGGAGTAGTTCCTCTCCGCCGGAGAGAAGGTCCTAGAAAAAAAACCACAAGTAACAGCATGCCCGGAAGAATTTTTTTGTAGAAGGACCGCTCCAGCTCCTACTGAGGAGGCATCAACCTCCAATAGGAAGGGTTTAGATGGGTCAGGTCTGGAGAGCACGGGAGCCGAAGAAAAGGCAGACTTGAGCTGTTTAAAGGCGTCTTCCGCTTGAGGAGGCCATGACTTAGGATTGGCATTCTTTTTGGTTAAAGCCACGATAGGAGCCACAATGGTAGAAAAATGTGGAATAAATTGTCTGTAATAATTGGCGAACCCCAAAAAACGTTGGATAGCACGGAGTCCGGAGGGGCGTGGCCAATCTAAGACGGCAGAGAGTTTGTCTGGATCCATTTGTAGTCCCTGGCCAGAGACCAAGTATCCTAGGAAAGGAAGAGATTGACATTCAAACAGACATTTCTCCATTTTGGCATAAAGTTGATTGTCACGAAGTCTCTGAAGAACCATGCGGACATGCTGGCGGTGTTCTTCTAGGTTGGCAGAAAAAATCAGGATATCGTCCAGATACACAACCACACAGGAATATAAGAGATCACGAAAAATTTCATTAACAAAGTCTTGGAAGACGGCAGGGGCGTTGCACAGGCCAAAGGGCATGACCAGATACTCAAAGTGTCCATCTCTAGTGTTAAATGCCGTTTTCCATTCATCCCCCTCTCTGATGCGGATGAGATTATAAGCACCTCTTAAGTCCAGTTTGGTAAAGATGTGGGCACCTTGGAGGCGATCAAAGAGTTCAGAGATGAGAGGTAGGGGGTAGCGGTTCTTTACCGTGATTTTATTAAGACCGCGGTAGTCAATGCAAGGACGTAGGGAGCCATCTTTTTTGGACACAAAGAAAAATCCGGCTCCGGCAGGAGAGGAGGATTTGCGGATAAAGCCCTTTTTTAAATTTTCCTGGATGTACTCAGACATAGCAAGAGTCTCTGGGGCAGAGAGAGGATAAATTCTGCCCCGGGGTGGAGTAGTGCCCGGGAGGAGGTCAATAGGACAGTCATAAGGCCTGTGAGGAGGTAGAGTCTCAGCTTGTTTTTTGCAAAAAACATCCGCAAAGTCCATATAGGCCTTAGGGAGACCGGTTACAGGGGGAACCACAGGGTCACGGCAAGGAGAACTGGGAACCGGTTTAAGGCAGTCCTTGAAACAAGAGGAACCCCAACTCTTGATCTCCCCAGTGGACCAATCCAGGGTTGGGGAATGGTGTTGAAGCCAGGGTAGTCCGAGGAGAATTTCGGAAGTGCAATTGGGGAGGACCAAAAACTCACTTTTCTCGTGATGAGGTCCGATGCACATTAGGAGGGGCTCCGTGCGGAAACGTATGGTACAGTCCAATCTTTCATTGTTAACCCAATTGATGTAGAGGGGTCTGGCGAGACTGGTCACCGGGATGTTGAACCTGTTGATGAGAGAGGCCAAAATAAAATTTCCTGCAGATCCGGAATCCAGGAAGGCCATAGTAGAGAAGGAGAAGGTAGAGGCAGATATCCGCACAGGCACAGTAAGACGTGGAGAAGCAGAGTTGACATCAAGGACTGCCTCACCTTTGTGCGGAGTCAGCGTACGTCTTTCCAGGCGGGGAGGTCGGATAGGACAATCCTTCAGGAAGTGTTCGGTAACGGCACAGTACAGGCAGAGATTCTCCATGCGGCGTCGTGTCCTCTCTTGAGGTGTCAGGCGAGACCGGTCGACCTGCATAGCCTCCACGGCGGGAGGCACAGGAACGGATTGCAGGGGACCAGAGGAGAGAGGAGCCGGGGAGAAAAAACGCCTCGTGCGAACAAAGTCCATATCCTGGCAGAGCTCCTGACGCCTTTCGGAAAAACGCATGTCAATGCGAGTGGCTAGATGAATGAGTTCATGTAGGTTAGCAGGGATTTCTCGTGCGGCCAGAACATCTTTAATGTTGCTGGATAGGCCTTTTTTAAAGGTCGCGCAGAGGGCCTCATTATTCCAGGATAGTTCAGAAGCAAGAGTACGGAATTGTACGGCGTACTCGCCAACGGAAGAATTACCCTGGACCAGGTTCAACAGGGCAGTCTCAGCAGAAGAGGCTCGGGCAGGTTCCTCAAAGACACTTCGAATTTCCGAGAAGAAGGAGTGTACAGAGGCAGTGACGGGGTCATTGCGGTCCCAGAGCGGTGTGGCCCATGACAGAGCTTTTCCAGACAGAAGGCTGACTACGAAAGCCACCTTAGACCTTTCAGTAGGAAACTGGTCCGACATCATCTCCAAGTGCAGGGAACATTGAGAAAGAAAGCCACGGCAAAATTTAGAGTCCCCATCAAATTTATCCGGCAAGGATAGTCGTAGGCCTGAAGCGGCCACTCGCTGCGGAGGAGGTGCAGGAGCTGGCGGAGGAGATGATTGCTGAAGCTGTGGTAGTAGCTGCTGTAGCATCACGGTCAGTTGAGACAGCTGGTGGCCTTGTTGCGCTATCTGTTGTGACTGCTGGGCGACCACCGTGGTGAGGTCGGCGACAACTGGCAGAGGGACTTCAGCGGGATCCATGGCCGGATCTACTGTCACGATGCCGGCTGGCAGGAGGTGGATCCTCTGTGCCAGAGAGGGATTGGCGTGGACCGTGCTAGTGGACCGGTTCTAAGTCACTACTTTTCACCAGAGCCCGCCGCAAAGCGGGATGGTCTTGCTGCGGCGGTAGTGACCAGGTCGTATCCACTAGCAACGGCTCAACCTCTCTGACTGCTGAAGATAGGCGCGGTACAAGGGAGTAGGCAGAAGCAAGGTCGGACGTAGCAGAAGGTCGGGGCAGGCAGCAAGGATCGTAGTCAGGGGCAACGGCAGGAGGTCTGGAACACAGGCTAGGAACACACAAGGAAACGCTTTCACTGGCACAATGGCAACAAGATCCGGCGAGGGAGTGCAGGGGAAGTGAGGTATACATAGGGAGTGCACAGGTGAACACACTAAGGGCGCAGTGGCCCTTTAAATCGCAGAGACCCGGCGCGCGCGCGCCCTAGGGAGCGGGGCCGCGCGCGCCGGGACAGGACCGACGGAGAGCGAGTCAGGTACGGGAGCCGGGGTGCGCATCGCGAGCGGGCGCCACCCGCATCGCGAATCGCATCCCGGCTGGAGGCGGTATCGCAGCGCACCGGGTCAGTGGATCTGACCGGAGCGCTGCAGTAGCGAGAGTGTAGCGAGCGCTCCGGGGAGGAGCGGGGACCCGGAGCGCTCGGCGTAACATACCATAGTGCACCTAAATTTATGTATTATTCTATATGTTACACATTCACACTTTTCATGGGATGTAGGATGCCATTGTGGCACTTGGAGTCTGCTGCAGGCATCCCCCATTGTATGCATTTTATGCTGGGGATTGCCCTATGCAACAGACCACAAGGGCAGGATCTTCTCCCCCAGCATAAATGCACAAATGCATTTGGGGTTGAGCATTTCCTGTCATTTGAAACCACGTTTTTTTCTTGTTGACAAATCTTATAATTGGAAGTGTATAAACTCCAAATTTAATGAACCTTAATAACTATTATAGGCAGCATTTAGGTGCACCTGTGAGGCCGGCAACATATCAGCCTACTTGGATGGGGCTCATAGCCTTCTTCCCTTTTCCCACTGTATGTGGGCTTAGCCACACTGGAGCGAACTGGGAACAGACTGTGAGTCGAACCTAATGCCGCTGTAATTGCCCACTGGCCCATAATGCACAGGTAGGTTTAGTGTTAGGTCCTGTGCCATTTGAGAAACCTTGTCTGTCTCCAGGTTGCTTTGGCTCAGCATTGATCAATGTTATCCGTGCTCTGCTGTTCTAACCTGCCATGGCTGGCTGAGGACATCAGAGCAGCGATCAGATGATCAGGAGGCAGCTCGTGAGCACACTTCAAACCCCAGTAATGGGACTAGGGCATACAGGTATGCCCTGCGTCCTTAAGAGGTTAAAAGTTTCAGGCCCCTTCACTTTTTTTGCATTTTGTATGTAGCAGCCTTGTGCTAAAATAAAAAAAAAAAACTATCTTCCCATCATTCTGCACTCAATACCCTATAATTAAAATAGAAATTTAGCAATGGATATAACTATTCAGACCCTTTGCTATTACACTTGAAATGTAGCTATAAGGTTCTTCCATTTGTCTTGTACGGTGTCCATATTAGGACATCATCAGGCATCAGACAAACCTCCGTCACACCTCAGACTAACCTCCCTCAGCTCTCAGACAAACCTCCCTCAGTCCTCAGCCAAACCTCCGTCACGCCTCAGACAAACCTCCGTCGCACCTCAGACAAACCTCCTTCAGCCCTCAGCTCTCAGACAAACCTGCGTCACGCCTCAGACAAACCTCCGTCACACCTCTGACAAACCTCTGTCACACCTCAGACAAACCTCCCTCAGCTCTGAGCCAAACCTCCGTCACGCCTCAGACAAACCTCCGTCACACATCAGACAAACCTACTACAGCCCTCAGCTCTCAGCCAAACCTCCGTCATGCCTCAGACAAATCTCCGTCACATCTCAGACAAACCTCCCTCAACCCTCAGCTCTCAAACAAACCTCCGTCACGCCTCAGACAAACCTCCATCACGCCTCAGACAAACCTCCCTCAGCTCTCAGCCAAACCTCCGTCATTCCTTAGACAAACCTCTGTCATACCTCAGACAAACCTCCCGCAGCTCTTTGGCAAACCTCCGTCATGCCTCAGACGTCAGCCGAACAGCCATTGATGTAAAGTTTTCCTAGATTCGTAGAAAACTGGGAGAGCATGCACAGCACAAGTAGGCAGCATTAGGAGCGTAGCCCTGCACATGTGCAGTTGTCCATACTGCTCATAGCGCATGCTCTGTTTTCCTCCGCTATGCAGTTAGCGTAGGGAGGCTGCAAAACTTCAAAGGCTGTCCGGCTGATGTGTTAGGCATGACGGAGGTTTGGCTGAGAGCTGAGGGAGGTTTCTCTCAGGTGTAACAGAGGTTTGTCTGATGGCTGAAGGAAGGTTTGTCTCGACGCCTGATGATGTCCTAATATGGACACCGTAGTCTTGATCATCTTTGATCCTTCTACACCTTGATTGGACATGATTTGGAAAGGCACACCCCTGTCAAACATCTGACAATACATATCAGAACAGAAACAAAGCCATAAAGATGAAAAGAACTGCCTGTAGCATAGCTCATAGGGTTGAAAATAGACAAGAGTCCATCCTGACTGCAGGGCACAGATCTGGAGAAGGGTACAAACAAATTCTGCTACACAAAAGTTCCCAATAGCACAGTGGCCTCCTTTATTCTTAAATGGAAGAAGTATGGAGCAACCAGAACTCTTCCTAGAGCTGACAGCCCCTTCAAACTAGGTAATCAGAGAAAAAGGGCTTTGGTAAAAGAGATGACCAAGAACCCATTTTTCTGGGCTTTTAAAATCCTCGAAATTCAAAAAAGTGGGCAGATGGGAGAAACTTCTAGAAGGTCAACCCACACTGCAGCGCTCAAAAATTCTGGGATTTATAGATTAGAGGCAGAAGTAAGCAGTAAAAAGACACATAAAAGCCTCAGGAAGTTTATAAAAAGAAAAGCAAGTAAAGAGCTTTCAGACTGAGTAACAAGAATATCTAGTTTGATGGGCCCAAAAAATAGAACTTTGTGGTCTCAGCTCTATATATCATGTCTGGAAGAAACTGCTCATCACTTGCCCAATACCATCCCCACATGGAAGCATTCCATGGCTGAGACAGGTGAGGGTTAAAGGAAAGCTAAATGTAGCATAGATATACATAGATATTCTTAATAAAAACCTGATCCAGAGAGCTCTTGACCTCAGACTGGGCCGAAGGTCTCCTTCCAACAAGACAATGGCCCTGATTTACTAAGAGTGGAGTGTTGTTTTCTTTGTGGGTTTTAATTCCCTACAATTTTTTCTCCCCAGTATTTACTAAGGTTTCCCTACATTTAGCATTTTTCCATACATTTTGCTTTCTTTACACATGCTCTGATCTGTTGGGTTTTCCTCAGCTCAAATCTACTAAATTTTCTGTGAAAACCTTAGTAAATATTTGGGGTTATTGGGAAAATGTCGGGAACACACCCCCTTTACATGATCACGTCCATTTCCCCAACGGCCATGCCCCCTTTTTATGGTTTTCTCAGTACAATGGAGTTAGTCGGGTTTTTCTCAATTCTGGTGTAGACAGAATTTCTGGTTCAATAAGCCAGAATCTGGCACACAACCCGTCAAAACATGTCGGGTTTGCAATAGTAAATGAGGGCCCATGGCCCTTAGCACACGACCAAGCTTGTGATTGACGAAAGGAAACTACAATTTTTTTTTTATATCATATGATCGCTTTAAGTACTTTTCTGCATTTGTCTTCTGTATTGTTTTTCTTTAAGAATCTTGATTTATTATTAAATAAAAATGAGTTATTAAGTCTCGCTTTTGTGCTTTTCCAACATAACTATTTGTATTGAAGCACTTCACATATGATAGCATTAACGTATGATCCATTCAATAGCCTACATTCCTCCAAGCCATTGAGTTTTTATGGGCCCATTATACTACTTCTTCTTTCCATATAATGAGTTCTTATCTAATAGTGCATCGCTTTACATTGCTGATTGCTCTCATCTATTTAAAATGGGTAAAGAGATAAAATGTTCTGTTTGACTGAATAAGTGCAGATAAATGGCCTCCTCTAGTGTTCTTAGGTCTGGAAATTTCCTAATTGTAGCGCAGATACATAGTCACAGTTTGATGGAAATTACTGGAATAGAACATTTTTTCAGAATAATTAAAAAATTATGATAAATCAGCCTTTACCGAAGCCCATATAGTAACCTGAAATAAAGTAGTTCTCACCTAGTTCTGATTTTCCTCCTCTATTGAGCTTTTAACATTTTATTATATTTTTTCAGATTCTTTCAATTACATTATTTCCACCAAAAAATTACCAATAAATGAGTCTGTTCTCTTCCGTTTAGATTGTAAATTTTCTTTCTTGGACAATATGCTAAGAATCGTAACAAGCCACCAACTTCCAGTTTTCCTGTAGATTTCTCATCTAGGAGTCTAATAATGATGTATGATAACCCTTAACCCCTTAAAGGACTAAGCCCATTTTGGCCTTAACCCCTTCACGACGAGCGACGTACTTGTACGGCACCGCGAAGTGTCACTTGTCGCGCGGCGACGTACATGTACGTCGCGGGGTTCCAGGGGCGCCGCGTCACCGGTAGCGGTGATCGGGCCGGGATGACTGCTGTTATCTAACAGCAGGCATCTCGGCACATCGCCGAGGGGGGTCCTGAGACCCCCCCATGACTGCGATGGGCGCAAATCGCAGGTCAATTCAGACCTGCGATCTGCGCGATTCCAGGTCATACGGGTCACTGGTGACCCGGAAAATAAAAGGGATCGGGGGTGTCAGAGACACCCTCGATCCCCCTGAAGGGATACGAGTTTGGTGCCAGGGGTGCCACCCCTCCTATCCCTGCTATTGGCCGGCCGAGCGACCGACCGATAGCAGAGGGGGAGGGGGGGTTAAAGTTCGGTTCCCCCGCTTTGCCCACCTATCGGTGTCCGGGCAAAACGGGGGAACTGTCCAGGGAAGGTTGGCGCCGAAGGTCCCTTACCTGGATCCCGGATCCCCCGAGCGCGATCCTCCCCCACGTGCGGCGGCGGCAGCACTACTTCCGGGTCCTGCTAGGTGAGTTGTTGCCCAACAACATCCGTAGGGCCACAGTTTACAGTGGTCTCTAAACCGTGGCCCTCCAGATGTTGCAAAACTACAACTCCCAGCATGCCCAGACAGCTGTTTGCTGTGTGGGCATGCTGGGACTTGTAGTTTTGCAATATTTAGAGGGGTTCAGGTTGTAGATCACTAAATGGTCTCAAACTGTAGCCCTCCAGATGTTGCAAAACTACAACTCTCAGCATGCCCAGACAGCAGTTTTCTGTCTGGGCATGCTGCGAGTTGTAGTTTTGCAACATCTGGAGGGCCACAGTTTTGAGACCACTGGACAGTGATTTACAACCTGAACCCCTCTAAATCTTGCAAAACTACAACTCCCAGAATTCAGGAACAGCATAAGGCGGTCTTGGCATGCTGGGAGTTGTACTTGCGTGCCTCCAGCCGTTGCCCTTCCGCAATCAGTACATGCTGGGAGTTGTAGTTTTGCAACAGCTGGTGGCACACTGGTTGGAAAATACTGAGTTAGGTCATAGAACCTAACTCAAGGTTTTCCAACCAGTGTGCCTCCAGCTGTTGCAAAACTACAACTCCCAGCATGCATGGTCTGTCAGTACATGCTGGGAGTCGTAGTTTTGACCCCCCTCCCATGTGAATGTACAGGCTACATTCACACTGGCGGCAGATTACAGTGAGTTCCCCGCTACAAATTTGAGCTGCGGCAAATTTTCCGCCGCAGCTCAAACTCCTAGCGGGAGACTCAGTGTAATCTGCCTCCAGTGTGAATGTAACCTAAAAACACTACACTACACTAACATAAAATAAAAGAGTAAAACACTACATATACACACGTACACTGCCCCCCCTACCACCCCCCTCCCCCCCCCCCCCAATAAAAATGAAAAACGTATTGTACGGCAGTGTTTCTAAGATGGAGCCTCCAGCTGTTGCAAAACAAAAACTCCCAGCATTTCTGGACAGCAATTGACTGTCCAAGCATGCTGGGAGTTTTACAACAGCTGGAGGCACCCTGTTTGGGAATCACTGGCATAGAATACCCCTATGTCCACCCCTATGCAAGTCCCTAATTCAGGCCTCAAATGCGCATGGCGCTCTCACTTTGGAGCCCTGTCGTATTTCAAGGCAACAGAATAGGGTCACATATGGGGTATCTCCGTACTCGGGAGAAGTTGCCTAACAAATTTTGGGGGGCTTTTTCTCCTTTTACCCCTTATGAAAAGGAACAGTTGGGGTCTACACCAGCATGTTAGTGTAAAAAAATAAACATTTTTACACTAACATGCTGGTGTTACCCTATACTTTTCATTTTCACAAGAGGTAAAAGGGAAAAACGCCCCCCAAAATTTGTAACGCAATTTCTCCCGAGTACAGAGATACCCCACATGTGGGCGCAAAGTGCTCTAGGGGCGCACAACAAGGCCCGGAAGGGAGAGTGCGCCATGTACATTTGAGGTGATTTGCACAGGGGTGGCTGATTGTTACAGCGGCAAAAAAAACAAAACCCCACATGTGACCCCATTTTGGAAACTACACCCCTCACGGAATGTAATGAGGGGTGCAGTGAGAATTTACACCCCACAGGTGTCTGACGGATCTTTGGAACAGTGGTCCATGAAAATGAAAAATTTTGCACAGCCCACTGTTCCAAAGATCTGTCAGACACCAGCACGCAGTGCACTTCAGGTCCACTTATGGGGTACCTTCATACTCAGAAGAGATGGGGTTACAAATTTTGGGGGGTCTTTTCTGCTATTAACCCTTTAAAAAATGTGAAATTTGGGGGAAAACTAACATTTTAGTGAATTTTTTTTTTTTTTTTTACATATGCAAAAGTCGTGAAACACCTGTGGGGTATTAAGGCTCACTTTATTCCTTGTTATGTCCCTCAAGGGGTCTAGTTTCCAAAATGGTATGCCATGTGTTTTTTTTTTTTTTTTGCCGTTCTGGCACCATCGGGGCTTCCTAAATGCGACATGCCCCCCCCCCCCCCAAAACCATTTCAGAAAAACGTACTCTCTAAAATCCCCTTGTCGCTCCTTCGCTTCTGAGCCCTCTTCTGCACCCGCCGAACACTTTACATAGATATATGAGGTATGTGCTTACTCAAGAGAAATTGGGTTACACATACAAGTATACATTTTCTCCTTTTACCCCTTGTACAAAATTTAAAAATTGGGTCTACAAGAGTGTAAAAAATGAAGATTTTGAATTTTCTCCTTCACTTTGCTGCTTTTCCTGTGAAACACCTAAAGGGTTAATACACTTACTGAATGTCATTTTGAATACTTTGGGGGGTGCAGTTTTTATAATGGGGTCATTTATGGGATATTTCTAATATGAAGACCCTTCAAATCCACTTCAAACCTGAACCGGTCCCTGAAAAATTGTGAGTTTGAAAATTTTGTGAAAAATTGGAAAATTGCTGCTGAACTTTGAAGCCCTCTGGTGTCTTCCAAAAGTGAAAACTCGTCAATTTTATGATGCAATCATAAAGTAGACATATTGTATATGTGAATAAAAAAAAAATTATTTGGAATATCCATTTTCCTTACAAGCAGAGAGCTTCAAAGTTAGAAAAATGCTAAATTTAAAATTTTTTCATAAAATTTTGGGATTTTTCACCAAGAAAGGATGCAAGTTACCACAAAAATTTTTCACTATGTTAAAGTAGAATATGTCACGAAAAACAGTCTCAAAATCAGAATGATAAGTTAAAGCTTTCCAGAGTTATTAATGTTTAAAGTGATAGTGGTCAGATTTGCAAAAAAGGGCTTCGTCCTAGAGGTGAAAATGGGCTCCGTCCTTAAAAAATTCTAATCAACTGGTGGCAGAAAGTTATACAGATTTGTAAATTACTCCTATTTAAAAATCTTAATTTTTCCAGTACTTATCGGCTGCTATATACTACAGAGGAAGTTGAGTTGTTCTTTTCTGTCTGACCACAGTGCTCTCTGCTGACAACTCTGTCCATGTCAGGAATTGTCTGGAGCAGGAGAGGTTTGCTATGGGGATTTGCTCCTACTCTGGACAGTTCCTGACATGGACAGGGGTGTCAGCAGAGAGCACTGTGGTCAAACAAAAAAAAACAACTCAACTTCCTCTATAGCATACAGCAGCTTGTATGCGGAGCTGCATCTCCAGTTTCAGAAACCTCTGGTTTCCGGGACTGGAGGCATGACGCGATCTCACTGCAGCACCTGCATTGTATGCGGAGCTGCATCTCCAATGCGGGTGCTGCAGCAAGATCGCGCGGGGTCCCAGCGGTGGGCCCCCGCGATCAGACATCTTATCCCCCATCCTTTGTATAGGGGATAAAATGTTAGATCCCGGAATAAATCTAAATTTTTTCCAGTACTTATCAGCTGCTATATACTACAGAGGAAGTTGAGTAGTTCTTTTCTGTCTGACCACAGTGCTCTCTGCTGACACCTCTGTCCATGTCAGGTACTGTCTAGAGCAGGAGAGGATTGTTATGGGGATTTTCTCCTACTCTGGACAGTTCCTGACATGGACAGGGGTGTCAGCAGAGAGCACTGTGGTCAGACAGAATAGAACAACTCAACTTCCTCTATAGCATACAGCAGCTGATAATTACTGGAAGGATTAAGATTTTTGAATATAGGTTATTTACAAATCTGTTTCACTTTCTTGCACCAGTTGGTTTAACCCCTTAACGTCGAAGGACGTAAATGTACGTCCTGGCGAGGTGGTACTTAACGCACCAGGACATACATTAACGTCCTAAGCATAACCGCGGGCATCAGAGCGATGCCCGGATCATGCGCGGCAGGTCCCGGCTGTTGATCGCAGCCAGGGACCCGCTGGTAATGGCAGACATCCGCGATCCCGTGGATGTCCGCCATTAACCCCTCAAATGTCGTTATCAATACGGATTACGGCATCTGCAGCATCGTGGTCACTTAAATGGATGATCGGATCGCCCGCAGCGCTGCCGCGGCGATCCGATCATCCAGCACGGCAGAAGGAGTTCCCCTCACCTGCCTCCGCTGCCTTCCGGGAGTCTTCTGCTCTGGTCTGCCTTCCCGCAGATCAGAGCAGAAGATGACCAATAATGCTGATCAGTGCTATGTCCTATACATAGCACTGAACAGCATTAGCAATCGAATGATTGCTATGAATAGTCCCCTATGGGGACTATTAAAGTGTAAAAATAAAAGTAAAAAATTAAAGTAAAAAAAAATTTGAAAAACCCCCTCCCCCAATAAAAACTTAAATTGTTCCATTTTCCCTATTTCACCCCCAAAAAGTGTTAAAAAATATTTTATATACATATTTGGTATCGCCGCATGCGTATATATCTGAACAATTAAAATAAAATGTTAATGATACCGTACGGTGAACGGCGTGAACGTAAAAAAAAAAAGCCCAAAATAGCTGCTTTTTTACAACATTTTATTCCACAAAAAATTTATAAAAAATGTATTAAAAGTTTTATATAAACAAATATGGTATCAATAAAAAGTATAGATCACGGTGCAAAAAATGAGCCCTCATACCACCGCTTATACGGAAAAATGAAAAAGTTATACCGTATATAATCGAGTATAAGCCGACCCGAGTATAAGCCGAGACCCCTAATTTCAACCCAAAATCCCAGGAAAAGTTATTGACTCGAGTATAAGGCTAGGGTGGGAAATACATCATGCCCCCTGTCATCATCCAGACCCGTCATTAACATCCTCATCATCATCACCGCCTGTCATCATCCAGACCCTCATCATCATCACCTGTCATCATCCCCTTGTCATCATCCCACACCCCCCCTTCATCATCCCCTTGTCATCATCCCACACATCCCCCTTCATCATCCCCTTGTCATCATCCCCACCCCCCTTCATCATCCCATTGTCATCATCCCACACCCCCCCCCCCTTCATCATCCCCTTGTCATCATCCCCACCCCCCTTCATCATCCCCTTGCCATCATCCCCACCCCCCTTCATCATCCCACACCCCCCCTTCATCATCCTCTTGTCATCATCCCCACCCCCCTTCATCATCCTCTTCTCATCATCCGCCCTCAGTGGTCTTCAACCTGCGGACCTCCAGAGGTTTCAAAACTACAACTCCCAGCAAGCCCGGGCAGCCATCGGCTGTCCGGGCTTGCTGGGAGTTGTAGTTTTGAAACCTCCGGAGGTCCGCAGGTTGAAGACCACTGCGGCCTTCGACATCATCCAGCCCCCTCTCACCCCCCTTTAGTTCTGTACAGTACTCACCTCCGCTCGGCGCTGGTCCGGTGCTGCAGGACTGTCCGGAGAGGAGGTGGTCCGGTGGGATAGTGGTTCCGGGCTGCTATCTTCACTGGGGGCGCCTCTTCTCCGTGCTGCGGGCCCGGAATAGAGGCGTTGTCTTGACAATGACGGAGAAGTACGTTGGCAATGAACGTACCTCTGCGTCGTTGTCAAGGCAACGTGACTATTCTGGGGCCGGGCCCGAAGCGCTTAGAAGAGGCCTCTCCGGTGAAGATAGCAGCCCGGAACCACTATCCCACCGGACCACCTCCTCTCCGGACAGTCCTGCAGCACTGGACCAGCGCCGAGCGGAGGTGAGTACTGTACAGAACTAAAGGGGGGTGAGAGGGGGCTGGATGATGTCGAAGGCCGCAGTGGTCTTCAACCTGCGGACCTCCGTAGGTTTCAAAACTACAACTCCCAGCAAGCCCGGACAGCCGATGGCTGCCCGGGCTTGCTGGGAGTTGTAGTTTTGAAACCTCTGGAGGTCCGCAGGTTGAAGACCACTGCGGGTGGAGAGTTCACTCGAGTATAAGCCGAGGGGGGTGTTTTCAGCACGAAAAATCGTGCTGAAAAACTCGGCTTATACTCGAGTATATACGGTAGGTCTTCAAAATAGGGGGATCTTAAACGTACTAATTTGGTTAAAAAGGTTTGTGAAGTGCAACAGTAATAGAAAATTATGTTATCATGGGTATCATTTTAATCATATTGACCCAAACAATAAATAACACATGTAATTTTTACCGTAAATTGTACGGTGTGAAAATAAAACCTTCCAAAATTAGCAAAATTGGGGTTTTCTTTTTAATTTCCCCACACAAATAGTATTTTTTGGGTTGCGCCATACATTTTATGGTAAAGTGAGTGATGGCATTACAACGGACAACTGGTCACGCAAAAAACAAGCCTGTGGTTGTGGATGAAAATATAAAAGAGTTATGATTTTTTGAAGGCGAGGAGGAAAAAACGAAAATTTAAAAATAAAATTGTCTGCTTCCTTAAGGCCCAAATGGACTGCATCCTTAAGGGGTTAAAAAAAATTCTACCAGAGTACCCTTTTAAAATCAGGCAGTAACTACAAATATGCCCCATTGTAATTCAAGTCTAAATCAGGTCTAATACTAAATTTTATTCAAAATGCAGACGCCAGTCAGAGTAACAGATTAAGACTAATAAGGGACATCTGTATGGGTGAGATTTTTTTTTCTTCTAATAGAAAACACCAATCTGTGAGCTGATGACGAACTTCATAAAAGCTATCATACTACCATTTCTGATAAGGTGACATAAATGTAGAGTACTGTAACAACTAGGGTAACTAAAGATTGTATGGTTAGGGGAAAACCGGAATCATTAAAACTCTACTTCTCCACCTGAGACACCATGGCCTCCCAGCTGCAACCTCCCTTTGTATCATTCCATTTTTCAAGTGCACCTATTGTCTAGTAGATTATTTGCTCTATCTTGGGTACGACATAAGTAGCATCTGTTAGCGTTCTTTTCCTAATGAAAATTTCAATTAGTTATTATGAGTACCCTGAAGTAACAAACACTTGTTCACATGAACCGGCAAAACACAGATGACCCAAAACCATATAATAGGGACATGTAAACAAAACGTAAACTTTAAAATAAAACTCCAGTTATTATAAAAGTTTTGATTGGTAAAATCCCTTAAGGCCTTGAAAAAGGAAGCATATGAAATCCAGCTCACCTTCTGCGTCTTGGACGGTGTGGGACAGCACCCAACCAACAACGGAGACGAGAGGAAGAAGTCCAGCACAGAAGTGCAAAGCCAGGAACTTTATTATTAAAATTCAATTTCAAGACATCATCACAGGCAATTTAGGTGTTTAACCCCTTCAGGACGGAGCCCATTTTGGCCTTAAGGACCGGAGCGTTTTTTGCACATCTGACCACTGTCACTTTAAACATTAATAACTCTGGGATGCTTTTAGTTATCATTCTGATTCCGAGACTGATTTTTCGTGACATATTCTACTTTAACATAGTGGTAAATTTTTGTCGATACTTGCATCCTTTCTTGGTGAAAAATCCGTAAATTTGATGAAAAATTTGAAAATTTAGCATTTTTCTAACTTTGAAGCTTTCTGCTTGTAAGGAAAATGGATATTACGAATACATTTTTTTTTGTTCACATATACAATATGACTGCTTTATGTTTGCATCATAAAATTGACGTGTTTTTACTTTTGGAAGACACCAGAGGGCTTCAACGGTCAGCAGCAATTTTCCGATTTTTCACAAAATTTTCAAACTCAGTATTTTTCAGGGACCAGTTCAGGTTTGAAGTGGATTTGAAGGGTCTTCATATTAGAAATACCCCATAAATGACCCCATTATAAAAACTACACCCCCAAAGTATTCAAAATGACATTCAGTCAGCGTTTTAACCCTTTAGGTGTTTCACACGAATAGCAGCAAAGTGAAGGAGAAAATTCACAATCTTCATTTTTTACACTCACATGTTCTTGTAGACCCAATTTTTGAATTTTTACAAGGGGTAAAAGGACAAAATTTTTACTTGTATTTGTAGCCCAATTTCTCTCGAGTAAGGACATACCTCATATGTCTATGTAAAGTGTTCGGCGGGCGCAGTAGAGGGCTCAGAATGGAAGGAGCGACAAGGGGATTTTGGAGTGTACGTTTTTCTGAAATGGTTTTTGGGGGGCATGTTGCATTTAGGAAGCCCTTATGGTGCCAGAACAGCAAAAAAAAACACATGGCATACCATTTTGGAAACTAGACCCCTCGGGGAATGTAACATGGGATAAAGTGAACCTTAATACCCCACAGGTGTTTCACGACTTTTGCAAATGTAAAAAAAAAAAATTTTTTTTTACCTAAAATGCTTGTTTTCCCAAAAATGTTTAATTTTTAAAAAGGGTAATAGCAGAAAATACCCCTAAAAATTTGAAGCCCAATTTCTCCCGATTCAGAAAACACTCCATATGGGGGTGAAAAGTGCTCTGCTGGCGCACTACAGGTCTCGGAAGAGAAGGAGTCACATTTGGCTTTTTGAAAGCAAATTTTTCTCTGGGGGCATGCCGCATTTAGTAAGCCCCTATGGTGCCAGGACAGCAAATAAAACCCCACATGGCATATCATTTTGGAAACTAGACCCCTCGGGGAACGTAACAAGGGGTTAAGTGAACCTTTATACCCCACAGGTGTTTCACGACTTTTGCATATGTAAAAAAAAAAAATTTTTTTACCTAAAATGCTTGTTTTCCCAAAAATTTACATTTTTTTAAAAGGGTAAAAGCAGAAAATACCCCCCAAAATTTGTAACACAATCCCGAGTATGGCGATACCCCATATGTGACCCTAAACTGTTGCCTTGAAATACGACAGGGCTCCAAAGTGAGAGCGCCATGCGCATTTGAGGCCTAAATTAGGGACTTGCATAGGGGTGGACATAGGGGAATTCTACGCCAGTGATTCCCAAACAGGGTGCCTCCAGCTGTTGCAAAACTCCCAGCATGCCTGGACAGTCAACGGCTGTCCGACAATACTGGGAGTTGTTGTTTTGCAACAGCTGGAGGCTCCGTTCTGGAAACAGTGGCGTACCAGACGTTTTTCATTTTTATTGGGGAGGGGAGGGGGGCTGTGTAGGGGTAAGTGTATATGTAGTGTTTTTTACTTTTTATTTTATTTTTTGGTAGTGTAGTGTAGTGTTTTTAGGGTACAGTCGCACAGGCGGGGGTTCACAGTAGTTTCTCGCTGGCAGTTTGAGCTGCAGCAGAAAGTTTGCGGCAGCTCAAACTTGCAGCCAGATACTTACTGTAATCCTCCGCCCATGTGAGTGTACCCTGTACGTTCACATTGGGGGGGGGGGGGGCATCCAGCTGTTGCAAAACTACAACTCCCAGCATGCCCGTTGGCTGTCGGTGACTGCTGAGAGTTGTAGTTTTGCAACAACTGTAGGCACACTGGTTATGTATCACTGAGTTTGTGACCTAACTCAGTGTTTCACAACCAGTGTGCCTCCAGCTGTTGCAAAACTACAACTCCCAGCATGTACAGTGCATGGTGTACATTGACTGCTGAGAGTTGGAGTTTGCAACAGCTGGAGGCACACCGGTCGTGAAACACTGAGTTAGGTAAAAAAAAAAAACTCTAAGTTTCACAACCAGTGTGCCTTCAGCTGTTGCAAAACTACAACTCTCAGCAGTCACCGACAGCCAACGGGCATGCTGGGAGTTGTAGTTATGCAACCAGCAGATGCACCACTACAACTCCCAGCATGCACTTTAGCTGTTTGTGCAAGCTGGGAGTTGTAGTTATACAACAGCTGAAGGTACACTTTTCCATAGAAAAAATGTGCCTCCAGCTGTTGCAAAACCATAAGTCCCAGCATGCCCATAAGGGAATGCTGGGAGTTGTGGTGGTCTGCCTCCTGCTGTTGCATAACTACAGCTCCCAGCATGCCCTTTTTGCATGAGGTCAGTCCCGCCGCCGCCGCTGCTCCTGGGGCCCCGATCCCAACATTGACGCCGGGGATCGGGGTCCCCGGCACCCGGGGTGCACATCCCGCACCTGCTCACGTCCTCCGGAAGAGGGGCGGAGCGGGTGCGGGAGTGACACCCATAGCAGGCGCCCTGATTTGTCGGCCGGTAATCCGGCCGACGAATCGGGGCGATCGTGAGGTGGCACCAGTGCCACCTCACCCCTGCAGGCTCTGGCTGTTCGGGGCCGTCAGAGACGGCCCCGAACAGCCCGTAATTCCGGGTCAACGGGTCACTGGAGACCCGATTGACCCGGAATCGCTGCAGATCGCTGGACTGAATTGTCCAGCGATCTGCGGCGATCGCCGACATGGGGGGGCATAATGACCCCCCTGGGCGATATGCCGGGATGCCTGCTGAACGATTTCAGCAGGCATCCGGCTCCGGTCCCCAACCGGCTAGCGGTGGGGACCGGAATTCCCACGGGCGTATGGATACGCCCTCAGTCCTTAAGGACTCGGAATGCAGGGCGTATCCATACGCCCTAAGTCCTGAAGAGGTTAAGGCATGAACACCCTTAGTCATACATTAAATAAAAACTACACAGTGACTCCTTAAATAATGATACAAGGGGAACACATAACATTCCAATGTGTGAATTTCCCACTATTAATGCTAAAAACGCATTAAAACACAACTGCTGACATGCCCTGTGAGTACCAAATGCACTAGGTGTAAATACTAGAAAAAGCATCAGTAAAAATTATGAAACAAAAAGAAATCAATAATGTAAAGTTACATCCTGGCGCTTATTTAATCCTAGAGGAGTCCATGTGGCAAGTTTAATAATCCAAAAAACTTCTCTATTGAGAAGCTTTTGTTTATAGTTACCACCCTTAATAGGCAGATTCACACGCTCAATAGCCTCAAGTTGCAGGCAGGAAAAATTTTCTGCATGTTTTTCCGCACAACATGTGGACACGGCCGATACTGCTGGAGTTTGCACTCAGTACATGATATTAGGTAAACAACATATTTACTATTACAATTGATATATTGCTTGATAGAATGAGTCTGACCTGTTGAATAGGAAACAAAATGTATCCATGATGACAAAACTGTACAGCACATCATAGTAAATAGTCCAGTTACTGCTATATTCCACTCCCTCCATAAGATGCATAAGAATATATTTTCTCCACCGATACTTCCACTTGTGGCAGGAATAGACTCATTGAATCAGAGCTTGTCCTCCTGGGTAGACAATTTATTGCAACCTCTTATTTTTCAGATACCTGGGTTCATCCAGGATACAAAACACTTACTGTCAGCCCTTGATACCATTTCATGGGGTGAAATTTTTTCCTGGATTATTATCAATGTAACTTTAACCATGATGTGGCATTGATGGCTTTAAAATGGTTTCTGTCTACCTACTCGACCTACCCCTGTGACCTGCAAGTGTAATCCGTTTTTGTGTTTTTGCATTTTTCAGTTTTAGGCACTGTTCAGACTTTGTTTTTATGTATTATATGTTTTCTGTGCTATTCTCCCTGGCTAGGGAATAGTTAATGGTAATAGCCAATAAGAACTCAGGTGGGGCTATTTAAACCAGAGCTCTGTTTCACTCTGTGTGGGTTATTTGATCTAATCTGACTATGTTATTAGTTTTACCTTTGCTATGTTTGTTTGTCTGAGTTTTAACTGTGGTTAATAGTCCTGTTTGTCATGTCTGTCGTGGTCTGTGTTTACACACAGCTATTTAAGTGTCTATTTAAAGTCAGCCCAGTCTAGCCTCTGGGCTGGTGATTGACTTCATGATATCCTGATTTGCTAACATGCTGGACATGCTGCTGTGGAGCTCTTGGTGAAACACTCTTTATTTAAGCTTTTAATCTACTATTTTGCTTTAGCATGCCCTTTGTATTTTCTGGTTTTAGCCATGGTTAGGTGGCATGCTTATAGTAGATTTTAATCTGTGTTTGTATAGTCGGTTTTAGGATTAGTATGTTCTTTTTGCTATGTGTCTGTTCACACTGAACACTCCACTAACAAAGTAGCCATTTATAATAAATCCAAGCAGACTACTGGCCAGCGGCACACTCACCAGTGTGGACAGGATGCTGGCCCAGTAGGAAAACAGAAATATAAAAACACAGAACTTCATAAGAACAGATGCATGGGAAAACAGTGTGAACAGACACATAGCATAAAGGATATACAAAGCCTAAAACAGACTATACAAAAACAGATTAAAATCCACTAAAAGCATGCCACCTAACCAAGGCTAAAACCAGAAAATACAAAGTGCATACTAAAGCAAAATAGTAGATTAAAAGCTCAAATAAAGAGTGTTTCACCAAGAGCTCCATGCAGCATGTCCAGCATCATAGCAAGTCAGGATATAATGAAGTCAATCACCAGCCCAGAGGCTAGACTGGGCTGACTTTAAATAGACACACCCTGGGAGCTATTGGCTGAAAATAACAGAGGTATTAACTATTCCGTGGCCGGGGAACATATAACTGTTCACACACAAGCAATCCAATAGCTGTGTGTGAACACAGACCACGACAGACATGACACTGATTGATAGAGTTTAGTATGCTTGGGTTTTTAGTAAATGTGTTTGTTTTTAGGACTATGTATGTCTGTTCTGCTTTAACCTTAGCTTATTCTGTGTTCACACTGTGAGTTTTGCTTGTATCTGTGCTCTGTTTTTAGGATTCCTGTTTAGAGTCTTGACACGTATTCCTTCATATTATGGAGTTTGGTTTTGTAATATTCCTGTTTGGTATCCTGACCTGTATTCCTCCATGTTTTGGAGTTTGACTTTTGAAGTTTTCCCTGGAGTCTGTACAGACTCATCCTGTTCTCAGTCTAGTGTTCCATGTATTATATTTCTGTTTCCTTCTAGGCCAGTATCCTGATTACACGGTGGAGTGTGCCCACTGGCTAGAAGTCTATTTGGAGTTAGTATTGTTGTCCCTTCATGTTTGGAGTGGGGAGTCTAGTTTGCTCTTTGTTCAGTGTCCAGTGTTCTATGTTTCCTGATCTGTTTAGTGTTTTATATTCAGTTCATCTGTTCATCCCCTGCTTCTCTTGGTTTCTGCTGTATACTTGTTCCATATATAGTCATGTTCATTTTTTCATATCTGCCTTTATCTTGATTCCGGTTTCTGAACTGTATGTTAGTACGCTATATCCTGCCCTGTTTGTATATTTATATCCTGTCTGGTTTATCTGGTTGTTTGGTTGTTTTCCCGTTATGTTTATGGCCTGACCCCAACAATGTACAGTATTTGTGTACCTTTACGTAAGTGCACTTTAGCGCAGGAAGGGACCGGCACGTGGTTGTCAATCCGCCATTTAGAGCGGAAGGGCCAGTAGGCAGAGAGTGTTTCTAGGGACAGCATAGGGCTCACACTCTCTGTCCACCCCGTCGGTCATGAAAGCAAGAATACGTAATTCTAACCACTGAGTTTTTACTTACACAAAACTTTTATATGTTTGATGATGATTTTTTCTTGCAGATCACAGGGGTGTCACTGGGTACTCGTTTCTCCCCATCGTTAGCTAACATATACATGTGTACAATATCTTTTCACATCATCTAATCCATATAAGTGTAATGTTATTTGGTACGGACATTATATAGATGATTTGATTTTCATTTGGGGAGTGGACGCCCAGTCTTTCCATCCCCCTCAAGCCATTAGAACGAGGAGGAATTGTACCACCCTAGACGCTTTCTCTAGTGAGATGGATAATATTGCAATATGGTTATCACATATAGGGTATACACAAACTTCATTAGATAGAGCCAGGAATATAGCCATTTCTAAGGACAGTTCTGGATTGCTTTCTTCATGTAAACCAGAGGATAATAGAAAAAAAAAAACACATCTAAACCAATAGTTTTTTCTTCTTCCTATAGTGTGAATTATTTGGCCATTTGTAAGATCATTAAAAATACATGCCAATCATCTTGGTTGGGCCTCAATATCAAAATGCTATGAAAGATGGTTATGGGTGTGTTGCTAAAAGAGCTCACACATTAGGTCAGATTTTGTCTCAGTCCCTTTTCTTGTGTCATGGACACTGTCAATGTATGTGCTGTACAGTTATGTCACCATCGAGAAATGTTGTTTCCTATTCAACAGGTCTATCAACCAATATATCAATTGTAATACTAAATATGTTGTTTACCCAATATCAATTGAAGTTGGCTTTTAATAATAAAGTTTCTGGTTTTGCACTTCTGCGCTGGACTTCTTCCTATTGTCTCCAAACCTCCAAAACATGTAATTTTTTTTTTTGTCTGCCTGGATCTATTTTACAGTTTTTGGAATAAAGTTGGAACATTTTTAACACATCTCATTGGAGTGCTGGATTTCCTCCATTTGGAGTTTGTGCATGGTTTCAAAACCCCATAAGACACCATTGATGGCAGGGCTTAAAAGGGTTGTCCAGGGAACTGAACTTTTCAGACACTTATTGCCGATCCATGGACAGGGGATAAGTGTCTGATTGCCGGAGAACCCCAGAACCCCGGCTACTTGAAAGTCCTCTAGGCACTCCAGCCCACACCTTCCTTAATGACTGCAAGTGACGGCCTGCTCAGCCAATCACCAGCTGTTTCAGGACATCGCTGTGGCTTGTGATTGGCTGGGTGGGCCATCACTTACGTTCATCCAGAAATTTGGGGGTTGCGCTGCTCAGAGGGCCCTGTACAGGAGATTGTGGGGGTTTTTAGCTGTAAAAATCCTAGCATTCAGGATATCCCATATCCTATGGATAAGTGTCTAAAAAATAAAGCTCCATGGACTACCCTTTAAAGAGGTTGTTCAGGATTAGATAAAAGTATCTGCTTTTTCTTTCAAATAGACCCACTTTGCTAGAGGTTGTATCTAGTATTGCAAATTAGTCTGAGTCACATGGGAGAATTGGACAAAGGTTTAAAAGTAGTTAAATTCAACAATGCGTCACTTCCTGCTGACTTTATGCAATATGCACCTGAAAATTATTCTGCACCACATGCATGTGAATGGGGTTTTGTGAATTCTGCAGATGTTCGGATGCTACAGAAAACTCCCACACAGGAAATAAATCCACAAAAATAAGCATGCTACTTATAGAAATGGATTCTGCATGGTATATTAGGGTGCATACACAACATGTTTTAACAATACAGTTCCCATATCAGGTTTTTGATGAAAAACTGATTCCTCAAAACTGGACTAAATTAACTGTATTAAAACATGTGTACAAATTTTAACCCATATACGGTTAAAAACTGTATATGGTTTAAAAAATTATGTCCGGTTGCATCCGTTTTTTAAGAACAAAAATGTATAAGTTTTTAACTTTTCACTCCATTTTGAATAAAGTTTCACTTGTTTGATTGAAATTCCAAGAAAAAAAAACTGTACAAAGTCAAAAATCGTATGGTGAAAACTGGATGGAACCGTACGTACCAACAGTTCTGTTCGGTTCCCATTGAATCCCATGTTTTAAAAAAACCTATACGGTTTGATACAGTTTTTCACCCAGACCAAAAACCGTGGTAGGCTACGGTTTTGGGTACGGGAAAAAAACTGACAAAACCGTACAGGATGCAAAAACGGACACAACCAGATTGCAGTGTCCCTCTGTGAGTTGCTGTAATACATTATTTTGCTTTAGCAGGTGAAGTGGAGCAAACTCCTATATATGGTCAGGGTACCAAATGGCCTGATCCCTGTATAACATAATATCACAGAGGGATTTGGGGAAGCTGAAGATGTGGCAAATTAAATTTAATGTGGATAAATGTAAGGTTATACATTTGGATCATTAAAACTAAATGTACAATTATGTGATAAATAACAACATTAGTTAAAAATGGGGGGGTACTGGTGGACAGTAAACTCAACTTTAGTGATCAGTGCCAGGCAGCGGCTGCCAAGGCTAGCCAAAGAGGCTCTTGACAAGGACATAATTTTGCCTCTGTATAAATCATTAGTCAGACCACATACAGAGTATTGTGTACAATTTTGGGCGGGTGCATTTAACTCCTTAAGGATTTAGGGCGTACCTGTACGCCCTATGCCCGGTGTTTAAAACGGGTTCACGCCGTGACCCCGCATCACACCGGGTCGGTCCCGGCTGCTAATCATAGCCGGGACCCTGGGCTAACAGCGCGCGGCATCGAACATTGTGCCGCGCGCTATTAACCCTTCAGACGCGGTGATCAAAGTTGACCGCCGCGTCTGAAATTGAAAGTAAATGCTTGCCGGCAGCTAAGTCGGGCTGATCAGGAGATCGCGATAAAATCGCGATGTTCCGATCAGCTGGGACGCAGGCAGAGGTCTCCTTACCTGACTCCACGGCGTCCGATCGTCGATTGATTGCTCCAAGCCTGAGCTACAGGCTTGAGCAATCAAGCCCCTATCTGACTGTTCCGTGCAAAGCTACGGCTTTGCAGGGATTAGCATAGGAGATCAGTGTGTGCAGTGTTATAGGTCCCTATGGGAGCTATAGCACTGCAAAAAAAAGGTCATTTAACCCCTTCCCTAATAAAAGTTTGAATCACCCCCCTTTTCCCATAAAAAAAAACTGTGTAAATAAAAATAAACATATGTGGTATCCCTGCATGCGAAAATGTCCGAACTATAAAAATATATCATTAATTAAATCGCACGGTCAATGGCGTGCGTGCAAAAAAATTCCAAAGTCCAAAATAGTGTATTTTTGGTCACTTTTTATATAATGAAAAAATGAATAAAAAGCGATCAAAAAGTCCGATCAATACAAAAAATGGTACCGATAAAAACGTCAGAACACGGCGCAAAAAATTAGCCATCATACCGGCCCGTACGTGGAAAAATAAAAAAGTTATAGGGGTTAGAAGATGAGAATTTTTAGTTATTTAGTTATGATTTTTTTCCGAAGTACAACAATATCCAACCTATATAAGTAGGGTATCATTTTAACCATATGGACCTACAGAATAAAGATAAAGGTGTTATTTTTGCCGAAAAATGCACTGCGTAGAAACGGAAGCCCCCAACATTTACAAAATGACATATTTTCTTCAATTTTGTCGCACAATGAATTTTTTTTCCGTTTCACTGTGGATTTTTGGGTAAAATGACTAATGTCTCTGCAAAGTAGAATTGGTGGCGCAAAAAATAAGCCATCATATGGAATTTTATGTGCAAAATTGAAAGCGTTATGATTTTTAGAAGGTGATGAGGAAAAAATGAAAATGCAAAAGCGGAAAAACCCTGCGTCCTTAAGGGGTTAAAAAAACAAACTGACATTACTTTTAAACCTTTGCCCCTCTAATTTAAAACTATGTCCTCTTGTGGTAGTTTTTATTCTTTTAAATATCCTCTCCTCCTTTACCGTGTTGATTCCCTTTATGTATTTAAAAGTCTCTATCATATCCCCTCTGTCTCTTCTTTCTTCTATACATGTTAAAGTCCTTTAACCTTTCCTGGTAAGTTTTATCCTGCAATCCATGTAGTAGTTTAGTATCTTCTCTGAACTCTCTCTAGAGTATCTATACTCTTCTGGAGATACGGCCTCCAGAACTAATATATAAGAGCCACTTGACAGATGTCACATCTCTTTTTCTACCTTATAAGCAAAGCTTCATAATCTTAAATGGTGTCTGTCATTAGTAATAAAACTGTATATGTCATAGATTTGCCTATTGGAATTAGCTTTCTAATATAAGTCTTCATAAAATTTTTAAAGGGGTACTACCTTGGAAAACTTTTTTTTTTATTCAACTGGTGCCAGAAAGTTAAACAGATTTGTAAATTACTTCTATTTAAAAATCGTACTCCTTCTAGTACTTTTTAGGGGCTGTATACTTCAGAGGAAATGTTTATCTTTTTAGATTTCTCTTATGTCACAACCACAGTGGTCTCTGCTGACCTCTGCTGTCCATTTTAGGAACTGTCCAGAGCAGCATATGTTTGTTATGGGGATTTTCTCCTGCTCTGGACAGTTCCTAAAATGAACAGTAGAGGTCAGCATATTATACAGCCCCTAAAAAGTACTGGAAGGATTCATATTTTTTAATAGAAGTAATTTACAAATCTGTTTAACTTTCTGGCACCAGTTGATTAAAATAAAAAGTTTTCCACTGTAGTACCCCTTTAACCTTTATGTGTTAAATTAACCCCTAGTTTGGCCACCAAGGGTCCTCCTCCTGGTCCTGCCTGTAGATTTTCTCCTGTAGTAGTCTGGCAGAGACAAAAGTCAGGAAATGCAGGTGGGACCTCAGCTCAGCACTTTGTATAGAGTGTACAGTAGAGTTCAGAGAGCTGAGGAAGGTATGTGAGTTCTCATCCAATCACAGCCCATCTCACACTGTACTGCTCTCTGTTGTTGGTTGAAGAGTGAGGGAGAAAGTTCTCCCCAGCAGGGCTTCAGATGATGTCACTCGTGTTGGGAAATGCCCCTTCTCAGTCTGTGGAGCTCACTGAGACAGAGCAGACGATACAGATCAATATCAAGGCATAAAACTATAAAATAATAAAAGTAAAGGCAGGCAGTGTTTTTTTTTTTTTTTATGATGGGGGAATGAACTGGGAGGATAAAAAAATGTATTAAGCTCATCACAGGTACTCTTTAACTATTATAGGAGGGAAAGAGTCCGAGTCCATGTCAGGAACAGGTCCAGAGCAAGAGCAAATCCCCATAGCAAACCTCGTCTGCTCTGGACAGTTCCTAACATGGACAGAGCTGTCAGCAGAGAGCACCATGGACAGACAAAAAAGAAATTCAAAAAGAAATGAACTTCCTCTGTATTATACAGCAGCTGATAAGTACTGGAAGGATTAAGATTTTTTAATAGAAGTCATTTACAAATCTGTTTAACTTTCTGTCTCCAGTTGATTTAAAAAAATGTTTTCCACCGGAGTACCCCTTTAATGTTGTTTATGAATAGGAGATGTTTTTATCTTTATCTCCAATTAACCCTATTTTTGCCCATTTCTTTCATACTCTGGCGCTTAGCTGTTTTTAGGTGTTACAGGATATGTTGTGGCCTCCTGGATTTGATGTTATGTAGATGAAAAGCTGTTCTTTTTTACTGTCTTCTCCATTCAAATATAATGGTTCTTGCTGTGCTTCAGGGAACATTATGAGTATACTTGTGATGAGTGGCTGAGAGGAACTGCGTCATAATCATCACCTGGACCAGTGTTTCCCAACCAGGGTGTCTCCAGCTGTTGCAAAACTACAACTCCCAGCATGCCCGGACAGCCTAAGGCTGTCCGGGCATGCTGGGAGTTTTAGTTTTGCAACAGCTTGGGGCACCCTGTTTGGGAAACACTGACCTAAACGCTGTACACACAAACACACGTGCTTTACATACAAAAAAAATAAATATATCACACTTGATATTCCCACAAGTGTAAAGCCTCATTAGGCTGTATTTGTGAGAGGGGTGGTAGAATCTCCACCCCCCTGCACGTCAAGGCAGCACATAAGGGGTTGTGGGCGGGGGCAGGGGTATATAATGCCCCTGTTTCCTATCGGTGGGGCGTTCGTGATGTTTTGCGGATGGGAGCAGGTCACAGTGTGCTTCTGCGCTACGGTATCCGGCGTTCGTATCTCCCGCCATCAGTGAGCACCTCCCTCAATGCGAGCAGTAAGGACGCTGCTGTTCCGGGCAGTCGCTCGGGCCACAGAGGTATAGTTAGTTACATTATGTGTGCGGTGTCTGGGTTGGTAAGGCTCCAGATCGACGGATGGCGCACAGTCTTGCGGGGGACACTTGCGGGCTGCCGCCGTTTCCCTGGTAAGTGTCGGGCTCCGCCTCGAGTGGCGGCCGGGGGGGGGGGGGGGGGTTTGGGGTTTTTAGTTGGCAGTCAGCTTCTGAGCCGGACTCCCTGGTACGCAGCGGACGCATGATGGCAGTTTCCATTGCACGGCTATTTCTGGGCATTGAAACTTCCCTGACACTCTTGGAACTCTGCGGGCTGCACTCTCTCTTTGCTTGGTGGGTCATAGTATGCCATAGGTGCAGTAGCTTAACCTCTTCAGGACACAGAGCGTATGGATATGCCCTGCATCCCGAGTCCTTAATCCATACCCGTGGGAAATCCGGTCCCCACCGCTAGCACCGCAATCATTCAGCAGGCACCCTGGCACATCGCCCAGGGGGGTCCTGAGACCCCCCCCCCCCCATGTCGGCGATCGGAGAAAATCGCATGTCAATTCAGACATGCAATTTTCTCCATTTCCGGGCTGATCGGGTCTCTGGTGACCCGATCACCCGGAAAATAGGGCTGATCGGAGTTGTAAGCAACAGCCCCGATCAGCCTAAAGGATAGGAGTGAGGTCACAAAGCTGCGATCTACTCCTATCCCCTGGAATTAGTCAGAACGGAGTTCTGACCAATGGCAGCGCAGGACAGGGGGCCTGGGGACCTGGGATCTTCGCTGGAGCCTGCAGGATCCTGATCAGGTAGGGAATCGACAGTGGGGGGGGGGGGGGGGAGGGGAATTGAAAGTGAAAGTAAATCGATCTTTACTGTGGCAACCACTAGGGGGGCCAAACTGCAACTCCCAGCATGCCCAGAGAGCCAAAGGCTGTCTGGGCATGCTGGGAGTTGCAGTTTTGCAACATCTGGAGGGTCACAGTTTGGAGACCACTGTTACAGTGGTGCCCAAACAGTAGCCCTCCAGATGTGGCCAAACTACAACTCTCAGCATGCCTCGACTGCCCAGGCATGCTGGGAGTTGTAGTTCTGTAACATCTGTCCCTTCAGATTTAGCAATTTTCATGACATTTTTGAAAATTGCTGCTCTACTTTGAAGCCCTCTAATTTTTTCAAAAAGCAAAAATATGTCCATTTTATGATGCCAACATAAAGTGGACATATTGTATTTTTGAAGAAAAATAAAATGTATTTGGAATATCCATTTTCCTTACATTTAGAGAGCTTCAAAGTTAGAAAAATGCAAAATTTTAAAAATTTTCATGAAATTTTGGGATTTTTCACCAAAAAAGGATGCAATTAACGCCGAAAATTTACCACCAAAATAAAGTAGAATATGTCACGAAAAAACAATCTCAGAATCAGAATATTTGGTAAAAGTGTTTTCGCGTTATTAATTTGTAAAGTGACGGTGGTCATAATTGCGAAAAAGGGCTCAGTCCTTGAGGTGAAAAAGGGCTGCGTCCTTAAGGGGTTAAGCAAAGAGTGGTTCGTGCTTAGCTCATTATTGTGCATACGTAGCATTTGCATCATGCATCAAATCATTGTGTTCCATACTATGCATTTCCATAGCTTTCATACCAGAACATGTGTACTGTGCATTCACCCCTTCTCATTCACTCATAGGGGGAGACATATAAAACTCATTCATGCTGTGCCTTACGGCCTCCTTTTTTAATATCTCAGACAGGTGCTGGTCGGGTAACCAGCAAACCGGCATACTGTATTGTAGTGTGCATATATGAAGTATGCGCTAGGATGTACAGGCACTGGAGGTAGTTTGCAGTCGGTTGTTTTAAGTCTGTGGAGGTATATAGATTTGTGTATACCCTGGTTAAAAAAAAAAAGTGGCTGTATATGTGTATGTATATCGTACATAGTGTGGGTGCTGTGCAGGTGCTCTTAGCATATGGCATTTGTGCTGTACAGCTATACTTTACACGCGGTAATTGGGATGTTTATAGCATATTTAAATAAGTGGGACTTGCGCTCTTAGCATGCATACTGTACTCGCGCCATTGCATGTCACAAGACTTAGGTTCATAGCATATATTCGGGATTTACGCTCATAGAATTTATACGGTACATACATAGCACTCATGCGGTACACACTGTGCATAGTACTCAATACGGTACACACGGTTCATAGCATTCATACGGTACATGCACTCTTAGCGTTTCATTCTGCACACACGTGCCTAGTATCTATTCTTCATTCACGCATTTGTACTGCACGGACACTCAAAAAAAAAACACAATCCATTACGCTAAAGCCATTTAAAATAGCCACATCAGGGCACACACTTCCTGATGCATGCCGCAAATAGAGGTACAACTAATCAAATTAGTTGAATTACCGTTACAAGCATGTGGCATGGTGTCATATTGTTCAATGCGCTCATGGCTTTCATACTGTTCATACATTCATGGCATTCATACTGTTCACATGCTCATGGCTTTTCATACTGTTCATACGCTCACGGCATTTACACTGACCATACACTCACAGCATTTATACTGTTCATACGCTCATGGCTTTCTTTCACTCATGGTTTTTTATACTGTTTGCTTGCTGTTCTACGCTCATGCCACTGGTATTGCTCGCTTGTTCATGGCATCTATGCTGTGCGTACACTCAGGGTGTTTTTGCGCATGGCATTTACAGTCTGCATGTCATGGCTATGCATTGTTGGGTGCTCATGGTATTCATTCGCTCATGGAACGCACTATCGACATGATTGTGACATTCATGCTGGTCATAAGCCATAGCAGTTATACTGTCTTTACGCTCGTGCCAGTTATACTCTGCAAACACTCATGGCATTCATGCTGCCCATACGCTTGGTATACATACTGATCGCATGCCCATAATATTCATACTGTTCACACACCCACGGGTTTGCTGTTATATGCACATGGCATTTTGCACCATTCATATGATCATAACACACATACTGGTCATACACTCACGTCATCAATACTGTTGCACACACCCATGGCTGTTATACTGTTCATAAGCTCATGGTATCTATAGTGGTCATACGCTCATCGCATTTACATATGTTCATGGCATCATCACTGTGTTTATTAACCATACTGTTTCACACGCTATTAGCATTTTTCACGGTCATTTGCTCATGGCTTGCACACGGTTCATACACGCAGTTATACTGTCCATATGCAATGGCTTTTATTTTGATCATACGCTAATGGTATTCATACCGCTCATCCGCTCATTGCATTAACACGGACACATGCTCTTGGCATTGACATTACACCTATGCTATTCGTACAGTTCATACGCTCATAGCATCCATACCGTGTTCATTTGTCCTTAGCTCTTACTGTGTCATATGCTCACGGTTCTAATGTTCATAAGCCAACCATAGTATTCCATGGTACACATGGCTTTGCTGATCATGCACTATGGTTGTTCACACATCCATTGCTTTTCATGCCACACAGGCACTCTTGACGCGGGACTGGTTGTGCGTGTGTGGTGCTTTGTTTCTCTGTGTTCCATGTGCCCCGGGCATTCGGGTTGTTCGGACACTCATGGCATCACTGCCATGCGAAGGTGCATGGCATTGGTAAGCTGGTAGTGTTGGTGGGGTGTATATGCTCATAGTATTCATTGTACATGGTGGGTGCTTCTATGCAGTGTATGCAGATATAGTACACATACGCGCATACCATCATATGGCTCATACGCTTATAACTACACTGTGCCCACGCTTGGGGCTTACGTTATAGTTTTCCCATGACTGCCAAAGTTAGGTCATATGGACATAGGCCGTCTTTTTCTTGTCACGCCTGGCACGTCTGCAGGGGGGAGGCACCACACAGGTCATTGTCACTGACACACCTTCAGAGCAACAACATTACGATACACAGGTGGTTGTTTACCCGTTATACCTGCCACATTGCAGGGGGAGGCACAACACTGGTTCTTGTTACTGACACACCTTCAGAGCAATAACATCATGAAACTAGGTGGTTGTTTACCTCTTATGCCTGCCACGTCTGCAGGGGAGGCACCATGCAGGTTATTGTTACTGACACTCCTCCAGTGCAATAACAGTTCGACACATAGGCGGTGGTTTCCTGATAGGCCTGCCATGTCTGTAGGGGGAGGCACCATGCAGGTTATTGTTACTGACACGTCTTCAGAGCAATAACATCACGACACATAGGTGGTTGTTTACCTGTTATGCCTGTCACGTCTGCAGGGGGAGGCACCACGCAGGTTATTGTTACTGACACGTCTTCAGAGCAATAACATCACGACACATAGGTGGTTGTTTACCTGTTATGCCTGCCACATCTGCAGGGGGGGCACCACGCAGGTTATTGTTACTGACATGTCTTCAGAGCAATAACATCATGAAACTAGATGGTTGTTTACCTCTTATGTCTGCCACGTCTGCAGTTACTACAGTTACTTCTCCAGTGCAATAACAGTTCGACACATAGGTGGTGGTTCCCTGATAGGCCTGCCATGTCTGCAGGGGGAGGCACCATGCAGGTTATTGTTACTGACACATATTCAGAGCAATAACATCACAACACATAGGTGGTTGTTTACCTGTTATGCCTGCCATGTCTGCAGGGGGAGGTACCACGCAGGTTATTGTTACTGACACGTCTTCAGAGCAATAACATTATTACATATAGGTGGTTGTTTACCAAGCATGCCTGCCACATCTGCAGGGGAGGTATCACGCAGCTAATTGTTACTGACACGTCTTCAGAGCAATAACATTACGACATACAGGTGGTCCTTTACCTGTCATGCCTGCCATGTCTGCAGGGGGAGGTACCACGTAGGTTATTGTTACTGAAACGTCTTTAGAACAATAATGTTATGACACATAGGTGGTTTCTTTACCTGTTATGCCTGCCACATCTGCAGGGGGAGTTTCCCCGCAGGCTATTGTTACTGACACGTCTTCAGAGCAATAACATTTCGACATAGGTGTTTGTTATCCTTTATGCCTGCCACGTCTGCAGGGTAAGGCTCATGCAGGTCTACATTACTGACACACTCTCAAAGCAATAGACAATGGATATTCCGGATGCCTACCATATTGGCAAGAGGAGGCAGCACAGGTTCTGGTCACTGACATTTTTCAGAGCAAGAGCAACTCGTCATATACATGGGGTCACCATTTATGACAACATGTCTGCCAGGGGATATACCATGCTGGTTTGTCATCCAACTGCGGACCAATATATGGAGGGTTATTTAAACCAATTCACCAAAAGATCACCGAAGTGATCCACTAATTCCCTATATTTCCCATATATTTGTTGAAAGGTATAATCTTTATTAATTTCAAAACACCAACAAAAAAGGAGTTAAAATTGCAGTGTATCTCTCCTCCTGTATTATTAGTTATCTGTGCCAGCCAGGCATCACCTATTATCTACCTGTGTGTACCTGCAGTGTACACACGGTTAATGGAGGAGTCTACACTGTATATTAAAAAACCTGTCCTATGCCCCCCTCGACATGTTTCGCCGCAAGACGCGGCTTTGTCAAGAGGCTTAGGGGCACTGAATGAAAAAGCGCCAAAACAGGGGTTAAATAACCTCCTATTGTGACATCATGGTGGGGTGATATCCACTTCTGATTGGTGGGACACCATCCCATCCAATCATCCTCTATTTAATTGATGGACATTTCCATGCGCCTATTGCTGCTCTCATAGTTCAACCAATCCGCATAGTTGTTTATTGGTTGCCTCGGTAATGCATCACATGATTGCTGCGTCATGATCTCAGAGCCGATGTTCACATCCGCCTCCTGCGCTATGACCCCTGCGCGAGCTCTTGTACCAGCGCCGATATCCACATCCACTTCCTGCGCCGTGACCCCTGCGCGAGCTCTTACACCAGCGACCGTACCTTACTGTCGGAGCTGCGCAGTTCTATATGCGCGGGGACTTAGTCTCCACGGGCATTTCCAAATAGATATAATAATCAGTCACTATGTAATTTCATATGCGCCAGAATTTTTCTATATAAGGGCTGCATGATGTAATCTGCGCACATACTTGGTCTTTCATAGTGCTCCATGTTGATAGGGATAAGCTCCAATAAAATACATTATTGCTCTATATGATATTCTACATTATTCTATATTGTATATTATTATCACCATAGAAGTAGCTAGTGATAATTAAAAGGCAGCATATTGGTCCATCATGGTTAGTTCATCTACAATTCCCTCCCTGATGTCACTTCGGCAAGGTGTTTAATAATTGTGTTGATAAATGTACACGATGTTATATACATTATGGCAGCTATTCTAAATGAATGCTGAGAAGGTAAATCCCTCATTGAGTCCATTAGGGCTCAGGCTTTTAAGTCGCTGTATCCATCTTGCTTCTTCACGGAGTAATTTCTTATCTAAATTGCCTCTTCTGGGGCCCAATGTCATCTTGATTAGTCCCCAAAATTTAAGGGTCTGTATATCACCTCTATGAAAATTTCTAACATGTCTCGCCAGTGGGGTATCAGTCCCGGTGCGGATAGTGCTGAGATGTTGTGATATCCGTCTTCTCAGTTGCTGTGTGGTTTTGCCCACATATAGCTTACCACATCCGCACTGGGCAATATATATTACTCCAGAAGTCTGGCAGTTGATAAAATCCCTAATAACATATTTCTTGTTGTCAATTGGGTTAACAAATTCTTTCATCCTAGGCAGGAATCCACAAAAGGTACACTTCCCACAGGGATGGGACCCTTTTATTGTAGACTTGAGCCATGTTCTTTCAGTTTTTTCAACATAGAGGCTGTGAACCAGATGTTCTCTGATATTTTTCCCTCTCCTATATGTGATCGAAGGAAAAGGGGGGATGACATCTCTCAGATCATTGTCTGCCTGTAGAATAGGCCAGAATTGACGTAAAATATTCATTACCTGACGACTATTCTCGTCAAAAGTGCCAATACATCGTACCGTCTTAGTTATTGTTCCCGTTGTCTGTTTACTTTTCAGTAGCTCCTGTCTTGGGGTGTCACGAGCCCTAGCGAAGGCTCTATGAAGAACCTTCTTAGGATACCCCCTACTGATAAATCTGTTGTATAAAGTCCTGCATTCCCGTAGGAATGCTTCATCTGTGGAGCTGTTTCTCTTGGCTCGCAAGTATTGTCCCACGGGGATGCCTCTCTTGAGGGGGGCAGGATGATGACTGCCCCACTCAAGAAAGCTATTGGTAGACGTGGGTTTCCTATATATGCATGTTTGGACGCTGCCATTGGGCTGCAGAGAAATCTGTAGGTCAAGAAAGTTGATGGTGGTCTGGTGAATTTCTGAAGTAAAAAACATCCCTATTGTATTGTTATTAAGTGTAGTGACAAATTGCTGGAATAGTGCTTCTGTGCCGTCCCAAAATAATAAAACATCATCAATAAATCGTGCCCAAAATAAAATGTGCGAGGTATACTGGAGATGGGTGTCTGTGAATACAATGGTGTCTTCCCACCACCCTAAGAAAAGATTTGCAAAATTAGGTGCACATGCCGTGCCCATTGCTGTGCCTTTGTGCTGTAAATAAAAGTGACCATCAAAAATAAAATAATTGTGTGTGAGTAAAAAGTGAAGGAGTGACAAAATAAATTGATTGTGCTCAATAAATTGTGTTCCTCTCGTGTTCAGGAAGTATTCAACCGCCTTTAGGCCCAATTCATGTTTTATGTTAGTATACAATGCCTCGACATCGAGACTCGCCACATATGTATTTGGTGGAAAAGAGATTTCCTGCAGTCTAGATACAGCGTCCCCTGTATCCCTAACATAAGACGGTAAGGCTTGGACAAATGGAGTTAACATCTGGTTCACATATTGACTAATTCCCTCCGTGAGATTTTCATTTCCCGATACAATTGGACGTCCTGGGATAGGTATTTTTCTTTTATGTATCTTAGGTAATGCATACATTGTTGCTATAGTAGGCTTCACATTCAACATATACCTAAATTCATCTTCAGTGATCAATCCATTATTTTTCGCCTCCGTAAGTATCAGTCTCAGTTCATTTAGGAATCTCTCAGTGGGGTTGGATTCAAGACGTCGATATGTTGTTTCATCCCGGATTAGTCGTCGGACCATATCCAGGTAATCATCTTTATTCATAATCACTATATTCCCCCCCTTATCGGAGGGCTTAATGATTATGTCCTGATTTTCTTCCAAATCACGTAATGCTTTATTCTCCTCACAGGTAAGATTTTGGTTTCCCCTCTTCCTAGGTCTCAACTCTTCCAATTTGGTACTAACCATCTGTACAAAGATGTTAATATTATCGAATTGTGTAAAATTGGGTGTTGTTCGACATCTAGGTTTTAAATCCGAAAAAGGTGGACTGGGTCTCCTTGTACCACTTTCACCTTCCTCTAGTAGTTCATAAAGATCACTCACCACTTGATTATCCAACCTTGCCTCTATATCACTGTCACGTGATTTGTGCACTTTGTGCAGAGCAAGTTTCCTTGCGAACAGATTAATATCCTTAATCCATTCGAAGGAATCAAATTGTGGTGTAGGTGTATAGGATAGTCCCTTTTTCAACAGCTTAATCTGATCCTTAGTGAGGATATATGATGAAAAATTGCATATCTGCATCTCATCCTTCTTCTCCTCATCTAGTTTTTCTTGTTGGACGGATACGCCCATTTGTCCCTGTCCCTCAACTGGACGCCTTCCCCTAAAAAAAGGGGGGATATGTTTGGATTCTGGCCTCCTGACATAATTTGTGCTGCCGTGGTTGTTATAGATGGCTGTATCAAAGGTGTAAACTGTAAGGCAGACGAATAAGATGTAATGGAGGCGGATCCCTCTCCATTTCGATTTATTGTTGGTATCGGCATATTGGGAGGCATTTCTGTTTGTATGGGACCTCCTTGTTGAGGAGCACCCATTTGTATTGGTCCTGTCTGTTGGGGGTGAACTGTACTTCCTCCCCATTGTTGTTGAGGGAAGCTAATAGGATTCGATAAATTATTATTAGCTGTATGGGGGTTGGTCACTATGCCACCTTGTTGTGTCTGATACTGGATAATACCCTGTGCTTGTGATTGAGGGTACTGGTAGTTATGGTTATTGAATCCCTGATGTTGATTAGGATTTTTAGATCCTCTATATCCAGTCTTTGTTACGCCGAGCGCTCCGGGTCCCCGCTCCTCCCCGGAGCGCTCGCTTCACTCCCTCCGCTGCAGCGCTCCGGTCACGTCCTCTGACCCGGGGCGCTGCGATCCCGCTGCCAGCCGGGATGCGATTCGCGATGCGGGTAGCGCCCGCTCGCGATGCGCACCCCGGCTCCCCTACCTGACTCGCTCCCCGTCTGTTCTGTCCCGGCGCGCGCGGCCCCGCTCCCTAGGGCGCGCGCGCGCCGGGTCTCTGCGATTTAAAGGGCCACTGCGCCGCTGATTGGCGCAGTGGTTCCAATTAGGGTTTTCACCTGTGCACTTCCCTATATTACCTCACTTCCCTTGCACTCCCTTGCCGGATCTTGTTGCCTTAGTGCCAGTGAAAGCGTTCCTTGTGTGTTCCTTGCCTGTGTTTCCAGACCTTCTGCCGTTGCCCCTGACTACGATCCTTGCTGCCTGCCCCGACCTTCCGCTACGTCCGACCTTGCTTCTGCCTACTCCCTTGTACCGCGCCTATCTTCAGCAGCCAGAGAGGTGAGCCGTTGCTAGTGGATACGACCTGGTCACTACCGCCGCAGCAAGACCATCCCGCTTTGCGGCGGGCTCTGGTGAAAACCAGTAGTGGCTTAGAACCGGTCCACTAGCACGGTCCACGCCAATCCCTCTCTGGCACAGAGGGTCCACTACCTGCCAGCCGGCATCGTGACAGTAGATCCGGCCCTGGATCCCGCTGAAGTTCCTCTGCCAGTTGTCGCTGACCTCACCACGGTGGTCGCCCAGCAGTCACAACAGATAGCGCAACAAGGCCAACAGCTGTCTCAACTGACCGTTATGCTACAACAGTTGCTACCACAGCTTCAGCAGTCATCTCCTCCGCCAGCTCCTGCACCTCCTCCGCAGCGAGTGGCCGCTCCTGGGATACGCTTATCCTTGCCGGATAAATTTGATGGGGACTCTAAGTTTTGCCGTGGCTTTCTTTCCCAATGTTCCCTGCATCTGGAGATGATGTCGGACCTGTTCCCCACTGAAAGGTCTAAGGTGGCTTTCGTAGTCAGTCTTCTGTCCGGAAAAGCCCTGTCATGGGCCACACCGCTCTGGGACCGCAATGACCCCGTCACTGCCTCTGTACACTCCTTCTTCTCGGAAATCCGAAGTGTCTTTGAGGAACCTGCCCGAGCCTCTTCTGCTGAGACTGCCCTGTTGAACCTGGTCCAGGGTAATTCTTCCGTTGGCGAGTATGCCGTACAATTCCGTACACTTGCTTCAGAATTGTCCTGGAATAATGAGGCCCTCTGCGCGACCTTCAAAAAAGGCCTATCCAGCAACATTAAAGATGTTCTGGCCGCACGAGAAATTCCTGCTAATCTACATGAACTTATTCACCTAGCCACTCGCATTGACATGCGTTTTTCTGAAAGGCGTCAGGAACTCCGCCAAGATATGGACTCTGTTCGCACGAGGCGTTTCGTCTCCTCGGCTCCTCTCTCCTCTGGTCCCCTGCAATCTGTTCCTGTGCCTCCCGCCGTGGAGGCTATGCAGGTCGACCGGTCTCGCCTGACACCTCAAGAGAGGACACGACGCCGTATGGAGAACCTCTGCCTGTACTGTGCTAGTACCGAACACTTCCTGAGGGATTGTCCTATCCGTCCTCCCCGCCTGGAAAGACGTACGCTGACTCCGCACAAAGGTGAGACAGTCCTTGATGTCTACTCTGCTTCTCCACGTCTTACTGTGCCTGTGCGGATGTCTGCCTCTGCCTTCTCCTTCTCTACAGTGGCCTTCTTGGACTCTGGATCTGCAGGAAATTTTATTTTTGCCTCTCTCGTCAACAGGTTCAACATCCCGGTGACCAGTCTCGCCAGACCCCTCTACATCAATTGTGTAAATAATGAAAGATTGGACTGTACCATACGTTTCCGCACGGAGCCCCTTCTCATGAGCATCGGATCTCATCATGAGAGGATTGAACTTTTGGTCCTCCCCAATTGCACCTCGGAGATTCTCCTTGGACTTCCCTGGCTTCAACTTCATTCCCCAACCCTGGATTGGTCCACTGGGGAGATCAAGAGTTGGGGGTCCTCTTGTTCCAAGAACTGTCTAAAACCGGTTCCCAGTAACCCTTGCCGTAACTCTGTGGTTCCTCCAGTAACCGGTCTCCCTAAGGCCTATATGGACTTCGCGGATGTTTTCTGCAAAAAACAAGCTGAGACTCTACCTCCTCACAGGCCTTATGATTGCCCTATCGACCTCCTCCCGGGTACTACTCCACCCCGGGGCAGAATTTATCCTCTCTCTGCCCCAGAGACTCTTGCCATGTCCGAATACGTCCAGGAGAATCTAAAAAAGGGCTTTATCCGTAAATCCTCCTCTCCTGCCGGAGCCGGATTTTTCTTTGTGTCCAAAAAAGATGGCTCCCTACGTCCTTGCATTGACTACCGCGGTCTTAATAAAATCACGGTTAAGAACCGCTACCCCTTACCCCTCATCTCTGAACTCTTTGATTGCCTCCAAGGTGCCCACATCTTCACTAAATTGGACTTAAGAGGCGCCTATAACCTCATCCGCATCAGAGAGGGGGACGAGTGGAAAACGGCATTTAACACCAGAGATGGACACTTTGAGTATCTGGTCATGCCCTTTGGACTGTGCAATGCCCCTGCCGTCTTCCAAGACTTTGTCAATGAAATTTTTCGTGATCTGTTATACTCCTGTGTTGTTGTATATCTGGACGATATCCTAATTTTTTCTGCCAATCTAGAAGAACACCGCCAGCATGTCCGTATGGTTCTTCAGAGACTTCGTGACAACCAACTCTATGCCAAAATTGAGAAATGTCTGTTTGAATGCCAATCTCTTCCTTTTCTAGGATATTTGGTCTCTGGCCAGGGACTACAGATGGATCCAGACAAACTCTCTGCCGTCTTAGATTGGCCACGCCCCTCCGGACTCCGTGCTATCCAACGCTTTTTGGGGTTCGCCAATTATTACAGGCAATTTATTCCACATTTTTCTACCATTGTGGCTCCTATCGTGGCTTTAACCAAAAAAAATGCTGATCCCAAGTCCTGGCCTCCTCAAGCAGAAGACTCCTTTAAACGACTCAAGTCTGCCTTTTCTTCGGCTCCCGTGCTCTCCAGACCTGACCCTTCCAAACCCTTCCTATTGGAGGTTGATGCCTCCTCAGTGGGAGCTGGAGCTGTTCTTCTACAAAAAAATTCTTCCGGGCATGCTGTCACTTGTGGTTTTTTCTCTAGGACCTTCTCTCCAGCGGAGAGGAACTACTCCATCGGGGATCGAGAGCTTCTAGCCATTAAATTAGCACTTGAGGAATGGAGGCATCTGCTGGAGGGATCAAGATTTCCTGTTATTATCTACACCGACCACAAGAACCTCTCCTACCTCCAGTCTGCCCAACGGCTGAATCCTCGCCAGGCCCGGTGGTCTCTGTTCTTTGCCCGATTTAATTTTGAGATTCACTTTCGTCCTGCCGATAAGAACATTAGGGCCGATGCTCTCTCTCGTTCCTCGGATGCCTCAGAAGTTGATCTCCCTCCGCAACACATCATTCCACCTGACTGCCTGATCTCCACTTCTCCTGCCTCCATCAGGCAGACTCCTCCAGGAAAGACCTTTGTTTCTCCACGCCAACGCCTCGGAATCCTCAAATGGGGTCACTCCTCCCATCTCGCAGGTCATGCGGGCATCAAGAAATCTGTGCAACTCATCTCCCGCTTCTATTGGTGGCCGACTCTGGAGACGGATGTTGGGGACTTTGTGCGAGCCTGCACTATCTGTGCCCGGGATAAGACTCCTCGCCAGAAGCCCGCTGGTTTTCTTCATCCTCTGCCTGTCCCCGAACAGCCTTGGTCTCTGATTGGTATGGATTTTATTACTGATTTACCCCCTTCCCGTGGCAACACCGTTATTTGGGTGGTCGTTGATCGATTCTCCAAAATGGCACATTTCATCCCTCTTCCTGGTCTTCCTTCTGCGCCTCAGTTGGCTAAACAATTTTTTGTACACATTTTTCGTCTTCACGGGTTGCCTACGCAGATTGTCTCGGATAGAGGGGTCCAATTCGTGTCTAAATTCTGGAGGGCTCTCTGTAAACAACTCAAGATTAAATTAAATTTTTCCTCTGCATATCATCCCCAGTCCAATGGACAAGTAGAAAGAATTAACCAGATCCTGGGTGATTATTTGCGACATTTTGTTTCCTCCCGCCAGGATGACTGGGCAGATCTCCTTCCATGGGCCGAATTCTCGTATAACTTCAGGGTCTCTGAATCTTCCTCCAAATCCCCATTTTTCGTGGTGTACGGCCGTCACCCTCTTCCCCCCCTCCCTACCCCCTTGCCCTCTGGTCTGCCCGCTGTGGATGAAATTTCTCGTGACCTTTCCATTATATGGAGAGAGACCCAAAATTCTCTCTTACAGGCTTCTTCACGCATGAAGAGGTTCGCGGATAAGAAAAGAAGAGCTCCCCCCGTTTTTTCCCCTGGAGACAAGGTATGGCTCTCCGCTAAATATGTCCGCTTCCGTGTCCCTAGCTACAAGTTGGGACCACGCTATCTTGGTCCTTTCAAAATTTTGTGTCAAATTAATCCTGTCTCTTATAAACTTCTTCTTCCTCCTTCTCTTCGTATCCCTAATGCCTTTCACGTCTCTCTTCTCAAACCACTCATCCTCAACCGTTTTTCTCCCAAATCTGTTCCTCCCACTCCTGTTTCCGGCTCCTCGGACGTCTTCTCGGTCAAGGAAATTTTGGCTGCCAAAAAGGTCAGAGGGAAAAATTTTTTTTTAGTAGACTGGGAGGGTTGTGGTCCTGAAGAGAGATCCTGGGAACCTGAGGACAACATCCTTGACAAAAGTCTGCTCCTCAGGTTCTCAGGCTCCAAGAAGAGGGGGAGACCCAAGGGGGGGGGTACTGTTACGCCGAGCACTCCGGGTCCCCGCTCCTCCCCGGAGCGCTCGCTTCACTCCCTCCGCTGCAGCGCTCCGGTCACGTCCTCTGACCCGGGGCGCTGCGATCCCGCTGCCAGCCGGGATGCGATTCGCGATGCGGGTAGCGCCCGCTCGCGATGCGCACCCCGGCTCCCCTACCTGACTCGCTCCCCGTCTGTTCTGTCCCGGCGCGCGCGGCCCCGCTCCCTAGGGCGCGCGCGCGCCGGGTCTCTGCGATTTAAAGGGCCACTGCGCCGCTGATTGGCGCAGTGGTTCCAATTAGGGTTTTCACCTGTGCACTTCCCTATATTACCTCACTTCCCTTGCACTCCCTTGCCGGATCTTGTTGCCTTAGTGCCAGTGAAAGCGTTCCTTGTGTGTTCCTTGCCTGTGTTTCCAGACCTTCTGCCGTTGCCCCTGACTACGATCCTTGCTGCCTGCCCCGACCTTCCGCTACGTCCGACCTTGCTTCTGCCTACTCCCTTGTACCGCGCCTATCTTCAGCAGCCAGAGAGGTGAGCCGTTGCTAGTGGATACGACCTGGTCACTACCGCCGCAGCAAGACCATCCCGCTTTGCGGCGGGCTCTGGTGAAAACCAGTAGTGGCTTAGAACCGGTCCACTAGCACGGTCCACGCCAATCCCTCTCTGGCACAGAGGGTCCACTACCTGCCAGCCGGCATCGTGACAGTCTTTTTGTTGTAAGGAGGTCTTTTTTTGTGATATTTGTTTTTGATCTGTTGGTTGAACTGATATTTTGGTGTGTTAGTTTTGGACTGATCATCTGATTCGGAATAATCAGATTCGGAGATGTTACGCCTAGCGCTCCGGGTCCCCGCTCCTCCCCGGAGCGCTCACGGCGTCTTTCTCCCTGCAGCGCCCCGGTCAGTCCCGCTGACCGGGAGCGCTGCACTGTCTTGGCCGTTGGGGATGCGATTCGCATAGCGGGACGCGCCCGCTCGCGAGTCGCATCCCAGGTCACTTACCCGTCCCGGTCCCCTGCTGTCATGTGCTGGCGCGCGCGGCTCCGCTCTCTAGGGCGCGCGCGCGCCAGCTCTCTGAGACTTAAAGGGCCAGTGCACCAATGATTGGTGCCTGGCCCAATTAGCTTAATTGGCTCCCACCTGCTCCCTGCCTTTATCTGACCTCCTCCCATGCACTCCCTTGCCGGATCTTGTTGCCTTGTGCCAGTGAAAGCGTTTAGTGTGTCCAAAGCCTGTGTACCTGAACTTCTGCTACCCATCCTGACTACGAACCTTGCCGCCTGCCCCCGACCTTCTGCTACGTCTGACCTTGCCTCTGCCTAGTCCTTCTGTCCCACGCCTTCTCAGCAGTCAGCGAGGTAGAGCCGTTGCTAGTGGATACGACCTGGTTGCTACTGCCGCAGCAAGACCATCCCGCTTTGCGGCGGGCTCTGGTGAATACCAGTAGCCTCTTAGAACCGGTCCACTAGCACGGTCCACGCCAATCCCTCGCTGACACAGAGGATCCACTACCTGGAAGCCGAATCGTGACAGTAGATCCGGCCATGGATCCCGCTGAGGTGCCGCTGCCAAGTCTCGCTGATCTTCCCACGGTGGTCGCTCAGCAATCGCAGCAGATTGCCCAACAAGGACAGCAGCTGTCGCAGTTGACCGCCATGTTACAGCAACTTCTGCCTCTGCTACAGCAGCAACCATCTCCTCCGCCAGCTCCTGCACCTCCTCCGCAGCGAGTGGCCGCTCCTAACCTCCGCTTGTCCCTGCCGGACAAATTTGATGGGGACTCTAAACTCTGCCGTGGATTTTTGTCTCAGTGTTCCCTGCATATGGAGATGTTGTCGGACTTGTTTCCTTCAGAACGGTCTAAGGTGGCGTTCGTAGTAAGTCTTCTTTCAGGAAAGGCCTTGTCTTGGGCCACACCGCTCTGGGACCGCAATGATCCTGCCACAGCCACAGTCCAGGCATTCTTCGCTGAACTCCGGAGTGTCTTCGAGGAGCCAGCCCGAGCTTCTTCTGCCGAGACTGCCCTGTTGAACCTGGTCCAGGGTAATTCTTCAGTGGGCGAGTACGCCATCCAATTTCGTACTCTTGCCTCCGAGTTATCATGGAATAACGAGGCTCTCTGCGCGACCTTTAAAAAAGGCCTATCCAGTCGCATCAAGGATGTGCTGGCCGCACGAGAGATTCCTGCCAATCTGCAAGAACTCATCCATCTAGCTACCCGCATTGACATGCGTTTTTCTGAGCGACACCAAGAGCTCCGCCAGGAAAAAGACTTAGATCTCTGGGCACCTCTCCCACAGTATCCGTTGCAATCTACGCCTGGGCCTCCCGCCGAGGAGGCCATGCAAGTGGATAAGTCTCGCCTGACCCAGGAAGAGAGGAATCGCCGTAGGGAAGAAAATCTCTGTCTTTACTGTGCCAGTACCGAGCATTTCTTGGTGGATTGCCCTATCCGTCCTCCACGCCTGGGAAACGCACGCACGCACCCAGCTCACGTGGGTGTGGCGTCTCTTGGTTCCAAGTCTGCTCCTCCACGTCTCACGGTGCCCGTGCGGATTTCTTCTTCAGCCGCCTCCTCCCTCTCAGCCGTGGCCTGCTTGGACTCCGGTGCCTCTGGAAATTTTATTTTGGAGTCGTTTGTTAATAAATTCAGCATCCCGGTGACCCGTCTCGTCAAGCCGCTCTACATTTCCGCGGTCAACGGAGCCAGATTAGACTGCACCGTGCGTTACCGCACAGAGCCCCTCCTCATGTCTATTGGACCCCACCTTGAGAGGATTGAGTTCTTCATTCTCCCCAACTGTACCTCTGAGGTCCTCCTCGGTCTGCCTTGGCTCCGGCTTCATTCCCCCACCATTGATTGGACCACCGGGGAGATCAGGAACTGGGACTCTGCCTGCCACAGGAAGTGCCTCTCCCCCCCTCCCAGTCCCGTCAGGCAAGCCTCTGTGCCTCCCCATGGCCCCCGTCCTGGTGTCACACTGCCCCGTGCCAGGCCTCGCCCTCTGCCCTCCCTCCCCATTCCCACTCCTGCTGTACTGCCTGCCGTTGAGGAAACCCTCCATTCTTTCCCGGTGTCCTCATCCCAGGGGAGGCAGTTACCGGACAAAGAGAAGGGGAAACCTAAGGGGGGGGGGGGTACTGTTACGCCTAGCGCTCCGGGTCCCCGCTCCTCCCCGGAGCGCTCACGGCGTCTTTCTCCCTGCAGCGCCCCGGTCAGTCCCGCTGACCGGGAGCGCTGCACTGTCTTGGCCGTTGGGGATGCGATTCGCATAGCGGGACGCGCCCGCTCGCGAGTCGCATCCCAAGTCACTTACCCGTCCCGGTCCCCTGCTGTCATGTGCTGGCGCGCGCGGCTCCGCTCTCTAGGGCGCGCGCGCGCCAGCTCTCTGAGACTTAAAGGGCCAGTGCACCAATGATTGGTGCCTGGCCCAATTAGCTTAATTGGCTCCCACCTGCTCCCTGCCTTTATCTGACCTCCTCCCATGCACTCCCTTGCCGGATCTTGTTGCCTTGTGCCAGTGAAAGCGTTTAGTGTGTCCAAAGCCTGTGTACCTGAACTTCTGCTACCCATCCTGACTACGAACCTTGCCGCCTGCCCCCGACCTTCTGCTACGTCTGACCTTGCCTCTGCCTAGTCCTTCTGTCCCACGCCTTCTCAGCAGTCAGCGAGGTAGAGCCGTTGCTAGTGGATACGACCTGGTTGCTACTGCCGCAGCAAGACCATCCCGCTTTGCGGCGGGCTCTGGTGAATACCAGTAGCCTCTTAGAACCGGTCCACTAGCACGGTCCATGCCAATCCCTCGCTGACACAGAGGATCCACTACCTGGAAGCCGAATCGTGACAGGAGATATCAGTATATTTATTATAAGAGGTATCCACGGGTTTTTTAGTATATATTTGTCCGGACTCAAAATCCTTTTTGTCCCGTATATACTTCTTACGTTTCTTTTCTTTGATTTCCGATTGTAAATTCTGAATGTTCCTTTGTAATCGTTGTTCCCAGTTAGTAAAATCAGGATTACTTTTGAAGGTCTGTATCTCCTCTAGTTTGGTCTCTAATAAGATGCTTACTGAGTTAAAGGCTTTTTTCTCATAGGATAGCAGATAATCTATCATACGTAATGAGTTCTCAGTGAGTACTTTTTGCCACCCAGTAATAAAATCAGGGTCTTCTTGGTGCGAATTAGGGACTATATTAATTCGTAGTCCTCTATATACCAAGCCTTGTTGAAGATAAGTCTCTAGACTTGCTACTTCCCACCAGGAGCGCAAATATTTCTTATATATTCTCTGTAAATTGCGAAATGCTGTATTTATATCCACCTGATTTAGAGGCAATTCATTAGAGGAGAAAACATGCTGAGCTTCAGTCATAAATAATTCAGGATTCAGCTTGTTTGAGAGAAAACCTGCCATAATATGGGAGACTTCCCTTTTTGTACCGTATATGGTCAGGTCCAATAATGGGGGAGTTAACCCCTATTAATATATGATCCAACTGCGGACCAATATATGGAGGGTTATTTAAACCAATTCACCAAAAGATCACCGAAGTGATCCACTAATTCCCTATATTTCCCATATATTTGTTGAAAGGTATAATCTTTATTAATTTCAAAACACCAACAAAAGAGGAGTTAAAATTGCAGTGTATCTCTCCTCCTGTATTATTAGTTATCTGTGCCAGCCAGGCATCACCTATTATCTACCTGTGTGTACCTGCAGTGTACACACGGTTAATGGAGGAGTCTACACTGTATATTAAAAAACCTGTCCTATGCCCCCCTCGACATGTTTCGCCGCAAGACGCGGCTTTGTCAAGAGGCTTAGGGGCACTGAATGAAAAAGCGCCAAAACAGGGGTTAAATAACCTCCTATTGTGACATCATGGTGGGGTGATATCCACTTCTGATTGGTGGGACACCATCCCATCCAATCATCCTCTATTTAATTGATGGACATTTCCATGCGCCTATTGCTGCTCTCATAGTTCAACCAATCCGCATAGTTGTTTATTGGTTGCCTCGGTAATGCATCACATGATTGCTGCGTCATGATCTCAGAGCCGATGTTCACATCCGCCTCCTGCGCTATGACCCCTGCGCGAGCTCTTGTACCAGCGCCGATATCCACATCCACTTCCTGCGCCGTGACCCCTGCGCGAGCTCTTACACCAGCGAGCATACCTTACTGTCGGAGCTGCGCAGTTCTATATGCGCGGGGACTTAGTCTCCACGGGCATTTCCAAATAGATATAATAATCAGTCACTATGTAATTTCATATGCGCCAGAATTTTTCTATATAAGGGCTGCATGATGTAATCTGCGCACATACTTGGTCTTTCATAGTGCTCCATGTTGATAGGGATAAGCTCCAATAAAATACATTATTGCTCTATATGATATTCTACATTATTCTATATTGTATATTATTATCACCATAGAAGTAGTTAGTGATAATTAAAAGGCAGCATATTGGTCCATCATGGTTAGTCCATCTACAATTCCCTCCCTGATGTCACTTCGGCAAGGTGTTTAATAATTGTGTTGATAAATGTACACGATGTTATATACATTATGGCAGCTATTCTAAATGAATGCTGAGAAGGTAAATCCCTCATTGAGTCCATTAGGGCTCAGGCTTTTAAGTCGCTGTATCCATCTTGCTTCTTCACGGAGTAATTTCTTATCTAAATTGCCTCTTCTGGGGCCCAATGTCATCTTGATTAGTCCCCAAAATTTAAGGGTCTGTATATCACCTCTATGAAAATTTCTAACATGTCTCGCCAGTGGGGTATCAGTCCCGGTGCGGATAGTGCTGAGATGTTGTGATATCCGTCTTCTCAGTTGCTGTGTGGTTTTGCCCACATATAGCTTACCACATCCGCACTGGGCAATATATATTACTCCAGAAGTCTGGCAGTTGATAAAATCCCTAATAACATATTTCTTGTTGTCAATTGGGTTAACAAATTCTTTCATCCTAGGCAGGAATCCACAAAAGGTACACTTCCCACAGGGATGGGACCCTTTTATTTTAGACTTGAGCCATGTTCTTTCAGTTTTTTCAACATAGAGGCTGTGAACCAGATGTTCTCTGATATTTTTCCCTCTCCTATATGTGATCGAAGGAAAAGGGGGGATGACATCTCTCAGATCATTGTCTGCCTGTAGAATAGGCCAGAATTGACGTAAAATATTCATTACCTGACGACTATTCTCGTCAAAAGTGCCAATACATCGTACCGTCTTAGTTATTGTTCCCGTTGTCTGTTTACTTTTCAGTAGCTCCTGTCTTGGGGTGTCACGAGCCCTAGCGAAGGCTCTATGAAGAACCTTCTTAGGATACCCCCTACTGATAAATCTGTTGTATAAAGTCCTGCATTCCCGTAGGAATGCTTCATCTGTGGAGCTGTTTCTCTTGGCTCGCAAGTATTGTCCCACGGGGATGCCTCTCTTGAGGGGGGCAGGATGATGACTGCCCCACTCAAGAAAGCTATTGGTAGACGTGGGTTTCCTATATATGCATGTTTGGACGCTGCCATTGGGCTGCAGAGAAATCTGTAGGTCAAGAAAGTTGATGGTGGTCTGGTGAATTTCTGAAGTAAAAAACATCCCTATTGTATTGTTATTAAGTGTAGTGACAAATTGCTGGAATAGTGCTTCTGTGCCGTCCCAAAATAATAAAACATCATCAATAAATCGTGCCCAAAATAAAATGTGCGAGGTATACTGGAGATGGGTGTCTGTGAATACAATGGTGTCTTCCCACCACCCTAAGAAAAGATTTGCAAAATTAGGTGCACATGCCGTGCCCATTGCTGTGCCTTTGTGCTGTAAATAAAAGTGACCATCAAAAATAAAATAATTGTGTGTGAGTAAAAAGTGAAGGAGTGACAAAATAAATTGATTGTGCTCAATAAATTGTGTTCCTCTCGTGTTCAGGAAGTATTCAACCGCCTTTAGGCCCAATTCATGTTTTATGTTAGTATACAATGCCTCGACATCGAGACTCGCCACATATGTATTTGGTGGAAAAGAGATTTCCTGCAGTCTAGATACAGCGTCCCCTGTATCCCTAACATAAGACGGTAAGGCTTGGACAAATGGAGTTAACATCTGGTTCAAATATTGACTAATTCCCTCCGTGAGATTTTCATTTCCCGATACAATTGGACGTCCTGGGATAGGTATTTTTCTTTTATGTATCTTAGGTAATGCATACATTGTTGCTATAGTAGGCTTCACATTCAACATATACCTAAATTCATCTTCAGTGATCAATCCATTATTTTTCGCCTCCGTAAGTATCAGTCTCAGTTCATTTAGGAATCTCTCAGTGGGGTTGGATTCAAGACGTCGATATGTTGTTTCATCCCGGATTAGTCGTCGGACCATATCCAGGTAATCATCTTTATTCATAATCACTATATTCCCCCCCTTATCGGAGGGCTTAATGATTATGTCCTGATTTTCTTCCAAATCACGTAATGCTTTATTCTCCTCACAGGTAAGATTTTGGTTTCCCCTCTTCCTAGGTCTCAACTCTTCCAATTTGGTACTAACCATCTGTACAAAGATGTTAATATTATCGAATTGTGTAAAATTGGGTGTTGTTCGACATCTAGGTTTTAAATCCGAAAAAGGTGGACTGGGTCTCCTTGTACCACTTTCACCTTCCTCTAGTAGTTCATAAAGATCACTCACCACTTGATTATCCAACCTTGCCTCTATATCACTGTCACGTGATTTGTGCACTTTGTGCAGAGCAAGTTTCCTTGCGAACAGATTAATATCCTTAATCCATTCGAAGGAATCAAATTGTGGTGTAGGTGTATAGGATAGTCCCTTTTTCAACAGCTTAATCTGATCCTTAGTGAGGATATATGATGAAAAATTGCATATCTGCATCTCATCCTTCTTCTCCTCATCTAGTTTTTCTTGTTGGACGGATACGCCCATTTGTCCCTGTCCCTCAACTGGACGCCTTCCCCTAAAAAAAGGGGGGATATGTTTGGATTCTGGCCTCCTGACATAATTTGTGCTGCCGTGGTTGTTATAGATGGCTGTATCAAAGGTGTAAACTGTAAGGCAGACGAATAAGATGTAATGGAGGCGGATCCCTCTCCATTTCGATTTATTGTTGGTATCGGCATATTGGGAGGCATTTCTGTTTGTATGGGACCTCCTTGTTGAGGAGCACCCATTTGTATTGGTCCTGTCTGTTGGGGGTGAACTGTACTTCCTGCCTTTTAATTATCACTAACTACTTCTATGGTGATAATAATATACAATATAGAATATACAATATAGAATAATGTAGAATATCATATAGAGCAATAATGTATTTTATTGGAGCTTATCCCTATCAACATGGAGCACTATGAAAGACCAAGTATGTGCGCAGATTACATCATGTAGCCCTTATATAGAAAAATTCTGGCGCATATGAAATTACATAGTGACTGATTATTATATCTATTTGGAAATGCCCGTGGAGACTAAGTCCCCGCGCATATAGAACTGCGCAGCTCCGACAGTAAGGTACGCTCGCTGGTGTAAGAGCTCGCGCAGGGGTCACGGCGCAGGAAGTGGATGTGGATATCGGCGCTGGTACAAGAGCTCGCGCAGGGGTCATAGCGCAGGAGGCGGATGTGAACATCGGCTCTGAGATCATGACGCAGCAATCATGTGATGCATTACCGAGGCAACCAATAAACAACTATGCGGATTGGTTGAACTATGAGAGCAGCAATAGGCGCATGGAAATGTCCATCAATTAAATAGAGGATGATTGGATGGGATGGTGTCCCACCAATCAGAAGTGGATATCACCCCACCATGATGTCACAATAGGAGGTTATTTAACCCCTGTTTTGGCGCTTTTTCATTCAGTGCCCCTAAGCCTCTTGACAAAGCCGCGTCTTGCGGCGAAACATGTCGAGGGGGGCATAGGACAGGTTTTTTAATATACAGTGTAGACTCCTCCATTAACCGTGTGTACACTGCAGGTACACACAGGTAGATAATAGGTGATGCCTGGCTGGCACAGATAACTAATAATACAGGAGGAGAGATACACTGCAATTTTAACTCCTTTTTTGTTGGTGTTTTGAAATTAATAAAGATTATACCTTTCAACAAATATATGGGAAATATAGGGAATTAGTGGATCACTTCGGTGATCTTTTGGTGAATTGGTTTAAATAACCCTCCATATATTGGTCCGCAGTTGGATCATATATTAATAGGGGTTAACTCCCCCATTATTGGACCTGACCATATACGGTACAAAAAGGGAAGTCTCCCATATTATGGCAGGTTTTCTCTCAAACAAGCTGAATCCTGAATTATTTATGACTGAAGCTCAGCATGTTTTCTCCTCTAATGAATTGCCTCTAAATCAGGTGGATATAAATACAGCATTTCGCAATTTACAGAGAATATATAAGAAATATTTGCGCTCCTGGTGGGAAGTAGCAAGTCTAGAGACTTATCTTCAACAAGGCTTGGTATATAGAGGACTACGAATTAATATAGTCCCTAATTCGCACCAAGAAGACCCTGATTTTATTACTGGGTGGCAAAAAGTACTCACTGAGAACTCATTACGTATGATAGATTATCTACTATCCTATGAGAAAAAAGCCTTTAACTCAGTAAGCATCTTATTAGAGACCAAACTAGAGGAGATACAGACCTTCAAAAGTAATCCTGATTTTACTAACTGGGAACAACGATTACAAAGGAACATTCAGAATTTACAATCGGAAATCAAAGAAAAGAAACATAAGAAGTATATACGGGACAAAAAGGATTTTGAGTCCGGACAAATATATACTAAAAAACCCGTGGATACCTCTTATAATAAATATACTGATATCTCCGAATCTGATTATTCCGAATCAGATGATCAGTCCAAAACTAACACACCAAAATATCAGTTCAATCAACAGATCAAAAACAAATATCACAAAAAAAGACCTCCTTACAACAAAAAGACTGGATATAGAGGATCTAAAAATCCTAATCAACATCAGGGATTCAATAACCATAACTACCAGTACCCTCAATCACAAGCACAGGGTATTATCCAGTATCAGACACAACAAGGTGGCATAGTGACAAACCCCCATACAGCTAATAATAATTTATCGAATCCTATTAGCTTCCCTCAACAACAATGGGGAGGAAGTACAGTTCACCCCCAACAGACAGGACCAATACAAATGGGTGCTCCTCAACAAGGAGGTCCCATACAAACAGAAATGCCTCCCAATATGCCGATACCAACAATAAATCGAAATGGAGAGGGATCCGCCTCCATTACATCTTATTCGTCTGCCTTACAGTTTACACCTTTGATACAGCCATCTATAACAACCACGGCAGCACAAATTATGTCAGGAGGCCAGAATCCAAACATATCCCCCCTTTTTTTAGGGGAAGGCGTCCAGTTGAGGGACAGGGACAAATGGGCGTATCCGTCCAACAAGAAAAACTAGATGAGGAGAAGAAGGATGAGATGCAGATATGCAATTTTTCATCATATATCCTCACTAAGGATCAGATTAAGCTGTTGAAAAAGGGACTATCCTATACACCTACACCACAATTTGATTCCTTCGAATGGATTAAGGATATTAATCTGTTCGCAAGGAAACTTGCTCTGCACAAAGTGCACAAATCACGTGACAGTGATATAGAGGCAAGGTTGGATAATCAAGTGGTGAGTGATCTTTATGAACTACTAGAGGAAGGTGAAAGTGGTACAAGGAGACCCAGTCCACCTTTTTCGGATTTAAAACCTAGATGTCGAACAACACCCAATTTTACACAATTCGATAATATTAACATCTTTGTACAAATGGTTAGTACCAAATTGGAAGAGTTGAGACCTAGGAAGAGGGGAAACCAAAATCTTACCTGTGAGGAGAATAAAGCATTACGTGATTTGGAAGAAAATCAGGACATAATCATTAAGCCCTCCGATAAGGGGGGGAATATAGTGATTATGAATAAAGATGATTACCTGGATATGGTCCGACGACTAATCCGGGATGAAACAACATATCGACGTCTTGAATCCAACCCCACTGAGAGATTCCTAAATGAACTGAGACTGATACTTACGGAGGCGAAAAATAATGGATTGATCACTGAAGATGAATTTAGGTATATGTTGAATGTGAAGCCTACTATAGCAACAATGTATGCATTACCTAAGATACATAAAAGAAAAATACCTATCCCAGGACGTCCAATTGTATCGGGAAATGAAAATCTCACGGAGGGAATTAGTCAATATGTGAACCAGATGTTAACTCCATTTGTCCAAGCCTTACCGTCTTATGTTAGGGATACAGGGGACGCTGTATCTAGACTGCAGGAAATCTCTTTTCCACCAAATACATATGTGGCGAGTCTCGATGTCGAGGCATTGTATACTAACATAAAACATGAATTGGGCCTAAAGGCGGTTGAATACTTCCTGAACACGAGAGGAACACAATTTATTGAGCACAATCAATTTATTTTGTCACTCCTTCACTTTTTACTCACACACAATTATTTTATTTTTGATGGTCACTTTTATTTACAGCACAAAGGCACAGCAATGGGCACGGCATGTGCACCTAATTTTGCAAATCTTTTCTTAGGGTGGTGGGAAGACACCATTGTATTCACAGACACCCATCTCCAGTATACCTCGCACATTTTATTTTGGGCACGATTTATTGATGATGTTTTATTATTTTGGGACGGCACAGAAGCACTATTCCAGCAATTTGTCACTACACTTAATAACAATACAATAGGGATGTTTTTTACTTCAGAAATTCACCAGACCACCATCAACTTTCTTGACCTACAGATTTCTCTGCAGCCCAATGGCAGCGTCCAAACATGCATATATAGGAAACCCACGTCTACCAATAGCTTTCTTGAGTGGGGCAGTCATCATCCTGCCCCCCTCAAGAGAGGCATCCCCGTGGGACAATACTTGCGAGCCAAGAGAAACAGCTCCACAGATGAAGCATTCCTACGGGAATGCAGGACTTTATACAACAGATTTATCAGTAGGGGGTATCCTAAGAAGGTTCTTCATAGAGCCTTCGCTAGGGCTCGTGACACCCCAAGACAGGAGCTACTGAAAAGTAAACAGACAACGGGAACAATAACTAAGACGGTACGATGTATTGGCACTTTTGACGAGAATAGTCGGCAGGTAATGAATATTTTACGTCAATTCTGGCCTATTCTACAGGCAGACAATGATCTGAGAGATGTCATCCCCCCTTTTCCTTCGATCACATATAGGAGAGGGAAAAATATCAGAGAACATCTGGTTCACAGCCTCTATGTTGAAAAAACTGAAAGAACATGGCTCAAGTCTACAATAAAAGGGTCCCATCCCTGTGGGAAGTGTACCTTTTGTGGATTCCTGCCTAGGATGAAAGAATTTGTTAACCCAATTGACAACAAGAAATATGTTATTAGGGATTTTATCAACTGCCAGACTTCTGGAGTAATATATATTGCCCAGTGCGGATGTGGTAAGCTATATGTGGGCAAAACCACACAGCAACTGAGAAGACGGATATCACAACATCTCAGCACTATCCGCACCGGGACTGATACCCCACTGGCGAGACATGTTAGAAATTTTCATAGAGGTGATATACAGACCCTTAAATTTTGGGGACTAATCAAGATGACATTGGGCCCCAGAAGAGGCAATTTAGATAAGAAATTACTCCGTGAAGAAGCAAGATGGATACAGCGACTTAAAAGCCTGAGCCCTAATGGACTCAATGAGGGATTTACCTTCTCAGCATTCATTTAGAATAGCTGCCATAATGTATATAACATCGTGTACATTTATCAACACAATTATTAAACACCTTGCCGAAGTGACATCAGGGAGGGAATTGTAGATGGACTAACCATGATTGACCAATATGCTGCCTTTTAATTATCACTAACTACTTCTATGGTGATAATAATATACAATATAGAATAATGTAGAATATCATATAGAGCAATAATGTATTTTATTGGAGCTTATCCCTATCAACATGGAGCACTATGAAAGACCAAGTATGTGCGCAGATTACATCATGCAGCCCTTATATAGAAAAATTCTGGCGCATATGAAATTACATAGTGACTGATTATTATATCTATTTGGAAATGCCCGTGGAGACTAAGTCCCCGCGCATATAGAACTGCGCAGCTCCGACAGTAAGGTACGCTCGCTGGTGTAAGAGCTCGCGCAGGGGTCACGGCGCAGGAAGTGGATGTGGATATCGGCGCTGGTACAAGAGCTCGCGCAGGGGTCATAGCGCAGGAGGCGGATGTGAACATCGGCTCTGAGATCATGACGCAGCAATCATGTGATGCATTACCGAGTCAACCAATAAACAACTATGCGGATTGGTTGAACTATGAGAGCAGCAATAGGCGCATGGAAATGTCCATCAATTAAATAGAGGATGATTGGATGGGATGGTGTCCCACCAATCAGAAGTGGATATCACCCCACCATGATGTCACAATAGGAGGTTATTTAACCCCTGTTTTGGCGCTTTTTCATTCAGTGCCCCTAAGCCTCTTGACAAAGCCGCGTCTTGCGGCGAAACATGTCGAGGGGGGCATAGGACAGGTTTTTTAATATACAGTGTAGACTCCTCCATTAACCGTGTGTACACTGCAGGTACACACAGGTAGATAATAGGTGATGCCTGGCTGGCACAGATAACTAATAATACAGGAGGAGAGATACACTGCAATTTTAACTCCTTTTTTGTTGGTGTTTTGAAATTAATAAAGATTATACCTTTCAACAAATATATGGGAAATATAGGGAATTAGTGGATCACTTCGGTGATCTTTTGATGCTGGTTTGTCACCAACATGTTTTCCAGCTAGAGTGCATCACACGGTCGACGGCCCTATTAGCGCCAGCTTCATCGGCATTATCATTTGCATAATTGTCCAGCTTGAGGGCACGATGGCTCAGGCATGGAGCGGTAGTGTCTGCAGGTACATTTGGGTAGGCAAATTACAGACATGATGGCTGGTGGGTCACTCGCAGTGGGACACTACTCATGAGGCTAGTGGAGTTAGGAATGGGGCATTGGGTTGGCATAGTTTTCAGGTAAGGTGTTAGGATATTGTTTGATCTACAGGCAATAAGGCTGTTACCACCAAGGTCAGTCGGGGGGTGATGGTTGTGCCTATCTGCTACCAGTTTCTATTTTGCCACTTATTAGCAGAAACATGATGAGATTCATTAGGCCTGACAGGTCACAGTGTTTCATTCTCGCACTGATATTATCGGCTTGGGTTTGGCCTGACCCTGCTCAAGTGCCAACTCTGGTTTCGGTCAAGAGTGGGCATGACTACCACAACTCTTCAGTTTCCAGGCATTGATTCCTAGGTCAGTCAGTTCGCTTTCACCTAACTTCTTGGGTTTGTGCTAAGGTAGGGCCATGGTTTCTTGATTACAACATCTAATTCCCTACCAGATTGACTTTTTGCCCTCTAAAGGCATGTCCTCCATCGCGGTCATTGGGCACAATTCAGACCAATATGTTAAGTTTAAATGTGTTATATAACAGGTAAGTATATATCATTGTTATCATGAACATGGATGTGTAGCCCCGATCACAAGTATAAAAACCTTGGACTGTAGCTCATTTGAGAGTGATATATCTTAACTTCTTCCCTCAATCTCTCTAAAATTGTCTTTGATGTTTGCCTAGAAACATTTGGTATCTGCTCACTAAGGCTATGCTCACATATGTACATACACTGTATTGGGGGCTCCATCATACGCTCCATCAAAATTAGCTAAAACAAATATACCATGAATATACTGTTGATCATGTGACAGATCCAGCACTAAATGAATTAAACCGTTCCTGTCGTTTTAGGTGTGTACATGAGGAGCAAACTACCAAAATCCCCAGAGGTTTCCTGGGCATAAGAATAAATAAACAACCTTTTGGGGATGACCCCCAATGGGGTTAACCCCAACTAAAAATCCCCCTAAAAACATTCTCATTTAAAAAGAATTTGTGCTATACTGAAAGTTGAACTATTGCCAGTGATGCATTAAAAACACTGGGTGATCTATCATTGCTTTTAGAGCATTTTTTTGTCTATGTTTACGTGCCGTTCAGGGTAGACTGGGGGGTGGACATGGGAGGAGAACATGGGTGACAGGGATGGACAGGGGGGTGGACAAGGTGGACATGAATGACAGGAGGGTGGATATGAAAGACGTGGGGATGGGTGACGGGGGGTAGACATGGGTGACGGGGGATGGACTTGGGTAACGGGGTAGGGTGGACATGGGTGACGGGGGGGGGGTAACAGAGGGGTGGAAAAGGTACAGTACCTTAAGCAAACCGGCACAGGGCGCAGCTTGCAGCTCCATGGCAACTTCTCCTCTTTGGTGTAGCAAGGCACCATTTTTGTCTTACTGCGCCGCAGGGGAGAGGGGGATCGAGTGAGACACAGGGGGGAGGGGGACGCTGTGTGCGCAGTACGCACGCACGCTTCCCTTCCCCTCTGTGGCGCCGTGAGTCAGGCAGGAAATAAAAAAAAATTATTAAAAATAACAAAATCACCTACCCTCCTTGGTCATTTCTTCTCATTAGGTTTACTCTAAAATTGAACCAGAGGAGGTTATGTCTCCCCTTCTCCTCATTGTCCCCTCCCCAGTCTTTACTAAGCACCATCTAGTGGTTTTTTGGTACTACAGCTCTTCCCTTCCATAGGAGTGTCAACTAATAATAATGTAACATCTAAATGATAACCAATATTTATAGCAACACAAATCAGTAGCAATAATAATAGTAAAAAGATGTATCTACATATGAAAAATATAAAAAATAAATAAAAAAAAACAATAAGAATGTAATATTGTTTCATTTTTTGTATTTATAATTTTTTGACCCACTGGGGTCTTCAACACTGCAGCTCACGGTATTAACAAGATTGTAAAGAGTGTGCCTATCTTCTACACCACAGCCAATTGTCTTAATAAATACTGAGCAGGAACTTACCTTTATACCTACAAACAGAACTAATAGAAAAAATATGTCCTGTTTTTATACTGGTTTTTAATGGATTTTAATTTGCCTAAAGATACACTGTGACTGTTAATTTTAGATTTATGTACATTTTCTATGTTTATGTCTGTGTGTGACCATTTCTCCTGCTGGGCCGGATATGATACTTTGAACCCTGTGATGTCATTACTTATGTGGTACATCAGTGTGTATATAAGGCTTGGTTTATGTATACTGTTCAGACTTGATAAAGGAAGCACAAGCTTCCAAAACACATTTTCCGTAATAAATTCATGTTTTTATTTTACATGGTGTCTGGAGTTTATCCGTCTCACCACGGTGTGCGCCCCAAAGACCCTCATTTTCCTATCCGGACAATCCAGGCGACCGGAGCTTCTCTGCATTTCTATGCCTGTTCCACTGTGACGGGCTTTCTGTCGGTGGCAGCCTCGGAAATTGTCACAAGGCGATATAAAGTGTTGAGCTCAACTCTCCCAGGTAAGCAGTTTTTCTGGTTTCTTTCACCTGTTTTACCTGAGGTAATGGCACTAGGCAGTGCTACCATTGTGCTTGCTTTTTCTTTACACATCCAGAGTCTGTGTTATGGGATGTTCTTTCTTACTGCCCAGAGTAGGATAGGTTTGCTATGAGGATTTGCTCCTACTCTGGACAGTTCCTGACATGGACAGATGTGTCTGTGGTAGCTTGGGGGTGTAGGGTAGGTAGTGTGTAGCTGTGCAGTGATGAAAGGGTGTTAGATTAACCCTTAAATAGTATATAGCCTACCGCCACCCGTCCCAGGAACGATAGGGAGGAATAAAGGATTGTCCACAACAGGAATCTTAGTAAAGTGAAGATAACTTTACTGCCAATTTTATGCAGGTTAAACGTAGTAACAGTCTTTACAGAGGACCGGACTTTAGGTTCCTCACAGGGTTGGTTGGGACCTTATAGGCAATAAGGTTGAAGTAATTGCTTTACGCTGTTCCACTGGATTTAGGGGAATTGTTTAGGTCCAGCAGTCACGTAGAGTTAGAGTTAGATTGAGTTAGATTGAACTCACGGTTTTGTATTCGGCTGAAGTTAGCGGCTTTAGGCCTAGATTTGTCTTGCAGGTATACACAGAACTCCTCTCTCTGTTTTGCAACCCGGAACCAAGAGGGCGAGGATTGGATAACAGCGTCCTTATATCTAAAAGGGCGGGCTTCAAACTTATTGGTCCCCCATACCTGTCAGTCCTAATACAAAGCTTTGTGGTACAACATGTGACATTAACCTCTTCAGGACGCCGAGCGTATGCATACGCCCTGCATCCCGAGTCCTTAAGAATGTGGGGCGTATGCATACGCCCTTGGGAATTCCGGTCCCCGCCGCTAGCCGGTTGGGGACTGGACCGGGATGCCTATTGAAACCATTCAGCAGGCATCCCGGCATATCGCCCAGGGGGGTCCTGAGACCCCCCCCCCTCCCCCATGTCGGCGATCGCAGAAAATCGCATGTCAATTCAGACATGCGATTTTCTGCTATTCCGGGCTGATCGGGTCTCTGGTGACCCGATCACTCGGAAAATAGGGATGATCTGAGCAGTCAGTGAGAGCCCTGATCATCCTGAGGGCTAGGAGCGAGGTCGCAGTGCTGCGATCTCCTCCTATCCCCTGCCATTGGTCAGAACTGATTATGACCAATGGCAGTGCAGGACAGTGGGTTCTGCCCACCCCTGGATGTCGTGGGGAACGTCTGGGCATGCTGGGAGTTGTAGTTTTGCAACATCTGGAGGGTCACAGTTTGGAGACCACTGTTACAGTGGTGCCCAAACGGTAGCCCTCCAGATGTTGCCAAACTACAACTCTCAGCATGCCTAGACTGCCCAGGCATGCTGGGAGTTGTAGTTCTGTAACATCTGTCCCTTCAGATTTTGCAATTTTCTTGAAATTTTTGAAAATTGCTGCTCTACTTTGAAGCCCTCTAATTTGTCCATTTTATGATGCCAACATAAAGTGGACATATTGTATTTGTGAATAAAAATAAAATTTATTGGGAATATCCATTTTCCTTACAAGTAGAGAGCTTAAAGTTAGAAAAATGCAAAATTTTCATGAAATTTGGGGATTTTTCACCAAAAAAGGATGCAAGTAACGCCGAAAATTTACCACCAAAATAAAGTAGAATATCTCACGAAAAAACAATCTCAGAATCAAAATATTCGGTAAAAGCGTTTTCGAGTTATTAATTCGTAAATCGACGGTGGTCAGAATTGCAAAAAAGGGCTCAGTCCTTAAGGTGAAAAAGGGCTGCGTCCTTAAGGGGTTAACACATGACCTGAAAGGTCCTTAACCTTAGCAGAACAATATAATTATCAATCATGTGACCTAAGGTCCTGGAAGCAATATTGACACCATACATTATTTATATTTTAAACACATAAAATTTAAGAAGGAAGAGGTGACTAGAGGTTATCCCACTAAGAACATCCTATCATTACAGAGGAACTCTGACTTTGGGGACTTATAAGACAAGGTACAGTATGTGTACAGTACCGGGACACCACATGTCAGCAGAGAGCACTGTGGTCAGACAGAAAAGAACAATTTATCTTCCTCTGTAGCATACAGCAGCTGATAAGTACTGGAAGGATTAAGATTTTTAAATAGAAGTAATTTACAAATCTGTTTAACTTTCTGAAGCCAGTTCATATGAAAAAATTTGTACTCCTTTAACCAGTTTTAAATAGCAACGTCGGTGACATTGATGGATGATAAATAGAAGGGTGTCTTAGAAGTTCTATGGATACACATACAAGTAGCCAATAATACATACAACCTTCACCTGCTTATCCATAAGGCTAAGTTTTCACTTTTTTTTTTTTTTTTTTCTTGTGGCCCAAAAAAACGCAAGAAAAAAATTCCAGAAAAAATGCCACAGCATTTTCCTGTGTTTGGCATTTTTTTCTTGCGTCTTTTCTGGGGTTTTTTGCCTTTGAGAGGAAATTGCATTTTTGGCCCCTTTGACATTTTTGGAAAATTTGTTGGGTACCAGAATAAATAAAGAAATAAATAAAGGATGCAGTAGTGATGGTAAAAAAAAATATTTAACGGAATTAATATTTTTTATAACAACATTTTTATTTTTAAACAGGTATCAATTTATGTGGGCGGACAGGGCACTAAAAATGTAGCCGTCAATAATAAAAATGTAGTGTGTGTGTGTGTTTTTCCCTTTTTTTTTGGGTAGTGCTACTACTCCCAGCATGGAACACACTGTTCCATGATGGACGTAGTAGTTCCTGTACTAATAGACAGATCACCCTGGGTGTCACTCCTGACACCCGATGTGATTGTCCATAATATAGCAGAGATTCAGAGTGGCTCTATACAGTGCTCACATCTCTGCACTATACTCCGGGCCGGCCAGTGATGTGAATAGAAATTCTCATCATATTTACTGCCCAGAGTGGGGATTGGCCAGATGATGGCAGCCAATCCCCGCTCTCATCAGGAAATATGAAAGAGTGAGTGGCCGGCCGGAGTATAGAGCAGAAATGTGAGCGCAGGAGAATGCCACTCTACATCTCAGGGATGCAGAATGATCACAGCGGGTGTCAGGAGTGACACTTGCTGTGATCTGTCCTTAACTGCAGGTACTACTGCTCCCAACATAGAGCAACTCTGCTCCATGCTGGGAGCTGTAGTATTGGCATTAATAGATAGATCACAGCGAGTGTCACTTCTGACACCTTTTGCAATCTGTTAAGCAGAGTGTGCTCCATGTTGGGAGCAGTAGTATCTGTAGTTAAAGCGTACCCGTCAGTTCCAACAAAAAAATATTTTTTTAAATATATCACTCAGTACCTAATGTACATCAAATTTTTATGTGTCTAGCACCTTTATTTATTTTTTTATTACACTTTAAATTTAGCTCACTAGTCTGAATTCCTCTCAAAGGGTGGGGGGCGTGGCCTCACTGTGACGGTTTCCGCCCCCTCCCTCAGTATGCTGTCTGCTCACATCTCCCCTAGCATTAGCAAAACTACAACTCCCAGCATGTCCTCACTGACAGTAACAGAACACAAACTGACAGTGAGAGGATTTTTCCTCCAAGTCTGAGCTCTGCACTCACAGATGTCAATCAAGGAAGTGTGTCCATGACACATGGACACAGCAGGATTAGTGTCCAATCTGGCAGGGGGGGCAGTTGTTTGACTTACTTTTGCATTATGAAATACTAAACATTTTCTAATGAAAGCAATTGCAAAACCTATTGGTTGCATGCTTTACAACATATCAAAAGTTTTTGTATCCGACAGTGCCGATTTAAGGACTGTCACGATGCCGGCTGGCAGGAGGTGGATCCTCTGTGCCAGAGAGGGATTGGCGTGGACCGTGCTAGTGGACCGGTTCTAAGTCACTACTGGTATTCACCAGAGCCCGCCGCAAAGCGGGATGGTCTTGCTGCGGCGGTAGTGACCAGGTCGTATCCACTAGCAACGGCTCAACCTCTCTGACTGCTGAAGATAGGCGCGGTACAAGGGAGTAGACAGAAGCAAGGTCGGACGGAGCGGCGCCGCACGCGCCGGGACAGGACCGACGGAGAGCGAGTCAGGTACGGGAGCCGGGGTGCGCATCGCGAGCGGGCGCCACCCGCATCGCGAATCGCATCCCGGCTGGAGGCGGTATCGCAGCGCACCCGGTCAGTGGATCTGACCGGGGCGCTGCGGGAGCGAGAGTGTAGCGAGCGCTCCGGGGAGGAGCGGGAACCCGGAGCGCTCGGCGTAACAGTACCCCCCCCCTTGGGTCTCCCCCTCTTCTTGGAGCCTGAGAACCTGAGGACCAGATTTTTATCTAGGATATTGTCCTCAGGTTCCCAGGATCTCTCTTCAGGACCACAGCCCTCCCAGTCAACCAAAAAGAAGGTTTTTCCTCTGACCTTTTTGGAGGCCAGTATCTCCTTTACGGGAAAGATGTCTGAAGAACCGGAGACAGGAGTGGGAGAGATAAGTTTAGGAGAGAAACGGTTGATGATGAGTGGTTTAAGAAGAGAAACGTGAAAGGCATTAGGAATACGAAGAGAAGGAGGGAGAAGAAGTTTATAAGAGACAGGATTAATCTGGCACAAAATTTTGAAAGGACCAAGATAGCGTGGTCCCAATTTGTAGCTGGGAACACGGAAGCGGACATATTTAGCGGAGAGCCATACCTTGTCTCCGGGAGAAAAAATGGGGGGAGCTCTTCTTTTCTTATCAGCAAACTTCTTCATGCGTGATGAAGCCTGTAAGAGAGAATTTTGGGTCTCTTTCCATATGGTGGAAAGATCACGAGATATTTCATCCACAGCGGGTACACCAGAGGGCAAGGGAGTAGGGAGGGGGGGAAGAGGGTGACGGCCGTACACCACGAAAAATGGGGATTTGGAAGAAGATTCAGAAACTCTGAAGTTATACGAGAATTCGGCCCATGGTAGAAGATCTGCCCAGTCATCCTGGCGGGAGGAAACAAAATGCCGTAAATAATCACCCAGGACCTGGTTAATTCTTTCTACTTGCCCATTGGATTGAGGATGATAAGCAGAAGAAAAGTTTAATTTAATCTTGAGTTGTTTACAGAGAGCCCTCCAGAATTTAGACACGAATTGGACGCCTCTATCCGAGACGATCTGCGTGGGCAACCCGTGAAGACGAAAAATGTGTACAAAAAATTGTTTTGCCAACTGAGGCGCAGAAGGAAGACCAGGAAGAGGGATGAAATGTGCCATCTTGGAGAATCGATCAACGACCACCCAAACAACAGTGTTGCCACGGGATGAGGGTAAGTCTGTAATAAAGTCCATACCAATCAGAGACCAAGGCTGTTCGGGAACAGGCAGAGGATGAAGAAGACCAGCGGGCTTCTGGCGAGGAGTCTTATCCCGGGCACAGACAGTGCAGGCTCGCACAAAATCCACAACATCCGTCTCCAGAGTCGGCCACCAATAGAAACGAGAGATGAGTTGCACGGATTTCTTGATGCCCGCATGACCTGCGAGATGGGAGGAGTGACCCCATTTGAGGATTCCGAGGCGTTGGCGTGGGGAGACGAAGGTCTTCCCTGGAGGAGTTTGCCTGATGGAGGCTGGAGAAGTGGAGATCAGGCAGTCAGGAGGAATGATGTGTTGCGGAGAGAGCTCTACTTCCGAGGCATCCGAGGAACGAGAGAGAGCATCGGCCCTAATGTTCTTATCGGCAGGCCGAAAGTGAATTTCAAAATTAAATCGGGCAAAGAACAGAGACCACCTGGCCTGGCGAGGATTCAGCCGTTGGGCAGACTGGAGATAGGAGAGGTTCTTGTGATCGGTGTAAATAATAACTGGAAATCTTGATCCCTCCAGCAGATGCCTCCATTCCTCAAGTGCTAATTTAATGGCTAGTAGCTCTCGATCCCCGATGGAGTAGTTCCTCTCCGCCGGAGAGAAGGTCTTAGAAAAAAAACCACAAGTAACAGCATGCCCGGAAGAATTTTTTTGTAGAAGGACCGCTCCAGCTCCTACTGAGGAGGCATCAACCTCCAATTGGAAGGGTTTAGATGGGTCAGGTCTGGAGAGCACGGGAGCTGAAGAAAAGGCAGACTTGAGCTGTTTAAAGGCGTCTTCCGCTTGAGGAGGCCATGACTTAGGATTGGCATTCTTTTTGGTTAAAGCCACGATAGGAGCCACAATGGTGGAAAAATGTGGAATAAATTGTCTGTAATAATTGGCGAACCCCAAAAAACGTTGGATAGCACGGAGTCCGGAGGGGCGTGGCCAATCTAAGACGGCAGAGAGTTTGTCTGGATCCATTTGTAGTCCCTGGCCAGAGACCAAGTATCCTAGGAAAGGAAGAGATTGACATTCAAACAGACATTTCTCCATTTTGGCATAAAGTTGATTGTCACGAAGTCTCTGAAGAACCATGCGGACATGCTGGCGGTGTTCTTCTAGGTTGGCAGAAAAAATCAGGATATCGTCCAGATACACAACAACACAGGAATATAAGAGATCACGAAAAATTTCATTAACAAAGTCTTGGAAGACGGCAGGGGCGTTGCACAGGCCAAAGGGCATGACCAGATACTCAAAGTGTCCATCTCTAGTGTTAAATGCCGTTTTCCATTCATCCCCCTCCCTGATGCGGATGAGATTATAAGCACCTCTTAAGTCCAGTTTGGTAAAGATGTGGGCACCTTGGAGGCGATCAAAGAGTTCAGAGATGAGAGGTAGAGGGTAGCGGTTCTTTACCGTGATTTTATTAAGACCGCGGTAGTCAATGCAAGGACGTAGGGAGCCATCTTTTTTGGACACAAAGAAAAATCCGGCTCCGGCAGGAGAGGAGGATTTGCGGATAAAGCCCTTTTTTAAATTTTCCTGGATGTACTCAGACATAGCAAGAGTCTCTGGGGCAGAGAGAGGATAAATTCTGCCCCGGGGTGGAGTAGTGCCCGGGAGGAGGTCAATAGGACAGTCATAAGGCCTGTGAGGAGGTAGAGTCTCAGCTTGTTTTTTGCAAAAAACATCCGCAAAGTCCATATAGGCCTTAGGGAGACCGGTTACAGGGGGAACCACAGGGTCACGGCAAGGAGTACTGGTAACCGGTTTAAGGCAGTCCTTGAAACAAGAGGGACCCCAACTCTTGATCTCCCCTGTGGACCAATCCAGGGTTGGGGAATGGTGTTGAAGCCAGGGTAGTCCAAGGAGAATTTCGGAAGTGCAATTGGAGAGGACCAAAAACTCAATTTTTTCGTGGTGAGGTCCGATGCACATTAGGAGGGGTTCCGTGCGGTAACGCACGGCACAGTCCAATCTTTCATTGTTAACGCAATTGATGTAGAGAGGTCTGGCGAGACTGGTCACTGGGATGTTGAACCTGTTGATGAGAGAGGCCAAAATAAAGTTTCCTGCAGATCCGGAGTCCAAGAAGGCCTTAGTGGAGAAGGAGAAGGTAGAGGCAGATATCCGCACAGGCACAGTAAGACGTGGAGAAGCAGAGTTGACATCAAGGACTGTTTCACCTTTGTGCGGAGTCAGCGTACGTCTTTCCAGGCGGGGATGACGGATAGGACAATCCTTCAGGAAGTGTTCGGTACCGGCACAGTACAGGCAGAGATTCTCCATGCGGCGTCGTGTCCTCTCTTGAGGTGTCAGGCGAGACCGGTCAACTTGCATAGCCTCCACGGCGGAAGGCACAGGAACGGATTGCAGAGGACCAGAGGAGAGAGGAGCCGGGGAGAAAAAACGCCTCGTGCGAACAAAGTCCATATCCTGGCGGAGCTCCTGACGCCTTTCGGAAAAACGCATGTCAATGCGAGTGGCTAGATGAATGAGTTCATGTAGGTTAGCAGGAATTTCTCGTGCGGCCAGAACATCTTTAATGTTGCTGTATAGGCCTTTTTTAAAGGTCGCGCAGAGGGCCTCATTATTCCAGGAAAGTTCTGAAGCAAGAGTACGGAATTGCACGGCGTACTCGCCAACGGAAGAATTACCCTGGACCAGGTTCAGCAGGGCAGTCTCAGCAGAAGAGGCTCGGGCAGGTTCCTCAAAGACACTTCGAATTTCCGAGAAGAAGAAGTGTACAGAGACAGTGACGGGGTCATTGCGGTCCCAGAGCGGTGTGGCCCATGACAGAGCTTTTCCAGACAGAAGGCTGACTACGAAAGCCACCTTAGACCTTTCAGTAGGAAACTGGTCCGACATCATCTCCAAGTGCAGGGAACATTGTGAAAGAAAGCCACGGCAAAACTTAGAGTCCCCATCAAATTTATCCGGCAAGGATAGTCGTAGGCCTGAGGCGGCCACTCGCTGCGGAGGAGGTGCAGGAGCTGGAGGAGGAGATGATTGCTGAAGCTGTGGTAGTAGCTGCTGTAGCATCACGGTCAGTTGAGACAGCTGGTGGCCTTGTTGCGCTATCTGTTGTGACTGCTGGGCGACCACCGTGGTGAGGTCGGCGACAACTGGCAGAGGAACTTCAGCGGGATCCATGGCCGGATCTACTGTCACGATGCCGGCTGGCAGGAGGTGGATCCTCTGTGCCAGAGAGGGATTGGCGTGGACCGTGCTAGTGGACCGGTTCTAAGTCACTACTGGTATTCACCAGAGCCCGCCGCAAAGCGGGATGGTCTTGCTGCGGCGGTAGTGACCAGGTCGTATCCACTAGCAACGGCTCAACCTCTCTGACTGCTGAAGATAGGCGCGGTACAAGGGAGTAGACAGAAGCAAGGTCGGACGTAGCAGAAGGTCGGGGCAGGCAGCAAGGATCGTAGTCAGGGGCAACGGCAGGAGGTCTGGAACACAGGCTAGGAACACACAAGGGAACGCTTTCACTGGCACAATGGCAACAAGATCCAGCGAGGGAGTGCAGGGGAAGTGAGGTATACATAGGGAGTGCACAGGTGAACACACTGATTAGAACCACTGCGCCAATCAGCGGCGCAGTGTCCCTTTAAATCGCAGAGACCCGGCGCGCGCGCGCCCTAGGGAGCGGGGCCGCGCGCCGGGACAGGACCGACGGAGAGCGAGTCAGGTACGGGAGCAGGGGTGCGCATCGCGAGCGGGCGCCACCCGCATCGCGAATCGCATCCCGGCTGGAGGCGGTATCGCAGCGCACCCGGTCAGTGGATCTGACCGGGGCGCTGCGGGAGCGAGAGTGTAGCGAGCGCTCCGGGGAGGAGCGGGAACCCGGAGCGCTCGGCGTAACAAGGACAGATCACAGCGGATATCACTCCTGACACCCGCTGTGATCCTCCTGTATAATGTATAGATGCGGCAGGCCGCTCTTTTATGGTCCCCTGCCCTGATGTATATATACACCTATTCTTATTTCCCACAGAGAGTTGTGATTGGCTGGAACCATCTGGCCAATCACAGCTCTCTGCAGGAAATATGAATAGGTGTATATATACGTCAGTGCAGGGGACCATAGAAGAGCGGTCGGCCGCATCTATACATTGATCCCTGTTTAAAAATGTATTAAAATTTTGTTATAAAAAAAGATACATTTCGTTAAATACTATTTTTTCCATCACTACTGTATCTTTTTTAATATTTTTTTTTAATGGTACCCTACGAAATTTCATTAAAAAAAGATATCTCCATCACTTTTGTGTATTGCTAAAGTCGAAAAAAAGAATAAAAACCTGCCTGCAAAAATGCCAAAGTTAAAACCCACATATCTTTTTCTTGGCATTTTTTTTTTTACTCCCATAGACTTCTATGGGAGAAAAACGCCACAATTTCAGGGGGAAAAACGCCAAAGGCTCAACATACTGCGACTTTGCAAAAATGCCAAGGAGCTTAAAAAAATAAAAAAAGAATAAAAAACGCCAAAAGGATTAAAAAAACGCCAAACTGAAAAACGCAAAGTGCAAAAAGAATTTAGCGATTTCTCATTGATTTACAGCTAACATCTGGCCACAGTGTTTTTTCAATGAAAAAACGACATGGAGGCCATTTTTGCATTTTTGGGGGAAAAAAGCACACACAAAAAGCAAGTGGAAACTTAGCCTAAGGGTTCCGTAAGAAATAACACCCCATAACGTAGACCCTGTGGGGAGAGCTATCAAAACCTGTCCAGAGGAAAAGTTGCTGAGTTGCCCATAGCAACCAATCAGATTGCTTCTTTCATTTTTCAGAAGCCTTTTCAAAAATGAAAGAAGCGATCTGATTGGTTGCCATGGGCAACTTTTTCTTTTGACAGGTTTTGATAAATCTCCCCCTGTATTTTTAATGCATTGCTGGCACTAGTGCAATTTTCAGTATAGCACATATACTTTTTAAATGAGAATAATTAAAGTGTGTGTTTTTGGGGGGGGGGGGGGGTTCTTTGTTGGGGTTTACCACATGGGGGGGGGGGGGTCACACGAAAAGGTTGTTTATATATTGTACATGAGGAGCAGCACTATTTCTGGGCATTGTATAACTTGGGAACACCCTGTACAGAACACCCTTGTCTGCCTACCCTGTCAGGTGGATGTCACTATATGCCCCGCTTCTGCCACCACAGTTGAAGCCTCTATTTCTTCCTCCCTTTACCTCCAACTAACTACCTCCCTCTAAAGGAAGTAAATCTGAGCCTAGGCAGGCTTCTCCCTTCTTCCAGAATATTTCACATACTATTATATGGAACAGTGTAAATAAAAGTCCCCTTGCTAACAGCCTACAGTGCATTAATATAGAACACAATATAAAACAGTAGTATTATAAATGTGTGAAAATATAGAAAACTTCCCAGAACGGAGAATGCAGGGGGGATATCTAAATCCATGTGTTTGCTCCTATTCCTTCCATTATATCTTATTACCAGTGCATCCATCCTCAGTAGTTTCCATTCTATTTTTGAACCAAAAACATTGTACTTAGCTTCTGGGTAAGGCTCTTCTATACATATCATGGTGTGAAATGTGTTTTATCCTCGTCTTTATTTTATTTCTAATTTTATATATTATTTTGGCATTAGCTATTGTTTTTAGGTCTTTTTATATTGCAGGTATAAGCAACCTTCTGCTCTGCTGATGTGGTGGACTGCATCTCCCATGATGTTTTGGCCGCATAATGGCTATAAGCGCATCATAGGTGATGTAGTCCACAACACCTGCAGTGTCAAAGGTTGCCTACGCCTTAAGGAGTACTCTGGGATAGAAGATTCTTTTTAACTTGCCCAGAATGCCGGTATCCTCCGCCGGACCTCCGCAGTATTCCTCTTCCTTCTTCTTGTGGTCAATTCATCACACTGTGGCTCAGCTACCAGCCGGTCTTCTTCCTGGTGCAGGGGTTCTGCTGCTAAGCCAAAATCTGGCGGGACCACACGAAGTAGAAGGATGGAAGAGTGATACCGGAGGCATCGGTGACTTTAGGTAAGTACAGGAAGTATTACTTTACTGAGAGAGTAGTGGATGCATGGAATAGCCTTCCTGCAGAGGTGGTAGCTGCAAACACAGTGAAGGAGTTTAAGCATGCATGGGATAAGCATAAGGCTATCCTTCATATAAGATCGGGCCAGGGACTATTGATAGGATTCAGATTATTGGGCAGACTAGATGGTCCAAATGGTTCTTATCTGCCAACACAATCTATGTTTCTATCCAAGTGTCTATTGTGTCATGTCACAGAGCAAAAAGTAAATGTGTATTTAAGTTGTCTGAAGAAAAATACCATCTTATGGCCTAAGAAGCTACAATCCTTTCTAAAGAACTCAGCCTGGATCCAGTAATATTACCTGTATACCTGGGTACCTAGAATGTGCCTGCTTCTGCACTGTGCTTTGTGTCTTATATATGCTTTCACTTATTGTTTGTACCTTGTTTCTTTATTATGAAGGTTTTTTTTTTTTCCATATGAGCTAATGTAAGATGATGTCCATTTCTTTTTTCTGTTAATCATCATTAGTAGATATGGCGAAATTACCTGGATAATTATGTGCCTAATCTGTGTTTGTTGCTTTTTCTAGGCTTGCAAGAGGCCCTTAGTTGAAGAGAGTGGCCACTTACTGAAGGGGCATCATTATGATAAAGGTTCTTAATGGAGAATAGACCCAATTAATTCATTTTACGGCTCTACTTAGATATTTTCTGTGGGTACTAAGAAATGCCAGTGACGGTACAAAGTACAAAAATGTTGCTCAAAGGCCATAATGGACCAAATCTTCTTCTACACTTAATCTTAAAGTTGTAAAAAAATAAAACAGTAAGGATGCTTATATGACATCACTTTGGGCAAAGTCTTTAACGTTTTTTGGTTATCAGTAAATCATTATTTTTTTCTACACTGTAGTACTCCTTTAATGTTGTGTTCCCTCAAATTAACATTAACCCTTTAAGGACTGAGCCCTTTTTCACCTGAAGGACTGAGCCCTTTTTCACCTGAAGGACTGAGCCCTTTTTTGCAATTCTGACTACTGCATTAATAACTCTGGGATACTTTTGACGATTATTCTGATTCCGAGATTGTTTTTTCGTGACATATTCTACTTTAACATAGTGGTAAATTTTTGTCGTTACTTGCATCCTTTCTTGGTGAAAAATCCAAGCTTGTAAGGAAAATGGATATTCCAAATAAAGTGGAAATACAAAATATGTCTACTTTATGTTGACATGTTTTTACTTTTTGAAGACATCAGGGGGCTTCAAAGTATAGCAGCAATTTTAAAAATTTTCACAAACATTTCAAAATCTGAATTTTACAGGGACCAGTTAAAGGAAATCTGTCATCAGAATCACCCGCACTAAACCTGTTACACAGGCTTGTAGTGCAGGTGATCCTGATTAAAACGCTCCTTACCTGGTTAAAAATGGTTCAGCGCTTCTTAAGATATCTATATTTTTAGTTTTCTGTTATTCCCTGGCTTGGGACTCAGTGGGAGGTCTTATCATCCGGGACTCGGCCGCACGTCATTCTAGCTGGGCGGAGCTGCCGCCCGGCTCATGAATATTCATGAACTTATCCTCCTGGTCTAATTCTTCTTTCTCGGTCCGTTTGTGAATAAATACACCCTCCGTCCCTCCCTTCCTCCCACCCCTGGCTTTTCACTTATGCAGCCCGTCTTCTTACTTGTATAGGGCCGCAGCTTGAGTGAAGCCAGGGGGAGAACGCCGCTTCCGGGTGTACGGAACGCGGCGCATGCGCGGCCCTCCACACCAGACCGAGAAAGAAGAATTAGACCAGGAGGATAAGTTCATGAATATTCATGAGCCGGGTGGCAGCTCCGCCCAGCTAGAATGACGTGTGGCCGAGTCCCAGATGATAACACCTCCCACTGAGTCCCAAGCCAGGGAATAACAGAAAACTAAAAATATAGATATCTGAAGAAGCGCTGAACCGTTTTTAACCAGGTAAGGAGCGTTTTAATCAGGATCACCCGCACTACAAGCCTGTGTAACAGGTTTAGTGCGGGTGATTCTGATGACAGATTTCCTTTAAGTTTGAAGTGCATTTGAGGGGCCTTTCTGTGAGAAATGCCCCATAAATGACACCATTATAGAAACTACACACCTCAAAGTATTCAAAATGACATTCAGAAAGTTTGTTAACCCTTTAGTGGAGGGGAAAAATCTAAATCTGCATTTTTTACACTAACATGTTCTTGTAACCCCATTTTTGTTTTCATTTTTAAAAGTGGTATTAGGTGGCCCAGATTTATCAAACTGTGTGAGAGAAAAAGTGGAGGGATTTCCCCATAGCAACCAATCACAGCTCAGCTTTCACTTTACCACAGATCATTAGCTGAGCTGTGATTGGATGTTATGGGAAAATCTCTCTACTTTTTCTCTCACACAGTTTGATAAATCTGGGCCAATTAAAGGGGTATTCCAGGCAAAACCTTTTTTTTATATATATATCAACTGGCTCCGGAAAGTTAAACAGATTTGTAAATTACTTCTATTAAAAAATCTTAATCCTTCCAATAGTTATTTGTTTCTGAAGTTTTCTTTCTAACTGCTCAATGATGATGTCACGTCCCGGGAGCTGTGCATGATGGGAGAATATCCCCATAGGAACTGCACAGCTCCTGGGACGTGAGTCATCAGAAAGCAGTTAGACAGAAAACAACAACTCAACTTCAGAAGCTAATAACTATTGGAAGGATTAAGATTTTTTAATAGAAGTAATTTACAAATCTGTTTAACTTTCCGGAGCCAGTTGATATATAAAAAAAAGTTTTGGCCTGGAATACCCCTTTAATGATTGTTCTCTTACACTTTTTTTTTTTCAGACTTTTTCTTGTTCCATTCACATTTTTTTTATTTATTAAGTAAATATAAATGAAGAGCACACTAATGTATATGTAGATCGGCAGACTTTACACATATCAAACTCTTCACCCTGGACGTGACAATATTTTAGGGTGGTGTGTCCCCTTAATCATGTGTACAGGTGAAGGTAACAGGAAGGTTATATACCAGTAACGTAGTCATATGATTGCACATATAAAGATAGTATGCATATTCCTATGGAACAAATGTTAAGTGATTAAATTATAATGTGTTATATACAGTGGTCCCTCAAGTTACAATATTAATCGGTTCCAGGACGACCATTGTATGTTGAAACCATTGTATGTTGAGACCATAACTCTATGGAAAACTGGTAATTGGTTCTGAAGCCACCAAAATGTCATCCAAAAATAGGAAAAAGTGAGGATTAAAGAAAAATAAGTAGATAACTAATACAGATAAAGCAAATCCTTACATATAAAAGTAAGAAAGATCTGCTGGGAGCTGTAAATCACTGTCTATGTCAGTGTTTACCAACCAGAGTGCCTCCAGCTGTTGCAACACTACAACTTCCAGCATGCCCGGACAGCCAACGGCTGTCCGGGCATGCTGGGAGTTGTAGTTCTGCAACAACTGGAGGCACCCTGGTTGGGAAACAATGGTTTATGTAGAGGACAGGAGCGTCTTCAGGGTCCTGTACAGAACATACAGTGTACCAAATGGAGCCGCCCCTTACTTGGTGTCCAAAAGAGCAGCTTAACCCTGGCACAGGTAAGGAGTAGTACAGAACTTGTAGTTCCTCCCTGTACTGTAGGGGGCGCGACCAGACAGCCAGTCAGTGCAGGCACTTCAGTAATAGAGGTGATTTACCAGTAAAATGCCCATTCTGATCGGTCAGTTCCTCCAGTTGTGACACATTTCACAGATCTGGACTGTCTGTACATTGTATGTTGAGTCTGGTTTCAGGTTACAATGGTCCAGAAAAAAAAACATTGTATGTTGAAACTATTGTATGTTGAGGCCATTGTAAGTTGAGGGATCACTGTATTATAATGTGTCTATTTCAGGCTAACAATCTTATGGTGCAGATGAAGAACTACAACATATGGACAATAGAAACAACATTTTTTTTAGTACAAATAAAAAGCAATTAAGGAACAAAGAGAGGAAACAACATATAAAACAGGGGACGATACAACAGCATCAGACAGAGACCAAGAAGAGACCAATGGCAAAAAAAAAAAGACAAACAAGAAGAGAAAGTAACCAAGAATATCAGAGTAAATATTTCAGACAAAGAACTGACTGCTGAAGAAATGGTTTTGTACCTTCGTATGACAAGTCTATATTTGAACATAAAATAGATTTTTTTTCAAATTTTTCCACAACATACAGTTGGTCTTCCAGATCTTCCTATAGGATGTGAATAGAAATTCATGAAACCTTGAGGAAAGCTTTGACCAAGAAATCTTTAAAGGGTAGCTCCCACCATCCTATTTTTTTTTCTGTCCCTGCCTATTGCCAATCTATCCCTAACCCCCTCCCTGCTTTTAATTTTAATTTTTACTATATTAAAAATGCCTTTTGTCTGCCTGGCAGTGTGCTCACTACCAGGCAGACTTCCCCAGCAGGCACCACGTCACTGATGCCTGCTGGGGGGGACTTCCGCCCTTAGTTCATCTACACAGGGTGCCTCCAGCTGTTTCACCACTACAACTCCCAGCTTTCCCTGACATCTATTGGCTGTCAGGGCATGCTGGGAGTTGTAGTATTGAAACAGCTGGAGGCACC